>NC_056741.1:65173022-65413402 GCF_019279795.1 Protopterus annectens | reverse complement strand
TAAAAAGAATTATTTAGAGGGACTGACAAATATTAAAGTACTGCAAAAGAGGAAGATTCTCACAGAACAAGAGGAGGTACAACTGCAGAATGCTAAACAGAAAATAAGGGAGTACCTCAATAATATGCATGAGTTTTGAAAGGTTGCTGTTTAGCAACTGTTATTTGATAATAACTCTAGACCACAAAAACTTTTGGCATGACTCAGGAAACAGAAAGTAGAAAGGGTTGTCACCAAGCTTAAGGAGCCTATAGAAGATAAGAAAGAAGATAACAAGAGATTCTGTAGAAGTATTAGAAATATTTTGGAAAGTCTATGAAAATCTATATAAGACAGCGAAATATGCAAATCAAGAAAAGGTACTAAAGGAAATGTTTACGGGAGAATTAACTATGCCAAGGTTAGAGGTAGATGAGGCTCAATTACAAACTGTTAGGATAAGAGGAGATGAGATACAGGAACGTTTCCAGGAATAGATGGTATTCCTGTGGAAGTTTGGAAGCTAGGAGGGGAAAAAACTTATAAATCTCTAGAAGGTTTTGTTCAACAGTATTTTAAGAGGAGGAGAAGTACTAATATCCTGAAAGAAAGTGGTAGTAGCTTAATACCTAAAGAGAGTAAAGATCCATCAGATCCAGCTTCATACAGGCCCATTTCAATACTAAACTATGATTATAAGGTGTTTGTGTCCATAATGGCTAAAGGAATAGCAAAGTGATGCCAAAATTGATAGATATGGATTAATGTGGTTTTGTGGACAGGAGGTAAACATTCAACAACATTAACAGAACACTGATGATCCAGATTGAAGCAGAATGTAAGAAAATGCCACTGTTACTGGTATGTCTTGATGCACTGAAAGCATCTGACAGAGTAAGCTGGGATGTTATGAGCAGGGCAATGGAAGCATTTGCATTCCTTGATAAAATTATAAACGTCAAAGCTTGTGTTGGTTGTAACTGAGACTTCTAGTAATTTATGGTTATCCCCAGATGAGAACAAATCTGAGGTACTTGATCTCTAGCTCTTGTTAGTTGATGCTTGGTTGGGGCAGTAGTGAGACAGTCTTCTAGATATGGAAACACCCGGAATCCCTTCACTATCAAGTGAGCTGCTACCACTGCCATGCATTTGGTGAACACCCTGAGGGTTGTGGTGAGGCCAAAGGTCAGTGCTCTGAACTGATAGTCACTGGCTCCCAGCTGGAAGCATAAATACTTTCTGCATTGTCTGTTCATTTTTATCTGATAGTACGCATTCTGAAAGTCTATCATGCACATCCAGTCATCCTTGCCCAGGAAGGGTAGAACGTACCGAATCCTGTCCATCCAAAGCTTTGTATATTATACTGACATGTTCAAAGTGCTGAGATCCAGAACTGGGCTTCAGTCCCCTTTTTCTTTGGCACTAAAAAGAATCCTGAGTAAGTTTTGAATTCTATCTGGTCTGGCGGGGCCTCTTGGTCGACTCTTTTTTTCCAGCAGCTTTTTTATCTCTAGTGCTGCTGCTTTCCTCTGACTGTGTAGAAAATCAGAGATTTTGCATACAGTTGGGGTAGAAGGGAAAAGGGTGTTATATAGCCTCTGGAAATAATCCTCTGCACTCAAGTAGCTCTTTTTATATCCAGCCAGGCTATCTGGTACAGGGACAGTCGACCACTGAATGACTTCAGAGGGGGACAATCGGGCCTCCTTTCAGTGTTGATAGGGTTTATCAGAGAAAGAATCTCTGGACCCTTGGTTTTGCAGACCTCCTCTGCCATGTGGGTGCTGTCATTCAATAGAGTTCCCCCCTCTGCCCCTAGGGGAAGTATCTTCACATGTGTCCTGGAAAGGGCCCTGGGACTGTTTTAGCCACATCTTCTGAACACCTTGTTGATTCCTAGAAAATAAGTTTTGGGGGGTCGAAAAACACGCAGCCACTTACATCCTTTTCACATCTGAATAATGTGTTCTTCACTTTTGGGCCAAACAAAGAACTGCCATCAAAGGAAGCATGATAAACGAGGACTTGAAAGGCTCTGCAAAGTCACATAAGTGCATCCAGGTATGTCGCCTAATGGATATGCCTGAACCCATTGCCCTTGAGACTCCTTCAACTGCATGCTAGATAAGCCTCATGGATGAATTCAAAATGGACTGGAGGGTAGCCAAATGAGAGGCTACAGATGAGTGAGCCTCAACAGCAATGGTCCCAGAAAGAGATTTTGATCAAGTCCATTTGTAGTCTTGTAAAATTTGCCAAATAGTTCATCAATCTAAGAGTAAAGTTAACTGACACATACGCATGCTTCCCAAACCTGTCCATCATGCTACACTCTCATATAGGGAGATGAACAGAAGAACTTAGTTCATCAAGTTCCTTCTTGGTGGCTGCGAATACAGTCATAACATCCTCAGGCACCCCCTTACTCCAGAATTCCTTCCCAATAGGTGCAGCCAGAATCCAATCTGGCCTCTTAAGGATCAGCTCACCTGAGTCAGGCTCCTTCCATGCCCATCAAGAGACCAAATCAATGAGCTCTTCAGTGGGCAGAGTAACCCAGGAGGTAGATGGGCCAGCTTCAAAGGTCTCACAGAAATAATGATTCCTCTGGTAAAAGGTTGCTGGAAAATGAACCACCTCTCTGCTTAAGGATATCAAGGATGTCTCCAAATGAGACATCTTCTGGAGGTGATTGTGGGGTCTCTTCTCCTTCATCCAAATCAGTGTCTTCAGTGACTGACTCTGGTAGAGAGTCCAAGGGTCTTCTGTTGCAGTTTCTCTTCCTAGAGACTTCCTCGGTGGGATGTTCTGTTGAAGTGTAAGAAGAGATTGTAAAGCCCTGCTGGGTGGTCTGGGAGTCTGGAGCTGGCTGTCTCTGTGTCAAAGGAAAAAACTTCAAAGACCAATTCACATAAGGTTCAAGCAAGGCACCCTTTATTAACTTGCAGCAAGGAGACAAAGCATGCTGCAGAATGGTTTGTCTGAACATTAATAATTACTATGGCATTTTTATACAGCTCTTTCCATGTCACACAGAAATGTTACTTCTATTGCTGACATAGTTAGGCACAGCTTTCTGTATTGTTCTACAGAAAATGTTACTAGACTAATTGCTGACTAGTTGAGAATAACTGCTGATTTACAAAACATTTGAGAAAAACAACCTGGCCTTGGGGCTTATTTTAACCCACCACAAACTTTCAATTCTTCAATTGTGCAGTTCTAATATATGTGTTACATTTTGCCTAGATTCAAGGTACATTTCTAGCTTAGGTACAAGTAATGCTGACTATGGTTTATACTTTCAAGCATCCATTGTGTTCCTTATCAAAGCTTCTAACAGCTGTGCACTTTCTCATGGCATAATCAGAAAATCAATAACTCTTTGTTAAGTCTCATGACACTAGTAGAAATGAAACACTTCTTGTTATTTGCTGACATTAACAGAAAATAGAATGCTTCTTGTTAAGTTTCTAATAGCTGTGCAGATTCATACAGTGTGAACAGAATAAGTGTATTAACCCTTTTAAACTAAGCATGCATATTACTAATACATATTTTTCTAACATTTCCCCCCTTTTAATACTCTTATTCTACTTATAAAATAAGCATAAACAGTTTTTTTCTTCTTCCCCTAACCTCTTCCTACTCAGGATTTGCAGTTAAGAAAGTCATTCAGTTTAAACTTATGAAAGCATTTTCAATTTTTCAACAATTCTTCAAGTTCAGCACCTTGGTATAAGGTTTCTGAAACTGACATGTCTATAAAGTCTTTAATCAGTCTTTTCATGCAGGGGATGCAGCAGCACACACATACCATAAGCAGGATCATTCCTACACAGATGGTAATCAGGATGTTCATTAGGATACTGCCCCCCCCAAACAATCTCTGCAAAAAGTCCGTCAATGGATTTGGTCCTGGCTTGGTCATAGCCGACACCTGCTGAATTACCTCAAGGTGATTGTCTATCTCGTGTTTGTGGTCAGGAATATACGAACAGCACTCCTCCTGGATTAAAGCGCAAGTATCTCCTCTCACCGCTAGGGTGAAGTCAAGAGCCATGCGGTTTTGAAGCACTACAGTTCTCATGGCAGTCAGTTCATCAGTCACCAATTCTAGGGCAGAAAAGGTTGCATTGTTCATTATTTCAAGAAGTTTAGACAGTTTTCTCAGTTCCAAGATTGATTTTGTTGCTCCATATGCTGGCAGTACACCTGCCCACGAGATGATGGTATCACCCAAGTCCATATGTGACAGTCCATTTTTCCCTAAGCCCACAGCATGATGGTTTTTCCAGCCTGCATTGATTTGCCCCGCTGGGTTGACAGGCTTCTTGATTTCTCGTCGAACATTCCGAATTTTCCCCTGAGGTAAAACTGCTGTGTGTCGTATGGCCGGAACCAGGTACCCCAAATAACAACTGCTTTCCTACCACATACAAAGTAGCAATCTTCTACTTTGGTAGTAACTTTACTATGTCCTAGCTCTGGATGAAACATTTTTTTGTCAACTATAATCAGTTGTTTATAGAGGTCAGCATTATGTTTTACTTCATCAGTTGTCCTATGCATCAGTTCAAAAAATGAATCATAGCTTGTGTTGCAATAGGAACCTGTGTTGTCAGTTTTATTGTAGCATCTATAAGGAACAGTCACATTGCAATTGCTCCAACCCACCTGAACTGTATCATTTTTGTAAAAACATACAGTCCCCTTCTGTCGAACAGACAAGTGCAATGCTACTTTATCTTGTGATGTGACATCTGATGTATCATAGACTAAGTTTTTCCAGGTCTTGTTGGCTCCTAGGGGGACTGAAGTTAACAATAACCCCCCATATGCTGTTGGCAAAGCTGTGCAAATCCAGCAATTCGAAACATTGAAGGTCTCAGCATACACATATTTGATTGCCTGGTAAGTGTTGAAGTTTGGGTGCCACTCTACGTGCAACTCTCCACGCTTATTCAGTTCAGTTTGTGTGGCTGGGAAAAGGAATGGCCACAACAAAAAGATTATTGTCACTAGTACAGTCAACAGGATGATTATGCAATACTTCTGAGGAAATGGTTGTTCTGCATTCCTGTTTTCTCCGACTCTTTCAAATAGGTACATCTGGATCTTACTGGATTTTGTCATCTTTATTTCAGACATGTGTTCTTACTCTCTGCCCTAATAGGATCTTCAGCACCAATTGTTTCTTCACTGGGGTTGAGACGGATCAGTAGCCAGACTTTGTGCTGAGGGCCCCGATGGAGAGGTAAGATTTTTGTCCAGTTCAAAGTTTTTAACTAGTTTGCAGTGCGTCAGGTGGATCCACGAAGCTCGCTCTGCTATATTGACTGCAGTGGATGTCAAAAGAAGCACCTGGTATGGACCTTCCCACCTTGTTGATGACCAATTCTTCTTTATGACTTTTATCCACACCCAGTCTCTGGGTGTCACTGCCACCTCTGATGTCTCGGTTTGCTTTCTATCTGAAACAGAATTTGACTGCAACAGATGTTTAGGATTCATGACTTTCTTCATATATTCAGCTAGTGTAAAATCAGCTTCCTGGTCTGAGGACATGAGAAGTTTCCACTGGGGTGTATAATAAGCCCTTCCAAATAGTTTTTCAAAAGGAGTCAATCCTTTTGCAGTCGGAACAGTTCTCATGCTCAACAGTGCAATACAACCAATTCTTTCCTGTCTCAGCTATTAACTTTTTCAATTTGTTTTTTGATATACCATTATGCCTTTCAACTAGCCCTGCAGATTGCAGATGGTATGCACAATGATTTTTTAAAGAAATACCAAATTGCTTACTTAACTGCTGTATGGTTTGATTTACAAAGTGTGTACCATTGTCACTGTAGATCCTTTCCGGAATGCCGAATCTAGGGATGATTTCTTTGACAAGTACTTTTGCCACCATGGCTGCATCTGGATTTTTGGTTGGAAAGGCTTCCACCCATCTGGGAAACATATCTACAATGACAAGACAATACTTCTTATTTTCACATTTGTTCAATTCTATGAAATCCATACATAGGTTCATAGGTTCATAGATTAGTACTAGGCTAAGTGCCCTTGTGGGCCATTTTAAGCCTAGCCAATTGCACCATGTGAGAATCAAACCCTGCACTTTGTGTCTGTAAGGTAAACACCTTAACCATTGTGCCAACCTCCCACCCCAGACAGTGTGAAACAGATATGGTGGTGTAGGGAAACTCCCTTGCTTGGGCTTTAATGCCCCTTGTGCATGATGTTTGTTGAAAATTTGACACGTCAAACAAAATTTTTAGAGTAGTTTGTAAATCCGTACGTTGTGAACACCTGGTTCACCAGCTGTACCATCCCCCCTGTTGAGACATGGCACTGCCCATGGCTCAACAAAGCTGCATATCTAAACAAATTAGATGGTAGTATCGGTTTCCCTTCTTTAGAGATGTACAGCCCCTTTTCGAGAATTGCTCCTCGTTTTACCCATCTTTGTTTTTTAGCTTGCGTAGTGAGTGTCTGCATTGTTTTTAACATTTCTAAGTCTAAAATCTCAGAGGGTTGTAGTTCCTCATTTAAAAGAAATACTTCTGTAGCTGCTTGTTTTGCAGCTGTATCAGCTCTTGCATTACCTTTTGAAATCCTATCTTGTTGCTTGGTGTGAGCTGTGCATTTACAAATGGCTATTTTCTGAGGTAACTGAATAGATTCTAAAAGATCTAAAATAAACTGTGCATGATTTATAGGTTTGGCAGTAGATGTTATCATTCCTCGGTTTTTCCACTGTTGCGCAAAAACATGTACAGTAGAAAAAGTGTACTGGCTGTCAGTAAAAATGTTTACACATTTACCCTTTGCTAAGGTACATGCCCGTGTCAAGGCAATCAATTCTGCTGCCTGTGCAGATAAGTTGTGTGGTAAAGGTTTTGCTTCTATAGCCTCAGTGTCAGAAACTACTGCATATCCTACAAGGTTCTGTCCTGCAGGACCCCTTTTGCACGAACCATCCACATAGTATTTTACCTCAGCATCATCCAAGGGGACATCCGTGAGATCTTTTCTAGGTAGTGTCTTTTGCTCAATTACCTGCAGGTAGTGGTGCGGTGTGCTGTCTGCAGGGGTCGGGAGCAGAGTAGAAGGGTTCAAAGTTGTGCATCGCTCAATTGTCATGTGAGGTTGGCTCAACAATATAGTTATACAGGAAAGATGCCTAGCAGAGGAAAGATATGCCACCTTGTCTTGTAGTAAAATAATCGTGACTGCATGAGGTACTCTCAAAGTGAGAGGGTGGAATAAGAATACTGAGGCCGAAGCCTGTACTGCCATTGCAGCTGCAACTACTGCTTGTACACAGTGGGGTAAGGACCGTGCCACTGGGTCTAGTTGCGATGAATAGTAAGCAAAGGGTAAATGTAAGCAAAGGGTAAATGTTCATTTTTAATTCTATGTTTTTTATGTTTTTTCTTTTATGATGTTGTATAACATATGTCATTGATTAAGTACACATAGATAAAAATGTTTTTAGAAATGCATTATTGCATATGCACGCTGATATCTCTGTATATCTTTAAATGCTTAATTAGAATACCATCTGATTGATTAATTGCTAGTACTATTTAAATACAGAGTAATGGCAAGTTTTTATTGAAGTCTGATGAAGCGTTGTAGACCAACGTGAAAGCGCTAACTTTTGGGATCCTCCTTGAATAAACCTTGAAGTGAATACTGTGGTTTGGAGTCTTTTACCTTCCTCTGCCTTGGTGTACTACTTGTTTTTTTCATTTGACTGTTGACTGGTTTACCAAGTGAGTACTTTACTTAGTGGTGGATATATATACAGAATATGTCTTTTGTATTTAAATTTGCGCCTATAAAGGTGATAGACTGACAGGGCGACAATGCAGATTTTTCGAAATTTATTGTGATACCTAGCCTGGAGCAAGTCTGGATATTATAGTCTCTGGCTAGCAGAAGTTGATGCCAGGTGGAAGCAGTGAGGAGTCAGTCTAGATATGGAAACACCTGGAATCCTAACCATCTGAGATGAGTGGTAACTACTGCCATACATTTGGTGAACACCCTGGGGGCTGTGGTGAGACCAAAGGGCAGAGCTCTGAATTGATAATGACTAGCTCCCATCCAAAAGCGGAGGAATCTTCTGGAGCACTTGTCCATTTTGATGTGGTAATACTCATCCTGAAGATCTATAGAGCACATCCAATTGTCCTGACCCATAAAGGGTAGAATGGACTGTAGCGTGACCATCCGAAACTTGGTTCTTCGAACAGACTTGTTTAGTCTGCTGAGATCCAGAATGGGCCTCCAGTCCCTGTCTTTTTTGGTAACAAAAAGAACCTTGAGTAAGTTCCAGATCCTAGCTGGTCTGCTGGGACTTCCTGGATGACTCCCTTTTTTAGCAGTTTTGAAATTTCTTGGACTGCTTGATCCCTTAGACTGGGTGGAACATCTGGAAGGGACTTGTTTGACAGTAAGGGAGGGAGCATGAAAGGAATTTTGTAGCCTCCGGATATAAGGGACTGTACCCACTTATCCCGCGTTATCTCTTGCCAGGCTTTTGGGTACAGTGATAATCTTCCCCTGACTGTCTCCAGAGGTGGGCAGCCAGGCAACCTTTCAGGGATGCTGACAGGGCTTGTCAGAGAAGGATTCTCTGCTGCCCTGGTTTTGCGGACCCCTCTGCCATGGGGGCGGCATCTGTTATTGTCCCTCCTCTGCCCCTGGATGGGAACTCACCACATGTGTCCGGCAAGGCTCCCTGAGATTTCCAGAACCACATCTTTCCACTCTTCTGACCCTTGGGATAGGGTCTGGAAGGGGTGGAAAAACGGACTCCCATGGCAGAGAGAGTCTTGCCTTCCTGCTCACACCTGGTAAGGGTATCCTTCACCTGTGATCCAAAAAGAGCGGATCCATCAAAGGGGGTAATGGTGAAAGACGCTCTTAAAGGTTCCACAAAGTTACATATCTGCATCCAAGTGTGCCTCCTCAGGGCAACGCCTGTGCCTGCGGCTCTACTCGCACCACCAGCTGCATAAGATATGAGCCTCATGGAGGAGTTCACCACTGAATTTAGAGTCACCAGCTGGGAAGCCATCTTAGCCTGAGCCCCCTCAGCTGATGGATCTTGGAGGGTATCTCCAAGCTTTTTAAGGAGATCCCTCTGAAGACGGGTGAAGTGGCAGAAATAATTCAGGGACCTCATGGAGAAGGTCGCTGAAGCGAACATCTGCTTCCCGTATCTGTCCATCATCCTAGACTCCTTATTAGGAGGATGAACAGATGAAGAGGTTTCAGCCAACTCCTTTTTCGTGGCCACTGCTACCACCATGGCATCAACGGGGATGCCCTTCGTCAAAAATTGTTTGTCCTCTGTTATGAATTCAGCAGGTCTCCTAGGGGTTGGTTCCACAAAATCTGGGGCCAACCACGCCCTTCGAGCCACGACAGACATCAGTGGGTCAAAGGGCGGAGACAACCAGGAGGTGGAAGGTTGGGAGCCAAACGCATCCAGGAATACCGACTTGTCCTCAGAAGGTGCTAGGGTATTCCAGTTCCCCCTCTGCCTAGGCATCTCAAGGATGTCTGAAAAGGAGACATCTTCAGAGGGGGATCTAGGGGACCCTTCCGAATCCTCCAAGTCGGTATCTGTGGTGACAGACTCAGGGGAGTCAATATGCTTCCTCTTGCATTTTCTCTTGCGAGGTGGCTCCTCTGAATGATCAGGGGTGGCCTCGGAAGAGGATGATACACCCAAAGAGGTGTCCTGGAGTACTGGATCCCCATGCTTGGGGTCTGGAAGAGGCTGACGCAGGCACTATAGGGGGAGGAGCCGATGGGGTCGATCGTGGGGCTGACTCCGGGGCCAGCGCACTCCTCATCACCTCGAAGGCGTCCCTGCCTGGATGCAGAGAGAGCTCCGGTTCAGAGGAAATCAGAATCCCTCCCCGCACCAAGAGGGACGGCTCTGAGACTGATGTGGGAGCCGAGCTCACCTGAGCCGAAGCCCCGAGAGGGAGAACGGGGTCGGACAAGGGTCTGATGCCACTCGCCCCCTCGGAGCCAACGAGGGAGTCTCGGCACCCAGATCCTTCCAGGGACGGTACCATGGAAGGGATCAGAGCCGACGATGGACCTGAAGGACAAGGTATTGGAGCCAACGGTTCCATGACTCGAACCCCAACGGACTCCGGCTCCGAGCTCAAAGGAGTTGGAGGAGGAATATCTGTAGATGTGGGTGGAGCCGACAGTTTTGCTAGGGCCTGCGATTTTAACAGTCTACTGACCACTCTTTCCACATCATGGTCTGAAAGTTTCGAGGACCGAGAAGAGTGGGATGAGTGGTGACTACTCTCCGATTGGAGCAAAGGTGATCTTAGAGCTGAACATATCGACTGCAGAGAAGGAGACCTGGATCTTTTTTGACTCCCAGACAGCTCCGAGGAACATGTCAGAGCCGATAGATGGTACAGTATCACCCAGCAATGGCTCCGAACTGGGAGCCGAAGGTTTAGGTGTCTTAGAAGATTTCACTGGCTGAGCCTTAGCCGGTGAATCTTGGGGCTTAAGTAAACCCCTCAGGATCAACTTATTTTTGTGCTCCTGCAGGACTCTTGGACTAAATGCATGGCAAATCAAGCAAGAGTCCTGCAGGTACACTGCGCCCAGACAATAAACACAAGAAGTGTGCCCATCTGTCAGAGACATCTTCTGACAGCATGAGTCACACTTCTTGAATCTAGACGGCTTGGGATCCTTGGACATCCTGAAAGGAAACCAAGAAAAAACACAGACACAGAAGTTAAGGTTATAATACCACAAACACAATAACTACTACTACCAGTCTATACTAAACTAGCTAACAGATACTATAAACAAAAATTATTAATTATTATTTATTTTTTTTTTTAGAGAGAAAGACAGAAAAGGTTATCCTCTAACTTAAATGGAAACCTTTTGAGGTAAGGAAAGGGCTAGAAAAAGAGGAAGGGGAAACTCTCTAATTAAAAAGAGTTTCTGAAAAGAGAAGGGATTCAGATAGAAAACACTAAAATACAGTAGTTATAACTAAAAAGGAAATTCTACACTAAACTAACAGTTTTTATGTCAGAAAAAAATAGTAATAATAAGTTTTATATGACCTGAGCCAGCAGAACAACCTCACAGCAGAAGCGGCAAATGAGATCTGGGTATCTAGCGCCAGGCATCATGGGATAGGGGGTGGCCTTGAGCCAGTAAGCAGCTCTCAAGCTTTTGAAGATGGCCGAGTCAGAGCCGAGGATCGGCTCTGAACCCAACCAGCAAGAATGAAGGCGAGATAGACAACTTAACATTACCTAGTCTTAGGAAGGCTTATCAGGTCTGAAGCAGTCAGATCCATTGATTTTTTCCATCGGATCCGAGGCTGTTGGATCCATTAATTTCTTCATTGGATCCGAGGCTGTTGGATCCACTGATTTTTTTTTCATCGGATCCGAGCCTGTTGGATCCATTGATCTGAAGTAGGGACTTCATTTGTCAGCAACCTGTGGGTCTTGGATCCGATATCGGATCCGAGCCAGCAACTTGTTTCATAGCTAATGGATCCGAGCTCCTAGCTCCTCCCCTCACCCATAATCCCCTGCCAACCCTCCATGACCTCAGATCTAGTTTGCCGCGCATGTGGATGGCTGGATTCCTTTGAGCTCTAGCGAAATCATCAGTTAAGTGTGTTGTTAGTCAACTTTTCTCTACAGTTAAATTTAAAAAAGTGTGTAAGAGTTAGGTTCCCTGTAATTTTTATTTTTTTACTAGTTTTCCCTCCCTTCGCTGGTCATTAGTGAGTGTGTGTGTGTGTTTGTGTTTTTGGGGCCTGTGTGTTTGTGTTGCACTCCTTTTTCTTTAAAGTATGGCTGAGGCCCCAAAAGCCATTTTTTCTAAATGTACCAAGTGTGGCCATAAGCTCAAGCTCTCCCCGGCTGATGGCCACACTCGGTGCGTTCGGTGCCTTGGGGTTGAACACCTCACCTCAGGCTGTACCATTTGTGCAGCGTTCAACCCCAGGGCACTGAAAGAGCGGAGGTCGAAGCTGGTCCTGGCGGAACTTTTGCCCCCGGACTCGGCTCCGGCCTCCGCTGCTCCCGTGGCACTACCACAGGCTGTGGTCATTGCCACTCCTGCCCCCCTTTCTCCAGCCGGGACTCAAACTCCCGCTAAAGCGCCGGAGGATAGGGAGGCTAGGAGGGAGAAACGGAGGGAGAAGCACCACAAACAGCAGGCCGAGGCCTCCGCTTCGGCCCCACCAGCTAAGCGAGCTTCTCCCTCCACTGCTTCTAGGTCTCCTCCTCCTCGGCTCCGATCTCCTTGCTTCTCCCCAGGGCCTGAGGAGGAGGAGGCCCGATCTCCATCGAGGTCATCAATGCGGCATTCCAGGCCTGCCTCGGTGGCCTCGTCGAGATCAACTTTCAGCATGTCAGATGCAGACTTGCACTGGAAGATGGGAAGATTCATCCAGGGCCAGCTGCAGATGGGAGTGCTCTTGCCTCCCCCCTTTGGGAGGGAGCTCAACACCCTTTTTCGCTCCAATTGCTCCTTCTCCGACCTGCTACCTGGGTTCGGAGCGTTCGGAGTCGAGCAGTGTCGGAGCCAGGTGTGGGTCGGCACCGACAGTACTTGGTACTTCAGATCCGACCCTGCCCTCGAGTCTGTCGGATCCGACCTCTCGGAGCCATGGCCTGAGCTTCGTATCTGAGGGATTCAGTGTGCCTTCGGCTCCATCCAGGTCGGAGTGCACTGGTCCTTCGGATCCGATGGTCTCTGCGCCGGCTCCGATCCCTTCATCGGATCCGAGTGGGAGCCAGCTCTCGGAGCCCAGGGAGAGCGGTTTCCCCTCGGCCTTCAATGTAGTGGAGAGGGTTCTGTCGAGAGCATCCGGACCCCCGGCCCTTGTCTCGGCTCCACCCTGCACTCCCTCTCTGCTGGGCCAGGCTTCCATCACCCGGCCTCAGGGATGGCCTGCTTCAATGTCCCAGGTTGTTCCATTGGAACAGGATGTTGCTGGCGAGACCTCCTCAGACAGCCCCCCCCCGAGGAAGTGCCTCGCAAGCACGAGTGCAAGAGGAGGCACATGGACTCCCCTGAGTCCTTAACTGAGGACACGGACTTGGATGAAGGGGAAGGCTCCCCAACATCACCCCCTGAGGATGTCTCCTTTGGAGACATCATGGAGATGCTGAGGATCAGAGGTGGGTGGTCTGCCCCCAAGGCTTCCTCTGATGAGTCCGTGTTTCTGGGGGCTCCCCAGCTGCCTGGCTTTCTGTAACAATTTCAACATCAGGGGTAGAGGAGGGTAAGCATAAAGCAGACCGGGAGGCCAAGCATGAACTAGAGAGTCTCTTGGGGACTTCCCCAGAGGGGGGATCAGAGCAAAGTAATCATTGCATTTCGTGTTTGAAGGAGAGGCAAAAAGATCGCAACAAGATCGCCCCCATCGGGCAAATACTTGCTCTGCCACTCGGTGGTTGAGAGACCACTCGTAAGGAGTCAGGATAGTATGACTGAGCCTGTACGCTAAAATGTTGGACCATCCCGGAATGTGCGTTGCTATGAGAAAGCGGTTGGTGGAAATCGCCCATTCCCACACTCTCATGGCCTCGCAGCAAAGGGTTTCCCCCAGTTTGTTGATGTACCAGACTACCGACATGTTGTCTGTCTGTACCGCAATTGTCCCTACCGGAGGAGAGTTGTGTAGTGCTTGCAACGTCAAAAGCACCGCTCTCATCTCTAGGACGTTGATATGCAAAGAGGTCTCTATGTCGTTCCAAGTACCTTGGACTATTCTGCCTGAAAAATGCCCCCCCCACCCCACGTGAGAAGCGTCCGTGGTCACTGTGTCGACTGGTGGAGGTAGTGAGAAGGGACGGCCCGTGTGGAGGTTGGGAGACTGGAGCCACCACAGGAGCGATTTTCTGCAAACCTTGCTTAAGGAAACGGGGTGAGACAGAGGGTTGCAAGACAGGGACCATTGTACCTGGAGAGTCCACTGTAGAACCCTCATGTTCAACCGGGCCAATGGTAGCAGAGGGATTACAGCCGCCATAGATCTTAGGGCCCTCAGAATCAATTCCGCCGAAGGAGTTTGCAGATGAAGAATGGCCTGCACGTGTAACATCAGGTTCCGAAGTCGATCTGGAGTCAAGAACGCAAGCATCTGTCTGGAATCCAGTCTTGCCCCTATAAAATCTAGCATCTGTGTAGGGATGAGAGAGGATTTGGTCATGTTGATGGTTAATCCTAATAGTGGAGCCAGACCGAGAAAATAGTCCCTGCCTGAGCAAAGTAGATGCCTTGTTGGGGCTGTGAGGAGCCAGTCGTCCAGGTATGGAAAGACCTGAATTTCCTGGAGTCTCAGGTGGGCCGCTACCACCGCTAGGACCTTGGTGAACACCCTGGGGGCTGAGGTGAGACCGAAGGGGAGGACCCTGAATTGAAAGTGACTGGCTCCCAGAGTACAAGCTTCATTCCTTGGACGTACACAGACAATTACATTTTTATATCCACAGAACTGCTGGTCATAGGCAATCCAATCAGTTGTTTATCTCCTTTGCCAAAAGTAATTTCGGAAAATCAGTTTCTAAGGTTTCTCTCTCTAGATGGGTCTCGAGTTGTATTCTGTTAGCATATCAGAGTTCGGGAAGGCCTGCATCTCAAGGAGTCAGTGCTCATTCTACTAGGGCCGTTGCCACTTCTGTGGCCTTTCAAGCTAGGGTTCCACTGGATGACATTTGTTCCGCAGCCACTTGGGCTTCATCTCACACCTTTATCAGCCATTATAAAATAGATGTTGTTTCCCGAGGTAGAGCGTCCTTTGGCTCTGCGGTGCTCCGGAATATCCTTCCATGAAGGCCACCCAAGACTTAGGTAGCTGGGGACTCTGTCCCACAGGTTGCTGACAAATGAAGTTCCTACTTCAGATTAAGAAGTTATGTACTCACCATAATGTTCCATCTGAGTAGGTATCTTCATTTGTCTGCAACCATCCCCCCCTCCTTCCCCCTGACCGATTGGATCGCTCTTGTGTTATTAGCATATGTTCCCATTGGGACACCTGTTATCTGTTGTGCTATGGGGCAAACTTGATCTGAGGTCAGTTAGGGCAGGCCGGGGATTATGGGGAGGAGCTAGAGCTCAGATCTATGCTATGTTAGAAGTTGCCAGCTCGGATCCGAGATCGGATCCGTATCCCACAGGTTGCAGACAAATGAAGATACCTACTCAGATGGAACGTTATGGTGAGTACATAACTTCTTATTGTCAGCAACCTGTGGGATATGGATCCGATCTCGGATCCAAGCCGGCAACTTCTAACATAGCATAGATCCGAACTCCTAGCTCCTCCCCCTTACCCATAATCCCCTGCCTGCCCTAACTGACCTCAGATCTAGTTTGCCGCTCTTCAAGCAACAGCTAGGTTCAGAGCTCTTGGCGTTTTGTGAGGAAAAAAGTTTTTGTATTTTTTCTTCTGAGTGACTGGTTGTGTGTGTGATAGATTTATCCTTTCTCCTTTTTATATATATAACATACTTGTTTTAATTTAAGAATAATTCTCCCTCCCCCGCTGGTCGTAGCGTGTGTGTGTGACTGAATTAGGGGCCTAGTGAGTGTGCTTTCCTACAGTATGTCGGAGGCCCCTATGGCAATTTTTTCGAAATGCACCGAGTGTGGTCACAAGCTTTCACCGGCTGATGGCCACACTCGGTGCGTTAGGTGCCTTGGGGTTGAACACCTCTCTTCGGGTTGCATGATTTGCATGGCGTTCAACCCCAGGGCACTCAAGGATCAAAGGTCGAAGCTAGTTCTGGCGGGCCTTCTACCCCCAGATTCTGCTTCGGCCTCCGGTGCTTCAGTGCCCGCTACCCCCCCGGTAGCGGTCACCCTTGCCTCCCTTCCTCCAACCGGGACTCAACCTCCCACTTCGGCTCCGGAGGATAGGGAGGCCAGGAAAGAGAAGCGGCGGGAGAAGCACCTTAAGCGGCAGGCCGAGGACTCTTCATTGGCCCCGCCCACCAAGAGGGCTTCCCCGTCCAAGTCTTCTCGATCTCCTCCTCCTCGGATCCGATCCCCTTGTTTCTCCCCAGGACCCGAGGAGGAGGTGATCCGGTCCCCGTCGAGGTCATCGAGGTGACACTCCAGGTCTGCCTCAGTGGCCTCATCGAGGTCCACTTTTAGCATGTCTGACGCGGATATGGACCGGATGATGAGGAGATTCATCCAGGCCCAGATGCAGATGGGAGTGCTCTTGCCTCCCCCCCCCCCTGGGGGGGAGCTCAACCCCTTTTTTCACTCCTATAGCTCCTTCTCCGACCCGCATTCCGGGCTCAGAGCGCTCGGAGCCGAGCCACGTTGGATCCGGGGATAGGTCGGAACTGACCGTGCTGGGCACGTCGGCTCCGACTATTCCCTCGAGTCTGTCAGATCCGACCTCTCAGAGCCGTGGGCCGAGCTTTGGATCCGAGGGATTTGGTGTGCTTTCGGCTCCATCCCGGCCGGAGCACACTGGGCCTTCGGATCCGACGTTCTCGGCACCGGGTCCGATCCCCGCATCGGATCCGAGTGGGAGTCGGATCTCAGATCCGTCTGAGAGCGGCTCCCCCTCGGCTTTCGCTGCGGTGGAGAGGGCACTGTCGAGTGCTTCCAGGCCTCCAGTCCTGGCTTCGGCTCCCTCCTGCACTCCTTCTCATCTGGTCCTGGCTCCCCTCACCTGGCCCTCCGGGCAGCCTGCCTCAGTGCCTTTAGGAGTTCCAGTGGAACAGATTACAGCCTGAGAGAACTCCTCGGACAGCCCCCCCGAGGAGATTCCCCACAAGGCAAAGTGCAAAAGGAGGCACATAGACTCCCCTGAGAGTCTCACAGAAGATACAGACTTGGATGAAGGGGAAGGCTCCCTGAGATCACCCCCTGAGGATGTCTCCTTTGGAGACATCATGGAAATGCTCAAAATTAGAGGTGGGTGGTCTGCCTCCAAGGCTTCCTCTGATGAGTCCGTATTCCTAGAGGCGTTCGAGGCAGGACCATCTACCTCTTGGGTGTCCCCTCCACCCGACCTCCTGGTGGATCTCATATCCTCTAGGGCTTGGAAGTAACCGGACACCGTAGAGCCGATCCCCATGTGCCCAGACAAAATTTTGAGCCCCCCTGCAGAGAGATCACATTGGAGCAGAGGTCCCCCTGTGGATGCCATGTTGGTGGCTGCAGCCACTAAGAAAGAGTTGGCTCAGGAGAGCCCCACGGTTCATCCTCCGAGCAAGGAGTCTCGCGCGATGGACCGTCTTGGGAAGTGGGCCTTCAGTTCAGCGACCTTCTCTATGAGGGCCTTGAACTATATGGCACACGTTATTAGAATGCAGTGGGACCTAATTAAGGAATACGCTGCTTCCCCCCTGGGTCCATGTCAGAGGGAGACAAGGATTTGTACTCTTCCCGAATGGCCACCCTCCGCTCTATCTCTAATACCTCTATGCGGCTATTGTCTCATGCTACAGAGGGAGCCGCTAGAGCAGGCGGAGTCGGGCTTGTCATGAGGAGACAGGCCTGGCTCCATCACTGTGACTTCTCAGAACCCTTTAAGGGGTCATTCGCAAATGCCCCTTTTGATGGTTCTGCACTGTTTGGCAAAA
Source organism: Protopterus annectens (assembly GCF_019279795.1). Taxonomy (NCBI): domain Eukaryota; kingdom Metazoa; phylum Chordata; order Ceratodontiformes; family Protopteridae; genus Protopterus; species Protopterus annectens. The sequence goes on along the minus strand of NC_056741.1, from coordinate 65,395,766 downwards.
CCATTTGCGACATTCTTGTCCAGAGCGAGAAAGACGGGAAGACCTTGTCTGCCATCGGAGTCCGCTTCTCTGTGACCCAGAGGTCCTTTTCCAAGAACCAAAAGGGTCAGAAGAAGATGTGGTTCCGAAAATCGCATCAATCTCAGTCTGCTCAGGACAACCAGTCTTCTCGTGGCAGAGGAGGACAGGGAGGACGCCGCCCCAGAGGCAGAGGGGGTCCGAGGAATTTTGGGTCCAGAGAACCTTTCTCTGAGAGGCCCACGCAGAACCCCTGAGGGGTTTCCCGACTGCTCCACTCTGGAGGCAGTTGGGGGGCGTTTTTTGAAGCACCTGGCAAAATGGGAGTCCATAACAACAGATCGCTGGGTGCTTCGCATTATATCCAGAGGTTACCTAATTCCCTTCATAGCCAACCCCAGAATCAGAAGCCTTCCCGACGTCCCACCCAGTCAAAAGAAGGTGGCCGCTGCAGAAATTCAGCAGCTTCTACAAAAAAGAGCCATCCAGCCCATCCCCCCAGATCAAATCAGATCAGGGTTTTACTCCAGGTTCTTTCTGGTCCAAAAAAGATGGGGGACTTGAGGTCCATCCTCGACCTCTCTTTCCTAAACCTGGCGGTACCCAAACAAAAGTTCCAAATGGTCACGTTGCAATCCGTTCTCCCCTTATTGCAGGAGGACGACTTGATGTGCTCTATAGACCTCAAGGATGTGTACTATCACTTTCTAGTGGACAGGCGTTCCAGGAGGTTCCTCCGCTTCCGGCTGGGAGCCAGTCACTTTCAATTCAGGGTCCTCCCCTTTGGTCTCACCTCAGCCCCCAGGGTGTTCACCAAGGTCCTAGCAGTAGTAGCGGCCCACCTGAGACTCCAGGGAATTCAGGTCTTTCCATACCTGGACGACTGGCTCCTCACAGCCCCAACAAGGCATCTACTTTGCTCAGGCAGGGACTATTTTCTCGGTCTGGCTCCACTATTAGGATTAACCATCAACATGACCAAATCCTCTCTCATCCCTACACAGATGCTAGATTTTATAGGGGCAAGACTGGATTCCAAACAGATGCTTGCGTTCTTGACTCCAGATTGACTTCGTAACCTGATGTTACACGTGCAGGCCATTCTTCATCTGCAAACTCCTTTGGCGGAATTGATTCTGAGGGCCCTAGGATCTATGGTGGCTGCAATACCTCTGCTGCCATTGGCCCGGTTGAACATGAGGGTTCTACAGTGGACCCTCCAGGTACAATGGTCCCTGTCTTGCAACCCTCTGTCTCACCCCGTTTCCTTAAGCAAGGTTTGCAGAAAATCGCTCCTGTGGTGGCTCCAGTCTCCCAACCTCCACACGGGCAGTCCTTTCTCACCACCTCCACCAGTCGACACAGTGACCACGGACGCTTTTTGCCTGGGGTGGGGGGGGCATTTTTCAGGCAGAACAGTCCAAGGCACTTGGAACGACGTAGAGACTTCTTTGCATATCAACGTCCTAGAGATGAGAGCGGTGCTTTTGACGTTGCAAGCACTAAACAACTCTCTTCCAGTAGGGACAATTGCGGTACAGACAGACAACATGTCGGTAGTCTGGTACATCAACAAACAGGGGGGAACCAGTTCTTACCCACTTTGCCGCGAGGCCATGAGAGTGTGGGAATGGGCGATTTCCACCAACCACTTTCTCATAGCAACGCTCATTCCGGGACGGTCCAACATTTTAGCAGACAGGCTCAGTCGTACTATCCTGACTCCTTACAAGTGGTCTCTCAACCACCGAGTAGCAGAGCAAGTATTTGCCCGATGGGGGTGACCTTGTTGCAATCTTTTTGCCTCTCCTTCAAACACGAAATGCGATTACTTCGCTCTGATCCCCCCCCCTGGGGAAATCCCCGAGAGACTCTCTAGTTCATGCTTGGCCTCCTGGTCTGCTTTACGCTTACCCTCCTCTACCCCTGATGTTAAAATTGTTACAGAAAGCCATGCAGCTGGGGAGCAGAATGATCCTCATTGCCCCATTCTGGCCTCGTCAGACGTGGTTCCCTTAACTATGGTCTCACCTAGTGTATCCACCATGGATTCTGGATCCCATTCCGGATCTCATCTCTCATCCTCTCGGTCTTCCGACTCCGAACCTGGTCAACCTCAAGCTGACGGCTTGGTTGCTCCAGTTCCACTCCTCATAACAACTCCCGGGATCTCATCACCGGTCAAAGCCATTCTTGTAGCAGCTCACAAGCCTTCCACCAGGAAGGTTTATCGGAGTAAGTGGAAACGCTTCACCATTTGGGCAAAACACCATTGTTTAGACCCTTTTACAGCCCCGATATCATCGATTCTAGATTTTCTAACCTCTCTCTTTCACCAGGGGGCTAGTTCTTCCACAGTCAAGGTACAGCTGGCAGCAATCTCATACTACCATGTGAGGCAAGAGTCTGGTCCTATTATCACTTCCAAACTGTGTAAGACCTTCCTCAAGGGTACCTTCCTCCTTAGGCCTCCAGTTAAAGAGGTGGTACCTCCATGGGATTTATCCTAAGTCTTGCAGGCCTTGACTGGTCTCCCATTCGAACCGGCTGCCACGGTTGATCTCAAATTTCTCTCTTGGAAGACAGCCTTTTTGGTGGCCATAACTTCAGCCAAAAGGGTATCGGAATTGCAAGCCCTTTGTGTCAAACCACCATATTTGGTTTTTCACCCGGATAGGGTTTACCTCAGAATCAACCTGTCCTTTCTACCTAAGGTATCTTCAGAAGCGAACATCAATCAATCCATCAATCTCCCAGTGTTTTTCCCCAACTTTCATAACAAAGGAGAGTACAAGCTTCATTCCTTGGACGTACACAGACAATTACATTTTTATATCCACAGAACTGCTGGTCATAGGCAATCCGATCAGTTGTTTATCTCCTTTGCCAAAAGTAATTTTGGAAAATCAGTTTCTAAGGTTTCTCTCTCTAGATGGATCTCGAGCTGTATTCTGTTAGCATATCAGAGTTCAGGAAGGCCTGCACCTCAAGGAGTCCATGCTCATTCTACTAGGGCCGTTGCCACTTCTGCGGCCTTTCAAGCTAGGGCTCCACTGGATGACATTTGTTCCGCAGCCATGAAGGCCACCCAAGACTTAGGTAGCTGGAGACTCTGTCCCACAGGTTGCTGACAAATGAAGTTCAACTTCAGATTAAGAAGTTATGTACTCACCATAATGTTCCATCTGAGTAGGTATCTTCATTTGTCTGCAACCATCCCCCCCTCCTTCCCCCTGACCGATTGGATCGCTCTTGTGTTATTAGCATATGTTCCCATTGGGACACCTGTTATCTGTTGTGCTATGGGGCAAACTTGATCTGAGGTCAGTTAGGGCAGGCAGGGATTATGGAGGGAGGAGCTAGGAGCTCAGATCTATGCTATGTTAGAAGTTGCCGGCTCAGATCCGAGATCGGATCCATATCCCACAGGTTGCAGACAAATGAAGATACCTACTCAGATGGAACGTTATGGTGAGTACATAACTTCTTAATCTGAAGTAGGAACTTCATTTGTCAGCAACCTTTGGGATACGGATCCGATCTCGGATCCGAGCCGGCAACTTTTACCACAGCATAGATCCGAGCTCCTAGCTCCTCCCTTTACCCATAATCCCCTGACAATCCTGACTGACCTCAGATCTAGTTTGCCGCGCTTCAAGCCTACAAACTGGATTTCGAGCTCCTGATAGTTCAGTGAATTTTGTGAGAAAAACTTGACTATTTTTTAGTACTTTCTCTTGTGTGAGTGTGTAAGACTGTTCAGGTTCCCTCTTTTATATCTTTTTTGTAGTATTTTTTCCTCCCTATCCTCGCTGGTTCATAGTGTGTGTTTGTGGTGTGTGTAGGGGCCTAGTGAGTGTGTTTTCTGTACAACATGTCGGAGGCCCCTAAAGCCATCTTTTCAAAATGCACCGAGTGTGGCCATAAGCTTTCACCGGCGGATGGCCACACCCGGTGCGTTAGGTGCCTTGGGGTTGAACACCTCTCTTCGGGATGCACGATTTGTGCAGTGTTCAACCCCAGGGAACTTAAGGACCGGAGGTCGAAGCTGATCCTGGCGGACCTTTTGCCCCTGGACTCGGCTCCGGCCTCCGGTTCTTCTGTGGCCGCTACCCAGCCCTCGGTGGTAGCCACCCCTGTCTCCCTCCCTCCGGTTGGGACTCAACCTACTGTTTCGGCTCCGGAGGAGAGGGAGGCCGTAAAAACCAAAAGGAAGAAGAAGCACCATAAGTGGCGGGCCGAGGACTCTTCCTTGGCCCCGCCCGCCAAGCGGGCTTCTCCATCCAGTGTTTCTGGATCACTTCCTCATCAGCTCCGGTCCCTTTGTTTTTCAGCAGGACCTGGGGAGGAGGCGACCCGGTCCCCATCGAGGTCATCGAGGCGACACTCTAGGTCTGCTTCGGTGGCCTCGTCGAGGTCCACCTTCAGTATGTCAGATGCAGACATGGACCGGATGATGAGGAGGTTCATCCAGGCTCAGCTGCAGATGGAAGTGCTCTTGCCTCCCCCCCCTCTGGGGGGGAGCTCGACCCCATTTTTTGCTCCAATTGCTCCTTCTCCGTCCCACTTCCCAGGTTCAGAGCATTCGGAGCCGAGCCGCGTCGGATCCGGGGGTGGGTCGGAACCAACAGTACTAGTTACTTTGTCTCTGACTGGTCCCTGTTGCGATCTTTTTGCCACTCCTTCAAATACCAAATGCAACTGTTACTTCGCTCTAATCCCCCTTCAGGGGGAGTCCCCGAGAGACTCTCTAGTACATGCTTGGCCTCCCGGTCTCCTTTACACATACCCTCCATTGCCCATGATGCTGAAACTCTTACAGAAAGCCAGTTGGCTGGGGAGCAAAATGATCCTCATTGCCCCATTCTGGCCTTGTCAAACATGGCTCCCGTACCTGTGGTCTCACCTGATTCATCCACCATGGATTCTGGATCCACTCCCGGATCTCATTACTCACCCTCTGGGTCTTCCGACCCCCAACCTGGTCAACCTCAAGCTGACTGCTTGGTTGCTCCAGTTCCACTCCTGATAAGGACTCCCGGAATCTCCTCACCAGTCAAAGCCATCCTAGTAGCAGCACATAAACCTTCCACCAGAAGAGTCTACCGAAGTAAGTGGAAACGTTTCTCCATCTGGGTGGAGCGCCATCACTTGGATCCTTTCACGGCTCCTCTTACATCGGTTTTGGATTTCCTAACTACCCTTTTTCATCAAGGGGCTAGCTGCTCTACAGTCAAGGTACAACTAGCAGCGATTTCGCATTATCATGAGGGCATGAATCGGGCCCTCTAATTACTTCCAAGCTTTGTAAAGCTTTCCTCAAGAGTACCTTCCTTCTTAGACCTCCGGTTAGGGAGGTAGTACCCCCATGGGATTTGTCTTTGGTTCTCCAAGCCTTGACTAGCCCCCCTTTCGAGCTGGCAGCTATGGTTAATCTTAAATACCTCTCTTGGAAGACGGCCTTCTTGGTGGCCATTACTTCAGCTAAAAGGGTCTCTGAACTTCAGGCTCTATGTGTTAAACCACTGTATTTAGCCTTCCATCCAGATAGAGTTTACCTCAGGATCAATCCGTCCTTTCTGCCTAAGGTATCTTCGGAAGCTAATATTAATCAATCTATTAATCTTCCCGTGTTCTTTCCCAATTACCAGAACAAAGGAGAGTACATACTGCATTCCTTGGATGTGCACAGACAATTACGTTTTTATATTCATCAAACTGCTGGTCATAGGCAATCTGACCAGTTGTTTGTCTCCTTTGCCAAAACAAGTTTAGGCAAGTCAATTTCTAAAGTTACACTATCACGGTGGATAGCTAGTTGTATCCTCTTAGTGTATCAGAGTTCGGGAAGGCCTGCCCCTCAGGGAGTTCGAGCTCATTCTACTAGGGCCGTCGCTACTTCGGCGGCTTTTAAATCTAGGGTTCCCTTAGATGATATTTGTTCCGCAGCCACTTGGGCCTCATCTCATACCTTTATCAGCCATTACAAACTGGATGTTGTCTCCAGAGGTAGGGCATCCTTTGGCTCTGCAGTGTTCCGGAATGTTCTTCCATAAAGGCCACCCAGGATTCAGGTAGCTGGGGACTCTGTCCCAAAGGTTGCTGACAAATGAAGTTCCTACTTCAGATTAAGAAGTTATGTACTCACCATAACGTTCCATCTAAGTAGGTATCTTCATTTGTCTGCAACCACCCCCCCCTCCTTCCCCCTGACCTATAGGATCTGTCTTGGATAAGCCCCTTCTGGGGCACAATAACAATGCTTATATCGGGCAAACTTAATCTGAGGTCAGTCAGGGTTGGCAGGGGATTATGGGTAAAGGGAGGAGCTAGGATCTCAGATCTATGCTGTGGTAAAAGTTGCCGGCTCGGATCCGAGATCGGATCCGTATCCCAAAGGTTGCAGACAAATGAAGATACCTACTCAGATGGAACGTTATGGTGAGTACATAACTTCCTATTATGTACTCACCATAACGTTCCATCTGAGTAGGTACTTCATTTGTCTGCAACCTGTGGGTATCGGATCTGACTTCGGATCCGAGCCGGCAGCTTACCAAGCTCTAAGATCCGAGCTCCTAGCTCCTCCCCCTACCCATAATCCCCTGCTACCAACCACATTACCTCAGATCGTTTTTTTTGCCTTACCAACCTGGAAACATGAAATATCAACTGCAAAGGTGATCAGAAAATCCCGAAAGGTTTGGGGGATGGCAGGGGGGGTCGGTTGCAGACAAATGAAGTACCTACTCAGGTGGAACGTTATGGTGAGTACATAACTTCTTTATCTAAAGTAGTTACTTAATTTGCTCTGCAACCTGTGGGACAGAGTCCCCAGCTACCTTATAAGAACCTGGGTGGTCCTTACGGAAGGATATTCCGAAGCACCGCAGAGCCAAAAGACGCCCTACTTCTTGAAATCACATCTAATTTATAATGAGAAATGAACGTATGAGAAGAGGACCAAGTAGCTGCTGAACATATGTCGTCCACTGGAACCCTAGACCAGAAGGCTGTTGAGGTGGCTACAGATCTTGTAGAATGAGCACGGATACTAACCGGGGCTGGTTTGCCAGATGATATATACCCCCGAATAATGCACTGACGAATCCAATTTGCTACAGTGACTTTGGAAATGGCTTTACTCATGGCTGATTTTGCATACGAGACAAACAACTGGTCTGACTTGCGAAACTCTCTAGTCCTATGCAAGTAGAAACGCAGCTGTCTGTGTACATCCATTTTGTGTAATGTGTATTCTCCGTTGTTCTGAAATGTTGGAAAAAACACTGGTAGATTTATCGATTGATTTATATTTGCTTCTGAAGCAACCTTAGGCAAAAAAGACGGGTTAGTCCTGAGGGACACTCTATCTTTGTGAAAGATAAGGTAAGGAGGCTTCATACACAAGGCTTGTAATTCTGAAACCCTTTTGGCCGAAGTAATAGCCACTAAGAAGGCTGTTTTCCATGACAAGAACTTCAATGGAATTGAGGCCGCAGGTTCGAAAGGTGGACTCGTCAAGGCTTGCAAAACTAGAGTGAGGTCCCATGGGGGAACCACAAACTTTATCGGAGGATTTAAAAGGAAGATGCCTCATAAGAAGGTTTTGCACAACTTTGTAGATGCTAAGGAACCTATGCCATCACCCACATGAAAATGGGCGATGGCCGCCAATTGCACCTTAACCGTAGAAGCGCTTGCTCCCTGTCGAAAGATTAACGAGAGGAAGTCCAGGATGGTCAGAATAGGGACAGTAAATGGGTCCAAGCCCTTATCTTCGGCCCAAATGGAAAAACGTTTCCATTTACTGTTGTAAAATTTTCTGGTAGATGGCTTATGAGCCGCAAACAGAATGGCCTTAACGGGAGATGAGATACCGGGAGTCCTAGCCATTAATGGAACTGGATCAGCCAAGCCGCAAGCTTGAGGTTGACCAGGTTTGGTGTTGGGCAATCCGCGGGATGAGAGATCAGTTCTGGACTGGGATCCAGAATCCACGGAGGAGCCATACTGTGAGACCGCAGAAAGGGGAACCAGATCTGCTGAGGCCAGAATAAGGCTATGAGGATAACTCTGCTCCCCAACCGACAGGCTTTCTGAATGAACTTCATCATGAGTGAAAGGGGAGGATAAGCATAAAGGAGCCCGGGAGGCCAAGCATGGACCAGAGCGTCTCTGGGGGTTTCCCCCCTGGGGGGAATTATTGCGAAGTACTCGCTGCATTTTGTGTTTAAAGGAGAAGCAAAAAGATCACAGCGAGGCTGACCCCATTTGTGGAAGATCTGCTTCGCAACAGATGGATTCAGAGACCACTCGTACAGAGTGAGAAGCACCCGACTTAGCTTGTCTGCTAATATGTTGGATCATCCCGGGATGTGCGTTGCTACCAGAAAAAGGTTGGTGGAGATCGCCCATTCCCAAACTCTCATGGCCTCTCGACACAGGGGGTAGGATCTGGTTCCTCCCTTTTTGTTTATATACCAGACTACAGACATGTTGTCTGTCTGGATTGCAATAGTCCCCAGGGGAAGAAGGTCGTGGAGAGCTTGCAATGCCAAAAGCATCGCCCTCATCTCTAGGACATTGATATGCAATGCGGTCTCTAGGGGAGTCCACGTGCCTTGAACGGATCTGCCTGAACAATGCCCCCCCCCACCTGAGGCGAGAAGCGTCCGTGGTCAATGTGGCTTTAACTGGGGGGATCACAAAAGGCCTCTCTTCTCTGAGTTCCCGCGCATGCAACCATCAAAGAAGGGAGTCCCTGCAAACTCTGCTCAGCGGTATTGGCGTGTTCAATGGGTGGCGCAAGAGGGACCATTGGACCATGGCGGGCATGGAGGGAAAGACTGATCGCTGCTGCCATAGACCCTAGTGCCCTCAGGACTAACTCCGCTGGAGGAGAAGGACTCCGGAGAAGGGCTAACACCTGATAAGACAAGCTGTTCAGTCTGACTGATGTTAGAGTAACTCGAGAGATTCGAGTATCCAACCTGGCCCCTATGAATTCCAGGGCTTGAGTGGGACACAGGCAGGACTTCTGCAGGTTTACTGAAATGCCTAGGTTGTGGGCTAGAGTCAGTGCGTAATCTCTTGCTACAGAGAGCTGATGCCTGTTGGTCGCGGTAAGGAGCCAGTCGTCTAGGTACGGGAAGACCTTAATTCCCTGAAGTCTCAGGTGGGCAGCAACCACCGCCATGACCTTGGTGAACACTCTGGGGGCTGAAGTGAGGCCGAATGGAAGAACCCTGAATTGATAATGACTGGCTCCTAGCCGGAAGCGGAGAAACCTCCTGGATCGTCTGTCCATTAAGATGTGGTAGTATGCATCCTTGAGGCCTTTGGAGCACATCCAGTCGTTCTCCCGCAGAAGGGGGAGGATAGATTGAAGAGTGACCATCCGGAACTTTTCCTTGGGTATAAACAGGTTCAGAGCGGAAAGTTCTAAGATGGGTCTGAGGTCCCCCGTTTTCTTTGGCACCAATAACCCAATCCGGACTGATCTGGGGGGGATGGGCTGGATGGCTCTTTTTCTTAGCAGCTTCAAAATCTCTGAAGCCGCTGCCTCCCTCTGATCGGGTGGGACATCAGGGAGGTGTCTGGTTTTGGGGGGAAGATTTAGGAAAGGAATGAAATAACCTCTGGAAAACATATGGAGCACCCATCGATCCGTTGTAAGGGACTCCCAGTTTGACAGATGCTCCGTCAACCATCCCCGACTGCCTCTAGAGAGGGACAGTCAGGCAAGCCCTCAGGGCTGTTGCATGGGTCTGTCCGAGAAAGGTTCTCTAGACCTGAAATTACACGGCCCCCCTCTGCCTCGGGGCCGGCGTCCACCTTGTCCTCCTTTGCCTCTAGAGGACGAGTGGTCCGCAGCTGGATGGGATTGCTGAGACTTCTTTTGTCCCCTCTGATTCCTGGAGAAGGATCTTTGGGGACTAGAGAAGCGGACTCTGACGGCAGACAGCGTCTTCCCGTCCTTTTCGCTTTGGACCAGCATATCGCAAACGGTCTTGCCGAAAAGAGCAGAACCGTCAAAGGGGGCATTAGCAAAGGACGCCTTGAAGGGATCCATGAAGTCGCAAAGACGGAGCCAGGCGTGAAGTCGTAAGACGACCCCTGCTCCGCTGGCTCTAGCGGCTCCCTCCAAAGCATGAGAGAGGAGCTGCATAGATGAATTGGAGATGGATTTCAGAGTGGCCATTCGTGTCATAAACACATTCCTGTCTCCGACCGACATGGACTCTGGGGGGGCTGCAGTGTATTCCTTGATCAAGTCTTGCTGTAGCCTGATGGTATGTGCCATATAGTTCAGCGCCCTTATAGAAAAGATCACTGAAGCAAACATCCGCTTCCCAATCCGGTCCAATGCTCGAGATTCTTTATCTGGTGGGTGGACCAGAGAACTCTCCTGAGCGAGTTCTTTCTTGGTGGCCACCGCCACCAACATGGCACCAACAGGGGATCCTTTGGCCCATGATTCCCTATCTGTGGGGGGGCTTAGTATTTTATAGGGACGCCTAGGAATTGGCTCCATGGTGCCAGGCTCCTTCCACGCCCTGGTGGTAATTAAGTCCACCAGGGGGTTGGCCGGAGGGGACACCCAGGAAGTAGATGGGCCTGCCTCAAATGCCTCCAGGAACACAGATTCATCAAGGGAAGGTTTTTGGGCAGACCACCCCCCTCTAATATGCAAAATTTCCATGATGTCTCCAAAGGAGACATCTTCAGGGGGTGACCTTGGGGAACCCTCTCTATCATCTAAGTCCGTGTCAGTGGTAACGGACTCGGGGGAGTCCATGTGCCTCCTTTTACACCGTTTCTGAGGAACCTCCTCAGTGGGGCTATCCAAAGAGGGCTCGTCCACGGGTTGTTGTTCCTCAACAGGAACTAGCTGGAGGACTTGGGCAGGCTGTCCCGATGGTCGGATGATGGAAGACAGACCCTCATACAGTGGGGGTACGGGTGGATCCGAAGCCTGAACTGGGGATCTGGAGGATCTCGACAGTACCCTCTCCACTACCTCAAAAGCCGAAGGAGAATCACCCTCGCCAGCCTCTGAGAGCAATCTCCTCGGCTCCGAGGAAGGGATCGGGGTCGGAGCCGAAGCAATCGGTGCCGAGAGAGAGGTGCGCCCCAAAGCCAACAGCTCCGAAGATACAACAACTCCCTCGGATCTGACGCTCAGCCCTCGGCCCTGAGAGCTCAGATCCGACAAGCTCGCGGGCATAGTCGGCGTCGAAGAGACCAGCGCTATTGGCGACGACAATTCCCTGGGTCCGAATGAGCACGGATCCAATGACTCTGAGATCTGAAAATGAGTCAGAGAAGGAGTGATCGGGGCAAACATGGGGGCCGCACTCCCCCACAGAGGGGGGGAGGCAAGAGCACCCCCATCTGCATTTGGGTCTGTAAGAACCAATGCATCATCTGATCCATATCCGCTTCGGAGATGCTTTTGGTTGACCTGGAAGAGGTAGTTGAGGCGGGCCTGGAGGGCCGCCTCGATGACCTCGAGGGAGACTGATCTTCCTCCTCCGGCTCCGGTGAGAAGCTAGGCGAACGGAGCCGAGAGGAGAAGGATCCAGAGACCCCCAAAGGAGACTTACTTATTTTTGCTGGCAGAGCCGAGGGGGTGAGACTCGGCCCGCCTTTTATGGGATCTATGTCCCTCCTTATCCTTGTGCCTGTTCTCCTTAGTTGAGGAGGCACTAGTTTCCCCAGAGCTCAAACCCGAAGTGGGAGGTTGAGTCCCGGGTTGAGCTGAGGGAACAGAGGGCGCCGAGGCCGCTGAGGCAGCTGGAGCCCGAACGGGAGAGGAAGAAGAAGCTGACTCCTGGGGGAGCTTTCCCACCAGGATCAGCTTGTTTTTCCTATCCCGAAGTGCCCGGGGGTTAAAGGCTGCACAGATCTGGCAGGCTTCTGAAATATGGGCTGCCCCCGGGCACAAAATGCACTGAGTGTGGCCATCAGCTGGGGAAAGCTTGTGGCCACACTCAGTACATTTGGAAAAAATGGCCTTAGGCCCTTCCGCCATGTTAAAACACACACACACACACACACACACACACACAAACACACCAAAACGCTAAGGGGGGAGGGGGAGTGACAAAGAAAAACTAATTAACTGTACCAGAAAAAATAAAACTAGCACTAAAAAGGGGTAGAAAAAGGTTTACTACCACACACACACGATTTTGAAACTTTTTTGATGAAGTTAAGATAGAAACGATCTCACCCAGCCAGGAGCTCTTCAAAGGGAAAGCTTCTTCAGCTGCGGCAAAAAACGATCTGAGGTAATGTGGTTGGTAGCAGGGGATTATGGGTAGGGGGAGGAGCTGGGAGCTTGGATCTTGGAGCTTGGTAAGCTGCTGGCTTGGATCCGAAGTCAGATCCGATACCCACAGGTTGCAGAGCAAATGAAGTAACTACTTCAGATCTTCATTTGGTCTGCAACCTGTGGGTATCAGATCCATCCTTGGATCCGAGCCGGCAGCTTTACCTAGCTAAAAGATCCAAGCTGCTAGCTCATCCCCTACCCATAATCCCTTGCTACACATCCCCCATCCTCAGATCTAGTTTGCCGCGGCTTGTAGCAGCTTTTAGAGACGAACTCTTAGGCATGCGTGAGAAATTTCCAGTTTTAATAAAACCTTTAAAATCATTTTTTCTAAAATTTTTTTGGTGTGTGTGTGTGTGTGTGTGTGTGTGTATTGTTTAGCCCCCTTTATTGACTAATATATTTAGCGTATTTTTTTGTGGTAAATTTACTTCAAATTTGTTTCTTTCCCTCCCCCTAGTGCGTGAGTGTGTGGTGTGATAGCTGAAGGGCCTAAAGCCATTTTTTCTAAATGCACTGAGTGTGGTCATAAGCTGTCCCCAGCTGATGGCCACACTCAGTGCGTTATTTGCCTGGGGGTGGCCCATTTATCCACCAGCTGCCAGGTTTGTGCGGCTTTCAACCCCCGGGCTATCAGGGATAGGAAGAACAAGCTAATCCTGGCGGGATTGTTGCCCCCGGATTCTTCTTCCTCCTCTCCCTCTAAGGCACCGTTCGCGGCTGCGGCTTAAGTGCCTTCCAATCCCCCTCCCTTGTTGGGGACTCAAACTCCCTCTGCTTCTCAAGGTGAGGGGGACTCTTCTTTCTCTTCTAAAGAAAAAAGGAGAGATAAGGACCAGCACAAGCATAAAAGGCGGGCTGAGTCTCATCCCTCAGCCCCACCAGCGAAGGTAGCTAGTCCCGCTAAGAGGGTCTCTGGTTCTCCTCATTCTCGGCTCCATTCTCCTTGCTTTTCCTCGGAGCCAGAAGAGGAGCACCGGTCTCCCTCGAGGTCCTCAAGGTGGCCCTCCAGGCCCGCCTCTACGACCTCCTCCAGATCCACCAGAAGCTTGACCAACGCTGATTTGGACCGGATGATGCATCGTTTCCTGCAGGCTCAAATGCAGATGGGGTGCTCCAGCTCCCCCCCCTCTGAGGGGGAGCTCGGCCCCTTTCTTTACCCCGATAGCTCCTTCTCTGACCCAGTTTAGGGTTTCGGAGTCATCACGTCCATGCTGTGTCAGACCCGGGGAACTGTCGGCGCCGATGGTCTTGATTACTTCGATGCCAACTATGCCCTCGAGCGTGTCAGATCCTAGCTCTCGGGGCCAAGAGCTGAGCGTCAGATCATTGGGAGGAACTGTGTCTTCGGATTTAGATCGGAGCACACTTCCCTCTCGGGTCCGACCGCTTCGGCTCCAACACCAATCCCTGCATCGGAGCCGAGGGGGCTGCTCTCGGAGCCAGGGGAGAGCAGTTCGCCCTCCATGTTTGATGTAGTGGAGAGGGTGCTGTTGAGGACTTCCAGATCCCCGGTCTGGACTGCGGATCCATCAGTCACCCCTGTGCATTTGGGCCTGTCCTCAGTCATCCGGCCACAGGGACAGCCTGCATCAGTGCTCCAGTTGGTTCCCTTAGAGGAACAAGACCCTGTGGGTGAGCCCTCCTCGGATAGCCCCACCGAGGAGGTTCCTCACAAACAGAAGTGCAAAAGGAGGCACCTGGACTCCCATGAGTCCCTCACAGAGGACACAGACTTGGAGGAAGGGGAAGGTTCCCCAAGGTCACCCCCTGAGGATGTCTCCTTTGGAGACATCATGGAGATGTTGCGAATCAGAGGAGGGTGGTCTGCCCAAAAACCTTCCTCGGATGAGTCTGTGTTCCTGGAGGCATTTGATGCAGGCCCGTCTACTTCTTGGGTGTCCCCCGGCTGACCCCCTGGTGGACTTAATTACCACCAGGGCTTGGAAGGAGCCGGACACCATGGAGCCTATTCCCAGAAGGCCAGACAAGATACTTAGTCCCCCTTCTGATAGGCTGGCATGTTCTAAAGGTTCTCCAGTGGATGCCATGGTGGTGGCAGCTGCCACCAAGAAGGAACTAGTGCAGGAGAGTTCCTTGGTCCACCCTCCAGATTAGGAATCTCGGACTTTGGACCGCATTGAAAAGTGGATGTTTGCTTCAGCTACCTTCTCTGTAAGAGCGCTGAACTATATGGCACACGTCATCAGACGCCAACGAGACTTGATTAAGGAATATGCTGGAGCCCCCCCCAGAGTCCATGATGGCCGAGGACAAACACACCTTCTCGGCTCGCATGGCCACTCTGAAATCTATTACTAACACTTCTATACGACTACTCTCCCATGCCATGGAGGGTGTGGCTAGAGCCAGCGGAGCAGGCATCACTCTGCGGCGCCATGCCTGGCTCTGCCTTTGTGATTTTGTGGAACCCTTCAAGGCATCCTTTGCAAACACGCTCTTTCACGGTTCTATGCTCTTTGGCAAGACCATCTGCGACACACTAGTCCAAAGCGAGAAAGGTGGGAAGATGCTGTCTGCCATCGTGATCCGTTTCTCTAATCCCCAATGGTCCTTCTCGAGGAACCAGAGGGGACAAAAGAAGATGTGGTTCCGGAAATCACAGCAGTCCCATCCCGCTTCGGACCCCTCGTCCTTCAGAGGCAGAGGAGGACAAGGTGGAAGCCGGCCCGGAGGCAGAGGGGGGGGCGCGGAATTCTGGGTCTCGAGAACCTTTCTCGGAGAGGCCCACGCAACAGCCCTGAGGGCTTACCTGACTGTCCCTCTCTGGAGGCAGTTGGGGGGCATCTGTCGGAGCACCTCCAAACTTGGGAGTCCATTACTATGGATTGGTGGGTGCTCCGAATTATATCCAGAGGCTATTCCATTCCCTTTCTGAGTCTTCCCCCTCCTTTGAAATGCCTCCCCGATGTCCCATCCGATCTAAGGGAGGCAGCAGCTTCAGAAATTTCGAAGCTATTAGAAAAAAGAGCCATCCAATACGTCCCCCCAGGCCAGTCTGGATTGGGAAATTACTCCCGATTCTTTATAGTGCCAAAAAAGATGGGGGACCTGAGGCCTATCCTAGACCTCTCATCTCTAAACCTGTTCATTCCCAAAGAGAAATTCCGGATGGTCATTCTGCAATCTATTCTCCCCTTCCTATGGGAGAATGACTGGATGTGCTCCATAGACCTCAAGGATGCATACTACCACATTCTAATGGACAGACGATCCAGGAGGTTCCTCCACTTTTGGCTGGGAGCCAGTCACTATCAGTTCAGGGCTCTTCCGTTCAGCCTCACCTCAGCCCCCAGGGTATTCACCAAGGTCATGGCAGTGGTCGCAGCCCACCTGAGACTTCAGGGCATTCGGGTCTTTCCGTACCTGGACGACTGGCTCCTCACCGCCTCCACCAGGCATCAGCTCTGCTCTGCCAGGGATTATACCCTGGCTCTTACTCAGCATCTGGGTATTACTGTAAACCTTCAAAAATAATTCCTTCATCCTGTGCAGGTTCTGGAATTTATAGGGGCCAAGATAGATACATGCCACTCCAAGGCCTTTCTAACAACAGGCAGGTTGCGCAGTTTGTCTCTTCATGTTTTGGCAATTCTCCAATCCCCAGCCCCACCTGCAGAATTAGTCCTGAGAGCTTTGGGCTCCATGGCAGCAGCCATCGGTCTGTCGCCCTTTGTGCGGCTGCGCATGAGAATTCTTCAGTGGACTCTTCAGGTCCAATGATCACTTTTACTGCACCCCTTGAACACCCCAATTCCCTTGAGCAGGGTTTGCAAGGCCTCCCTTCTCTGGTGGCTTCACTCTCAGGAGCTGCGAGAGGGGAGACTGTTTGTCATTCCTCAGCCCCAAGCCACATTGACCACGGACGCTTCTCACCTCAGATGGGGGGGCATACTATGGGCAGAACCGTCCAAGGCACTTGGACTCCCTCAGAGCTCATTCTGCATATCAGTGTTCTGGAGATGAGGGCGGTGCTTCTGGCGTTGCAAGCCCTACAAGACCTTCTTCCTCCGGGAACTATTGCAATTCAGACAGACAACATGGCTGTAGTCTGGTACATCAACAAACAGGGAGGAACCAGATCTTATCCCCTTTGCCAAGAGGCTATGAGAGTTTGGGAATGGGCGATCTCCACCAACTGCTTTCTGGTAGCATTGCACATTCCGGGCCGGACCAACATCCTAGCGGACAAGCTAAGTTGCTTGATCCTCGCACTGTACGAGTGGTCTCTAAACCCATTAGTAGCGAAACAAATCTTCCTCAATGGGGTCTACCTTGCTGCGATCTTTTTGCTTCTCCATCAAACACAAAGTGCAGTGAATTTTTTGCTCTAATTCCCCCAATAGGGGAGAGCCCCAGAGATGCTCCAGTTCATGCTTGGCCCCCCGGTCTCCTTTATGCTTATCCCCCGCTTCTGCTCATGATGAAGTTCCTGCCGAAAGCCCATCAGTTGGGGAGCAAGATAATCCTCATAGCCCCATTCTGGCCTCAACAGATCTGGTTCCCTTACCTGCGGTCTCACAGTGTAGTTCCTCCTTGGATCTTAGATCCCATTCTGGAACTAATTTCTCATCCTGCGGGATTACAACCCCCAAACCTGGGCGACCTCAAGCTCACGGCTTGGTTGATCCAGTTCCGCTGATAGCAAGGACTCCCGGTATCTTGTCACCAGTGAAAGCTATTCTGGTAGCAGCACACAAACCTTCTACCAGAAAAATCTATAGAAGTAAATGGAAACGTTTTTCCATCTGGGACAAAGACCTGGGCCTTTTACTATCCCTATTCCGACGATTCTTGATTTTCTGTCCCATATCTTTCATCAGGGAGCCATTGCATCTACGATCAAAGTACAGTTGGCAGCCATCTCTCATTTTCACGTTGGGGATGATGTAGGATCACTGGCTTCCACCAGGGTTTGCAAAACCTTTTTAAAAGGTGCCTTTCTGTTAAAACCACCAGTTAAGTCTGCGGTCCCACCATGGGACTTAACATTGGTCCTACAGGCTTTGATGGGCCCTCCTTTCAAACCGGCTGCTTCTGCTCAGTTTAAATTTTTATCTTGGAAAACAGCCTTCCTGATTGCAAGAACTTCAGCCAGGAGAGTGTCTGAGTTTCAAGCATCTGTATGAAAACCCCTTACTTAATATTTCATAAGGACAGAGTTTCTCTCAGGCTAATCCTTCCTTCCTCCCTAAAGTAGCCTCTGAGTCGAATATTAATCAGTCTATTAATCTGCCAGTGTTTTTCCCCAATTTCCAGAACAAAGGGGAATACACATTACACAAATTTGGATGTACATAGACAACTGCGTTTTTATTTGCACAGGACAACAACCAACCACAAATCTGATCAATTGTTTGTGTCCTTTGCCAAGTCTTCTTTAGGTAAATCTATTACCAAAGTTACTTTAGCCAACTGGATTTCACAATGCATCATTCAGGCCTATTTAGCTTCAAACAAACTGGTACATGTGGAAATCCATGCTCATTCAACCAGATCCATAGCTACCTCTGCAGCATTCTGGTCTAGAGTCCCTATAGACAACATATGTTCAGCAGCTACTTGGTCCTCTTCTCATACATTAATTTTCCATTATAAATTGGATATGATATCCAGGAGTAGGGCTTCCTTTGGCTCCGCGGTGCTCCGGAATATTCTTCCTTGAGGGCCGCCCAAGGTTTCTAGGTAGCTGGGGACTCTGTCCCACAGGTTGCAGACCAAATGAAGTTAACTACTTCAGATAAAGAAGTTATGTACTCACCATAACGTTCCATCTGAGTAGGTAACTTCATTTGTCTGCAACTGAACCCCCCCTCCATTCCCCCTAACCAGTTTTGTGCTTCTTAACCATGGAATAGGATTGCTCATGCTGTTAGGCAGTAGGTTACTGGCCTCTTTCAAGGGTCTTGTAGAGTCTATATAGGCAAACTTGACCTGAGGATGGGGATGTGTAGCAGGGGATTATGGGTAGGGAGGAGCTAGGAGCTCGGATCTTTTAGATAGGTAAGGCTGCCGGCTTGGATCCGAGGACGGATCCGATACCCACAGGTTGCAGACAATAAGAAGTTATGTACTCACCATAACGTTCCATCTGAGTAGGTAAACTTCATTTGTCAGCAACCTATGAGACCTATGGGATCCGGATCCGACCTCGGATCCGAGCTGGCAGTTTTCAACAGCTTTAGATACAAGCTCCAAGCTCCTCCCCCTACCCATAATCCCCTGCCAACCCTGACTGACCTCAGATCAAGTTTGCCCAAAAGCAGGTACTGCTCGAAGACTAATATTTTCAAGATAAAGTGGGTAACACCCATGGACCTGAGTATGAAAACATTCATAAGTGAGGGGGCAGGAGGGAGGGACGGTTGCTGACAAATGAAGTTTACCTACTCAGATGGAATGTTATGGTGAGTACATAACTTCTTAATCTGAAGTAGTTAACTTCATTTGTGCAGCAACCTATGGGACAGAGTCCCCAGCTACCTGAACCTTGGGCGGCCTTCATGGAAGGATGTTTCAGAGCACTGCAGAGCCAAAGGATGCTCTCCCTCTGGAGATAATGTCCAATTTATAGTGATTGATAAAGGTATGAGATGAGGCCCAAGTGGCTGCCAAACAAATATCATCCAAAGAGACTCTAGCTCTAAAAGCCGTAGAGGTAGACATAGACCGAGTAGAGTGGGCATGGACTCCCTGAGGTGCGGGCCTGCCAGAACTTTCATATGCTAAAAGGATACACTGCGAAATCCATCTAGACAGCATGACTTTAGACACAGATTTACCCAAGTTAAATTTGGCAAAGGAGACGAACACCTGGTCAGATTGCCTATGACCAGATGTCCTGTGGATGTAGAAGCGAAGTTGTCTATGCACATCCAGTGAGTGTAATTTGTATTCCCTTTGTTTTGGTAATTAGGGAAGAATACTGGTAGGTTGATGGACTGGTTAATATTCAATTCAGAGGCAATCTTGGGAAGAAAGGAGGGATTGGTCCTGAGGTAAACTCTATCCTTGTGAAAAGTCAAATATGGGGGTTTTACACAGAGGGCCTCTAGTTCAGAGACCCTTCGAGCCGAGGTGATAGCGACAAGAAAGGCCGTTTCCCATGACAAGAATTTAAGATCTACTGAAGCTGCAGGCTCAAACGGGGGAGCTGTTAAGGCCTGAAGCACCAGCGTTAAATCCCAAGGAGGGACTACATCCTTCAATGGAGGTCTGAGCAGAAAGGTGCCCTTCAAAAAAGTCTTACACAATTTCATGGTGATCAAAGGGCCCAGTTCATTTCCCATGTGATAATGAGAGATAGCTGCTAGTTGAATCTTGACTGTGGAGGAGCTAGCCCCCTGATGAAACAGCCCTGACAGGAAGTCTAATACCATGGGTAAAGGAGCTGTGAAAGGATCCAAATTTCAACATTCCGCCCAAATGGAGAAACGTTTCCATTTGCTACTATAGATCTTTCTAGTAGAAGGCTTGTGCGCTGCTACTAGAATAGTTTTAACTGGGGAAGAAATACCGGGAGTCCTAGCTACAAGTGGAACTGGAGCAGCCAAGCAGTGAGCTTGAGATTGTCCAGATTCGGGACTGGGAGATCTAGGGGGTGGGATATTAGATCTGAATGGGGATCCAGAATCCAAGGAGGATTCACCAGATGAGTCCAAAGGTAAGGGAACCAGGTTTGACGAGGCCAGAATAGGGCAATGAGGATTATCCTGCTCCCCAACCTGCTGGGTTTCTGTAGAAACTTCAGCATCAGAGGAAGAGGAGGGTAAGCATAAAGTAGACCGGGAGGCCAAGCATGCACCAGAGCATCTCTTGGAGGTTCCCTGGGGGGGGGGGGAATGAGAGTGAAGTAGTCGTAACATTTTGTGTTCGAGGGGGAAGCAAAGAGATCGCAACAGGGTTGACCCCATTCGGCGAAAATCTGATTCGCTATTTCGGGATTCAGAGACCACTCATGTGGTAACAGGATGGTGCGACTTAGTCTGTCCACTAGGATGTTGGACCACCCCGGAATGTGCATTGCTATGAGAAAGCGGTTGGTGGAGATCGCCCATTCCCACACCCTCATGGCCTCTTGACAGAGTGGGTAAGACCTGGTTCCCCCCTGTTTGTTGATGTACCAGACAACAGACATATTGTCCGACTGAATTGCAATAGTTTCTACAGGAAGAAGGTGCTGAAGTGCTTGCAACGTTAACAGCACTGCCCTCATCTCTAGGACATTGATATGCAGAGAGGTCTCCGTGGGGTCCCACGTGCCTTGGACTGTCTTGCCCAAACAATGCCCCCCCCCACTCGAGGTGGGAGGCATCCGTGGTCACCGTGGCTAGGGGAGGGGCCATAGAAAAGGGGCGTCCTTCCTGGAGGTTCGGACATTGGAGCCACCATAAGAGGGCCCTCTTGCAAGCCCTGCTGAAGGGAATGGGATGGCTCAGAGGAAATCGAAGGAAGGACCACTGGATCCTCCCCTCATTTTCAAACGCGCCATTGACAAAAGGTTGATTGCCGCTGCCATTGAGCTGAGAGCCCTCAGGACCAATTACGCCGGAGGAGCTGGAGAATGTAGAATGGCCCGCACATGTAGCCTCAGGGTTCATAGCCGGTCTGTGGTCAAGAAAGCTAGGAGCTTGTTTGTGTCTAATCTTGCCCCTATGAAGTCTATAGTCTGAGTCGGGGTAAGAGATGACTTCTCTATGTTGATAGTGACCCCCAGCCGGGGAGCTAGACGAAGAAAGTAGTTTCTGGCTGCGCAGAGTAGATGCCTTGTCGGGGTGGTCAGGAGCCAGTTGTCCAGGTATGGGTAGACCTGAATTCCCTGGAGCCTCGGGTGGCCCGCAATCACTGCTAACACGTTGGTGAACACCCTGGGGGCTGTGGTGAGACCAAAGGGAAGGACCCTGAATAGGAAATGACTGGCTCCTAGCCAGAAGCGGAGGAACCTTCTGGATCGCCTGTCCATCAGAATGTGGTAGTACGCATCCTTGAGGTCTATAGAGCACATCCAGTCATTCTCCTGCAAAATGGGGAGAATGGATTGAAGGGTGACCATGCGGAACTTCTCTTTGGTTACTGACAGGTTCAGGGGGGAGAGGTCGAGGATAGGTCTTAAGTACCCTGTCTTTTTTGGCACCAAGAAGAACCTGGAGTAAAACCCCGACCCGCACTGGTCTGGGGGGACGTGTTGGATGGCTCTCTTTTCCAGCAACTGTTGGATTTCAGTTGCTGTGGCCTCCCTCTGATTGGGTGGGACATCGGGGAGGTATCTGGGGCTGCGTGGGTAAAGAGAAAAGGGAATCTGATATCCTCTGGATATAATGTGAAGCACCCAGTGGTCTGCTGTGATGGACTCCCAAGCTGCTAGGTGCTTTGAGAAACGCCCCCCGACTGCCTCCAGAGTGGAGCAGTCGGGAAACCCCACAGGGGTGTTGTGTGGGTTGGTCCGAGAAGGGTTCTCTGGATCCAAAGTTCCATGGGCCCCCTCTGCCACTAGGGCGGCATCCACCCTGCTCTCCTCTGCCAAGGAAGGGCTGGGAGTCCAGAGCGGGACGGGACTGTTTTGACTTCCGGAACCACATCTTCTTCTGTCCCTTTTGGTTCTTGGAGAAGGACCTATGGGGAGCAGAGAAGCAGACTCCGACGGCAGACAACGTTTTCCCATCCTTCTCACTCTGGACCAAGGTATGGTGAACAGTTTTGCCAAAAAGGGCAGAACCATCAAAAGGGGCATTAGCGAAAGATGCCTTGAAGGGTTCCGTGAAATCACAGTGCCAGAGCCAGGCCTGACGCCTCATGACAAGGCTCGCTCTGCTGGCTCTAGCGGCTCCCTCTGTGGCATGGGACAGTAGCCGCATAAAGGTGTTTGATATGGATCAGAGAGTGGCCATCCGGGTGGAGTGCAAATGCTTGTCCTCCGCCGACATGGACTCGGGGGGGAGACGCAGCTTGCTCTTTGATAAGGTCCTGCTGCAGTCGAAGCACATGTGCCATGTAGTTCAGTGACCTCACAGAGAAGGTAGCTGAACTAAAGACCCGCTTCCCTAAACGGTCCATTGACCGAGACTCCTTGCTCGGGGGATGGACCGAGGGACTCTCCTGAGCTAGTTCCCTCTTGGTGGCCGCCACCACCAACATGGCATCTGCAGGGGGACCCTTACTCCAGTGGGACTTGTCAGAGGGTGGGCTAAGAATTTTGTCCGGGCGCTTGGGGACTGGCTCCACAGTGTCCAGCTCCTTCCACTCCCTGGTTGTAATCAAATCTACCAGGGGGTCGGCCAGAGGGGACACCCAAGAGGTAGACGGGCCTGCTTCAAATGCCTCCAGGAACACGGATTCGTCTGAGGTAGGCTTTGAGGCAGACCACCCCCCCTTTATCCTGAGCATCACCATGATGTCACCAAATGAGACATCTTCAGGGGTGATCTTGGGGAGCCTTCCCCCTCCTCCAAATCCATGTCCTCAGTCAAGGACTCGGGGGAGTCCAGGTGCCTCCTTTTGCACTTTCGCTTGTGAGGAACCTCCTCAGGGAGGCTGTCCAAGGAGGTCTCACCAGCCACGTCTTGTTCCAAAGGAACAACCTGGGACATCAGAGCAGGCTGTCCCTGGGGCCGGGTGATGGAAGTCGGGCCCAACAGAGAAGGAGTGCAGGGTGGAGCCATGGCAAGGGCCGGGGGCCTGGAATCTCTCGACAGGGCCCTCTCCACCACGTCGAATGCCGAGGGAGAGCTGCTCTCTCTGGAATCCAAAAGCAGACCCTCACTCGGATCCGATGGATGGATCAGGGCCGGCGCCGAAGCGATCGGATCTGATGGACCAGTATGCTCCGACCTGGACTGAGCTGAAGGTATACTGATACTCCCAGATCCAAAGTTCAGCCCTTGGCTCTGAGAGCTCGGATCCAAAGAAAACAGACCCGACAGACTCAAGGGAAGTGTCGGCGCCGAAGTACCCGAGACTATCGGCGCCGACACCCCCCAGCTCCAAGGCTGCCTGGCTCCGAAGACTCCGAGCCCGGGAAGCAGGATGGAGAAGGAGCTATCGTGGCAAAAAAAGGGGTCAAGCTCCCCTCCGGAGGGAGGGGGGAGGCAGGAGCACTTCCATCTGCAGTTGGGCCTGGAGGAATCTTCTCATCATCCGGTCCAAATCTGCATCCATGAGACTTCGGGTTGATGTCGATGAGGCCACTGAGGCAGTACGGGAGTGTCGCCTCGATGACCTCGAAGGAGATTGGATCTCCTCCTCCTCAGGACAAGGTGAAAAGCACGGGGACCGGATCCGAGATGGGGGAGACCCAGAAGTCCTGGAGGGAGAAGACCGCTTAGCCGGGGGGGGCCGAAGCAGAGGTCTCGGCCTGCCACTTGTGGTGCTTCTCCCTCCTTTTCTCTTTCCTGGCCTCCCTCTCCTCCGGGCCTAAGGTGGGAGGTTGAGTCCCGGCTGGGGGGAGGGAAGCAGGAGTGGCAGCCACCGCAGCAGCAGTGGGAGCCACAGGAGGACCGGAGGTAAAAGCCGAATCCAGGGCAGAAGACCTACCAGAAGCAGCTTAGACCTCCGGTCCTTGAGTGCCCTGGGGTTGAACGCCGCACAGATGGAACAACCAGAAGACAGGTGTTCAACCCCAAGGCACAACACACACCGATTGTGGCCATCCGCTGGGGACAGCGTATGGCCACACTCAGTGCACTTAGAAAAGATCAGTTTTGGGCCTCAGCCATTTTAACTAAAAGAGAAAAACACACACGTTAGGCCCCAAACACGCACACACAACCCTAACGGAACCACGAAGGAAGGGGGAGGTAAATGACAAAAAATATAGAGTTAAACTAGAGAGGGTTTTTACAAAAAGGGACCTGTAAACACTCAAAACCAAAAAACAGAAGAAAATAGAGGAAAAAGGTAAATTTTTTTCTCACAAAAAGTCTCTAACACCTGGAGCTGTAGATCAAGCTGCTGTTGGATAACCACGGCAAACTAGATCTGAGGTCAGTGAGGGTTGGCAGGGGATTATGGGTATGGGGAGGAGCTTGGAGCTGAGATCTAATGCTGTTGAAAACTGCCGGCTCGGATCAGAGGTCAGATCCAGATCCCATAGGTCTCATAGGCTGCTGCACAAATGAAGTTAACTACTTCAGATATGAAGTTACCTACTCAGATGGAATGTTGTGGTGAGTACATAATAAGAAGTTATGTACTCACCATAATGTTCCATCTGAGTAGGTAACCTTCATTTGTCTGCAACCTTTGGGGATTCGGATCCGACCTCGGATCCAAGCCAGCAATCTTTCATAGCTTAGATCCAAGCTCCTAGCTCCTCCCCTTCACCCATAATCCCCTGCTAACCCTGACTGACCTCAGATCAAGTTTGCCCATAGCCAAAAAGGCTAATAAAGGAGTATAACTACCTTGCTTAAAGGGCAGGATAAAACCTCTAACCAAAGAACATCCGAAGATCAGGAGGAAGGTGGGTGGGATGGTTGCAGACAAATGAAGGTTACCTACTCAGATGGAACGTTATGGTGAGTACATAACTTCTTAATCTGAAGTAGTTAACTTCATTTGTCAGTAACCTTTGGGACAGAGTCCCCAGCTACCTGAATCCTGGGTGGCCTTCATGGAAGGATGTTCCAGAGCACTGCAGAGCCAAAGGATGCTCTCCCTCTGGAGATAATATCCAACTTATAATGGTTGATAAAGGTATGAGGTGAAGCCCAAGTGGCTGCAGAACAAATATCATCCAGGGGTACTGTAGACCAAAAGGCAGCTGAAGTAGACATGGACCGAGTAGAGTTGGCATGGACTCCCTGAGGTGCGGGCCTGCTAGAAGTTTCATAAGCCAAAAGGATGCATTGCGAGATCCACCTCAACAAGTTGACCTTTGATACTGGTTTACCTAGGTTAAATTTGGCAAAGGAGACAAACAACTGGTCAGATTGTCTATGACAAGCCGTTCTGTGAATGTAAAAACGTAGCTGTCTATGCACATCTAAAGAATATATTTTGTATTCTCCTTTGTTCTGGTATTCAGGAAAGAAGACTGGCAGGTTAATGGATTGGTTAATATTTGCCACCGAAGCAATCTTGGGAAGGAATGAGGGATTGGTCCTGAGGTAAACCCTATCCTTGTGGAAGGTCAAGTAAGGGGGTTTGACACATAGAGCGTGAAGTTCAGAGACCCTCCTAGTCAAAGTAATAGCGAGGAGAAATGCAGTTTTCCATGATAAATGTTTGAGATCAGCTGAAGCTGCAAGTTCAAAAGGGGGAGCTGTTAAGGCCTGAAGTACTAAAGTCAGATCCCAGGGAGGCACTACTTCCTTAACTGGGGGCCTGAGTAGGAAGGTGCCCTTCAAAAAGGTCTTACATAACTTAGTGGTAATTAATGGGCCCAGTCCATGTCCCACGTGGTAATGAGAGATAGCCGCTAGTTGAACTTTGACTGTGGAACAGCTAGCCCCCTGATGAAAAAGCCCTGAAAGGAAATCCAAAACAGCAGGTAATGGAGCTGTGAAAGGATCCAGGTTCTGACGCTTCGCCCAAATAGTGAAACATCTCCATTTACTATTATAGAATTTCCTAGTAGAAGGCTTGTGTGCTGCTACTAGGATAGCTTTAACTGGGGATGAGATACCGGGAGTCCTAGCTACAAGTGGAACTGGAGCAACCAAGCCGTAAGCTTGAGGTTGACCAGGTTTGGGACTGGGAGACCTAGGGGGTGGGAAATCAGATCCGGGAGGGGATCTAGAATCCAAGGTGGATTCAGCAGATGAGACCATAGGTAAGGGAACCAAGCTTGGCGAGGCCAGAATGGGGCAATGAGGATCATTTTGCTCCCCAACTGACTGGCTTTCTGTAGGAGTTTCAGCATCAAAGGTAGAGGGGGTAAGCATAGAGAAGACCGGGAGGCCAAGCATGCACCAGAGCATCTCTCGGGGATTCCCTGGCGGGGGGAATTAGAGCGAAGTAACTATTGCATTTTGTGTTTGAAGGAGAGGCGAAGAGATCACAACAGGGTTGCCCCCATATGGCAAATATCCGCTTCGCTACCTGGGGGTTGAGAGACTACTTGTAGGGAGACAGTATGGTGTGACTGAGTTTCTCCGCCAGGATATTGGCCCGTCCCGGAATGTGTATTGCAATAAGAAAGTGGTTGGCAGAGATTGCCCATTCCCACACTCTCATAGCTTCTCGACAGAGTGGGTAGGACCTGGTTCCCCCCTGTTTGTTGATGTACCAGACCACAGACATGTTGTCTGACTGAACTGCAATTGTTCCTGAAGGGAGGAGGCTCTGAAGTGCTTGCAATGAAAACAGCACTGCCTTCATCTCCAGAACATTGATATGCAAGGAGGTCTCTGTGTCGTTCCATGTGCCTTGGACTTTTCTGCCTGAGCAATGCCCCCACACCCGAGGTGAGAAGCATCCATGGTCACCGTGACGAGAGAAGGTGGAGCGCAGAAGAGGCGACCTGTATGGAGGTCTGAAGAATGAAGCCACCGTAACAGGGCCCTCCTGCAAGCCTTGCTGATAGAGATAGGGTGATTGAGAGGAAGAAGCTGAAAGGACCATTGTACTTGAAGGGTCCACTGTAGTACCCTCATGTTTAGGTGAGCACATGGAAGGAGTGTAATTGCCATTGCCATAGAGCCCAGTGCCCTCAGGACCAATTCCGCGGGTGGAGTTTCTGACTGGAGGATGGCCCGCACATGTAAACTCAGATTCTGTAGTCGTTCCGGAGTGAGGTAGGCTCGCAGACTTCTTGTATCTAATCTGGCCCCTATGAAGTCTATCATTTGTGTCGGAGCAAGGGAGGATTTGTCCGTATTGATCGTAATGCCTAACTGGGGGGCTAGGCAAAGAAAAGAGCCTCTGGCTGAGCAAAGTAGATGCCTTGTTGGGGTGGTCAGGAGCCAGTCGTCCAGGTATGGGAAAACCTGCATTCCCTGGAGTCCCAGGTGGGCCGATATCACTGCTAAAACTTTGGTGAACACCCTGGGGGCTGTGGTGAGGCCAAAGGGAAGGACCCTGAACTGATGGTGGCTGGCTCCCAGCTGGAAGCGGAGAAACCTCCTGGATCGTCTGTCCATTAAAATGTGGTAGTACTCATCCTTAAGGTCTATTGAGCACATCCAGTCATTCTCCCACAAGAGGGGGAGGATGGATTGAAGAGTGACCATTCAGAATTTTTCCTTGGTTACCGACAGGTTCAGGAGGGAAAGGTCTAGAATTGGTCTCAAGTCTCCCGTCTTTTTTGGCACCAGAAAGAACCTGGAGTAAAACCCTAATCTGAGCTGGTCTGGGGGGATGGGTTGTATGGCTCTTTTCTCTAGCAGCTGCTGGATTTCTGCAGCTGCAGCCTCCCTCTGAGCGGGTGGTACATCGGGGAAGTTTCTGAGTCTGGGGACATGCTGCATTGGGATTTTGTAACCTCTGGATATGATACGAAGCACCCAGCGATCTGACGTGATGGACTCCCATGCCGCCAGGTGCCTCGAGAAGCGCCCCCTGACTGCCTCCAGAGTAGAGCAGTCGGGCAACCCTTCAGGGCTGTTGCGTGGGCCGATCAGAGAAGGATTCTCTGGACCCAAAATGTCTCAGAGCCCCTCTGCCTCTAGGGCGGCGTCCTCCCTGTCCTCCTCTGCCACGGAAGGACTGGTTGTCCGGAGCAGGTTGGGAGTGTTGCGATTTCTGGAACCACATCTTCTTCTGTCCCTTTTTGTTCTTGGAGAAGGACCTCTGGGGAGCAGAGAAGCTGACTCCGACAGCAGACAACGTCTTCCCGTCCTTCTTGCTCTGGACAAGTGTCTCGCGAATGGTCTTGCCAAACAAGGCAGAACCATCAAAGGGGGCATTCACAAAGGATGCCTTAAAGGGCTCCGTGAAGTCGCAATGTCAGAACCAGGCCTGGCGTCTCATAACTAGGCCCGCTCTGCTAGCTCTAGCGGCTCCCTCAGTAGCGTGGGACAACAGCCGCATAGAGGTGTTGGAAATAGATCTAAGAGTGGCCATACGAGTGGAGTACAACTGCTTGTCCTCCGCTGACATGGCCTCTGGAGGGTAAGCAGCGTATTCTTTAATAAGATGTCGCTGCATCCTGATGACATGTGCCATGTAGTTCAGGGACCTTACTGAGAAGGTCGCTGAACTAAATACCCGCTTCTCAAGGCGATCTATCGAGCGGGACTCCTTGCTCGGTGGATGGACCGAGTGGCTCTCCTGAGCTAGTTCCCTCTTAGTGGCTGCCGCCGTCAACATAGCATCTACGGGAGGACCCTTGCTCCAGTGGGACCGGTCTGTGGGGGGGCTCAAGATCCTATCTGGCTGTTTAGGAACTGGCTCCACAGTGTCCGGCTCCTTCCACACCCTGGTGGTAATAAGGTCCACCAGGGGGTCGGCTGGAGGGGACACCCAAGAGGTAGACGGGCTTGCTTCGAATGCCTCCAGGAACATGGACTCATCGGAGGAAGCCTTGGGGGCAGACCACCCCCCCTGATCCTGAGCATTTCCATGATGTCTCCAAAGGAGACATCCTCAGGGGGTGACCTTGGGGAGCCTTCCCCTTCATCCAAGTCTGTGTCCTCTGTCAAGGACTCGGGGGAGTCCACGTGCCTCCTCTTACACTTGTGCTTGCAAGGCACTTCCTCGGGGGGGCTGTCCGAGGAGGTCTCACCAGCAACATCCTGTTCCAATGGAACAACCTGGGACATCAAAGCAGGCTGTCCCTGTGGCCAGGTGATGGGAGCCTGACCCAGCAGAGAGGGAGTGCAGGGTGGATCCGAGACAAGGGCCGGGGGTCCGGATGCTCTCGACAGAGCCCTCTTCACTGCATCGAAGGCCGAGGGGGAGCCGCTCTCCCTGGGTTTCAAAAGTCGACTTCCCCTCAGATCCGATGAAGGGATCGGAACCAGCGCCGAGACCATCGGATATGAGGGACCAGTGTGCACCGACCTGGATGGAGCCGAAGGCACACTGAATCCCTCGGATCCGAAGCTCGCCCCACGGCTCTGAGAGGTCAGATCCGACAATGGAACAGACAGACTCTAGGGCAGGGTCGGATCAGAAGTACTCAGTACTGTCGGCGCTGACCCACCCCCGGTTCCGATGCTGCCCGGCTCCGAGCGCTCCGAACCCGGGAAGCAGGTCAGAGAAGGAGCAATCGGAACAAAGAAAGGTGTCGAGCTCCCACCCGAAGGGGGGGGGCAAGAGCACTCCCATCTGCAACTGGGCCTGGATGAACCTCCTCATCATCCAGTCCAAGTCTGCATCAGTAGGTTGATCTGGAAGAGGCCACCGAGGCAGGCCTGGAATGTCACCTCGATGACCTCAACGGAGATCAGGTCTCCTCCTCCTCGGGTCCCGGGGAGAAGCAAGGAGATCGGAGCCGAGGAGGGGGAGACCTGGAAGCCGTGGAGGGAGAAGCCCGCTTAGCTGGGGGGGGCCGAAGCGGAGTCCTCGGCCCTCCGCTTGTGGTGCTTCTCCCTCCGTTTCTCCCTCCTGGTCTCCCTGTCCTCTGGCGCTATTGTGGGAGTTTGAATCCCGGCCGGGGGAAGGGGGGCAGGAGTGGCTACCACCACAGGCTGAGGAGGTGTCACGGGAGGAGCGGAGGGCAGAGCCGAATCCAGGGGCAAAAGTCCCGCCAGAATCAGCTTTGACCTCCACTCTTTCAGTGCCCTGGGGTTGAATGCTGCACAAATGGAACAGCCCGAGGACAGGTGTTCAACCCCAAGGCACTGAACACACCGAGTGTGGCCATCTGCCGGAGAGAGCTTATGGCCACACTCGGTGCATTTAGAAAAAATAGGCTTAGGGGCCTCTGCCATACCTAAACTAAGGCTACACAAACACACTAGGCCCCAAACACAATCACACACAAGCACACACTAATGACTAGCGAGGGGAGGGTAAAAAACTAAAAATTCAAGTTAAAAGGCTAAAGAAAACCTAGCACACTCACACTGATTAAACTAGGAAAAAAAAGACTGAGAAAATACACTTATCTATAAAAAATTGCCAGGAGCTCACAATCCAGCTGACACACTTTAGAGTGGCAAACTAGATCTGAGGTCATTTGGGGTTGGCAAGGGATTATGGTTGAGGGGAGGAGCTAGGAGCTCGGATCCATAGCTGTATAAATAGTTGCTGGCTCGGATCCAATATCGGATCCAAGACCCACAGTTTGCAGACAAATGAAGTCCCTACTCCAGATAAAAAAGTTATGTACTCACCATAACATTCCATCTGAGTAGGTACTTCATTTGTCTGCAACCTATGGGTATCGGATCCGACCTCGGATCCGAGCTGGCAGCTTTCCAAGCTCCAAGATCTGAGCTCCTAGCTCCTCCCCCTACCCATAATCCCCTGCTACCAACCATATTACCTCAGATTGTTTTTTTTGCCTCACCAACCTGGTAACACAAAAATCAACTGTAAAGGTGATCAGAAAATCCCGAAAGGTTCGGGGGATGGCAGGGGGGGGGTCGGTTACAGACAAATGAAGTACCTACTCAGATGGAACGTTATGGTGAGTACATAACTTCTTTATCTGAAGTAGTTACTTCATTTGCTCTGCAACCTGTGGGGCAGAGTTCCCAGCTACCTTATAAGAACCTGGGTGGTCCTTATGGAAGGATA
The DNA here is from genome assembly GCF_019279795.1 of Protopterus annectens. Lineage (NCBI taxonomy): Eukaryota > Metazoa > Chordata > Ceratodontiformes > Protopteridae > Protopterus > Protopterus annectens. Next base: position 65,364,766 of record NC_056741.1, on the reverse strand, counting down.
TTCTGAAGCACCGCAGAGCCAAAAGAAGCCCTACGCCTCGAAATCACATCTAGTTTATAATGAGAAATGAACATATGAGAAGAGGGCCAAGTAGCTGCTGAACATATGTCGTCCACTGGAACCCTAGACCAAAAAGCTGTTGAGGTGGCTACAGATCTTGTAGAATGAGCACGGATACTAACCGGGGCTGGCTTGCCAGACGATATGTACCCCTGAATAATACACTGATGGATCGAATTTGCTACAGTCACTTTGGAAATGGCTTTGCCCATGGCTGATTTTGCATAAGAGACAAACAACTGGTCCGACTTGCAAAACTCTCTAGTCCTATGCAAGTAGAAGCGCAGCTGTCTGTGTACATCCAATTTGTGCAATGTGTATTCTCCCTTGTTCTGAAATGTTGGAAAAAACACTGGTAGATTAATCGATTGATTTATATTTGTTTCTGAAGCAACCTTAGGCAAGAAAGATGGGTTAGTCCTGAGGGACACTCTATCTTTGTGAAAGATAAGGTAAGGAGGTTTCATACACAAGGCTTGCAGTTCTGAAACCCTTTTGGCCGAAGTAATACCACTAAGAAGGCCATTTTCCATGACAAGAACTTCAACGGAACCGTGGCCGCAGGTTCAAAAGGTGGACTCGTCAAGGCTTGCAAGACTAGAGTGAGATCCCATGGGTGAACCACAGACTTTATCAGTGGATTTAAAAGAAAGATGCCTTATAAGAAGGTTTTGCACAACTTTGTAGATGCTAAGGAACCTATGCCGTCCCCCACATGAAAATGGGAGATGACCGCCAATTGCACCTTAACCGTAGAAGCACTTGCTCCCTGCTGAAAAATCAACGAGAGGAAGTCCAGAATGGTCGGAATAGGGACAGTAAATGGGTCAAAGCCCTTGTCTTTGGCCCAAATGGAAAAATGTTTCCATTTACTGTTGTAAAGTTTTCTGGTAGACGGCTTATGAGCCGCAACCAGAATGGCCTTAACGGGAGATGAGATACTGGGAGTCCTAGCCATTATTAGAACTGGATCAGCCAAGCTGCAAGCTTGAGGTTGACCAGGTTCGGGGTTGGGCAACCCGCGGGATGTGAGATCAGGTCTGGACTGGGATCCAGAATCCACGGAGGAGCCACACTGTGAGACCACAGAAAAGGGAACCAGATCTGTCGAGGCCAGAATGGGGCTATGAGGATAACTCTGCTCCCCAACCGACAGGCTTTCTGAATTAATTTCATCATGAGTGAAAGGGGGGGATAAGCATAAAGGAGCCCGGGAGGCCAAGCATGGACTAGAGCATCTCTGGGGGTCTCCCCTCTGGGGGGAAATTATTGCTAAGTACTCGCTGCATTTTGTGTTTAAAGGAGAAGCAAAAAGATCACAGTGAGGCCGACCCCATTTGTGGAAGATCTGCTTCGCAACAGATGGATTCAGAGACCACTCGTACTTAGTGAGAAGCACCCGACTTAGCTTGTCCACTAATATGTTGGACCGTCCCGGGATGTGTGTTGCTACCAGAAAATGGTTGGTGGAGATCACCCATTCCCAAACTCTCATGGCCTCTCGACACAGGGGATAGGATCTGGTTCCTCCCTTTTTGTTTATATACCAGACTACAGACATGTTGTCTGTCTGGATCGCAATAGTCCCCAGGGGAAGAAGGTCGTGGAGAGCTTGCAACGCCAAAAGCACCGCCCTCATCTCTAGGACATTGATATGCAATGCGGTCTCTAGGGAAGTCCACGTGCCTTGAACGGATCTGCCTGAACAATGCCCCCCCCACCCGAGGCGAGAAGCATCCGTGGTCAACGTGGCTTTGACTGGGGGAATCACAAAAGGCCTCCCTTCTCTGAGTTCCCGCGCATGTAACCACCAAAGAAGGGAATCCCTGCAAACTCTGCTCAGCGGTATCGGCGTGTTCAATGGGTGGAACGAGAGGGAGCATTGGACTTGAAGGGTCCATTGTAATATTCGCATTCGCAGACGGGCATGGAGGAAAAGACCGATTGCTGCTGACATAGACCCCAGTGCCCTCAGGACTAACTCTGCTGGAGGAGTAGGACTCCAGAAAAGAGCTAACACCTGATACGACAAGCTGTTCAGTCTGACTGACATTAGAGTAGCTCGGGAGATTTGAGTATCCAACCTGGCCCCTATGAATTCCAGGGCTTGAATGGGGCACAGGCAGGACTTCTGCCAGTTCACTGAAATGCTTAGGTTGTGGGCTAGAGTCAGTGCATAATTTCTCACCACAGAGAGCTGATGCCTGTTGGTCGCGGTAAGGAGCCAGTCGTCTAGGTACAGGAAGACCTGAATGCCCTGAAGTCTCAGGTGGGCTGCAACCACTGCCATGACCTTGGTGAACACTCTGGGGGCTGAGGTGAGGCCGAATGGAAGAACCCTGAATTGATAATGACTGGCTCTGAGCCGGAAGCGGAGAAACCTCCTGGATCGTCTGTCCATCAAGATGTGGTAGTACGCATCCTTGAGGTCTATGGAGCACATCCAGTCGTTCTCCCACAGAAGGGGGAGAATAGATTGAAGAGTGACCATCCGGAACTTTTCCTTGGGTATGAACAGGTTCAGAGCGGAAAGGTCTAAGATGGGTCTGAGGTCCCCGGTTTTCTTTGGCACCAAAAAGAATCTTGAGTAATAACCCAATCCGGACTGATCTGGGGGGAATGGGCTGGATGGCTCTTTTTCTTAGCAGCTTCAAAATCTCTGAAGCCGCTGCCTCCCTCTGATCGGGTGAGACATCGGGGAGGCGTCTGGTTTTGGGGGGAAGATTTAGGAATTGAATGGAATAACCTCTGGAAATGATACGGAGCACCCATCGATCCATTGTAAGGGACTCCCAGTTTGACAGGTGCTCTGTCAACTGCCCCCCGACTGCCTCCAGAGAGGGACAGTCGGGCAAGCCCTCAGGGCTGTTGCACGGGTCTGTCCGAGAAAGGTTCTCTAGACCCGAAATTACATGGCCCCCTCTGCCTCTGGGCCGGCGCCCACCTTGTCCTCCTCTGCCTCTAGAGGACGAGTGGTCTGCAGCTGGATGGGATTGCTGAGACTTGCGGAACCACAGCTTCTTTTGTCCCCTCTGATTCCTGGAGAAGGATCTTTGGGGACTAGAGAAGCGGACTCTGATGGCAGATAGCGTCTTCCCATCCTTTTCGCTTTGGACCAGCATATCGTGAATGGTCTTGCCGAAAAGAGCAGAACCGTCAAAGGGGACGTTCGCGAAGGACGCCTTAAAGGGATCCACGAAGTCGCAAAGACAGAGCCAGGCATGACGTCGTAAGATGAACCCTGCTCCGGTGGCTCTAGCAGCTCCCTTCGAAACATGGGAGAGGAGCCGCATAGACATATTAGAGATGGATTTCAGAGTGGTCATTCGTGTCGTAAACACATTCCTGTCTCCGACCGACATGGACTTGGGGGGGGCTGCAGCGTATTCCTTGATCAAGTCTCGCTGTAGCCTGATGGTATGTGCCATATAGTTCAGCGCCCTTATAGAAAAGGTCGCTGAAACAAACATCCACTTCCCAATACGGTCCAACACTCGAGATTCTTTATCTGGCAGGTGGACCAAAGAACTCTCCTGAGCGAGTTCTTTCTTGGTGGCCGCTGCCACCAACATGGCATCAACAGGGGTTCCTTTGGCCCATGACTGTCTATCTGTGGGGGGACTTAGCACTTTATTGGGATGCCTAGGGATTGGCTCCACGGTGTCGGGCTCCTTCCATGCCCTGGTGGTAATTAAGTCCACCAGGGGGTTGGCTGGAGAGGACACCTAGGAGGTAGATGGGCCTGCCTCAAACGCCTCCAGGAACACGGATTCATCAAGGGAAGGTTTTTGGGCAGACCACCCCCCTTTAATATGCAACATTTCCTTGATGTCTCCAAAGGAGACATCTTCATGGGGTGACCTTGGGGAACCCTCCCTATCATCTAAGTCTGTGTCGGTGGTAACGGACTCGGGGGAGTCCAGATGCCTCCTTTTACATTGACGTTTCCGAGGAACCTCCTCGGTGGGGCTATCCAAAGAGGGCTCATCCACGGGTTGTTGTTGTTCCTCCATGGGAACTAGCTGGAGGGCTTGGGCAGGCTGTCCCAATGGTCGGATGATGGAAGACAGACCCTCATACAGTGGGGGTACGGGTGGATCCAAAGCCCGAACCAGGGACCTGGAGGACCTCGACAGTACCCTCTCCACTACCTCAAAAGCCGAAGGAGAATTGCCCTCGCCAGCCTCTGAGAGCAATCTCCTCGGTTCCAAGGAAGGGATCGGGGTCGGAGCCGATGCAGTCGGTGCCGAGAGAGAGGTGCGCTCCAAAGCCAACAGCTCCGAAGATACAACAACTCCCTCAGATCCGACGCTCAGCCCTCGGCCCCAAGAGCTCGGATCCGACAAGCTCGAGGGCATAGTCAGCGTCGAAGAGACCAGCGCTATCAGCGCCGACAAATCCCTGGGTCTGAAGGGGCCCAGATCCCATGACTCCGAGATCCGAAAACGAATCGGAGAAGGAGTGATCGGGGCCAACATGGGGGCTGCACTCCCCCCAGAGGGGGGGGAGGCAAGAGCACCCCCATCTGCATTTGGGTCTGCAAGAACCGACGCATCATCCGATCCATATCCGCTTCGGAGATGCTTCTGGTTGACCTGGAAGAGGTAGTCGAGGTGGGCCAGGATGGCCGCCTCGATGACCTCGAGGGAGACCGATCCTCCTCCTCTGGCGAGAAGCAAGGCAAACGGAGCCGAGAGGAGGAGGATCCGGAGACCCTCGAAGGAGACTTAGCTGCTTTAGCTGGCGGAGCCGAGTGGTGAGATTCAGCCCGCCTTTTATGGGATCTATGTCCCTCCTTATCCTTGTGTCTCTTCTCCCTAGCAGAAGAGGCACTAGTTTCCTCAGAGCTCAAACCCGAAGAGGGAGATTGAGTCCCGGGTTGAGCTTAGGGAACAGAGGGCGCCAGGGCCGCCGAGGCAGCCGGAGCCCGAATGGGAGAGGAAGAAGAAACTGACTGGGTTGAATAGGCATGTACTCCCTCCGGTGCGGGCCTTCCAGAAGCTTGATAAGCCAATAAAATGCACTGCGAAATCCAGCGTGATAAGGAGACTTTGGAAATTGGTTTACCCAAATTGAATTTAGCAAAGGAAATAAACAACTGGTCGGATTGCCTATGACCAGCTGTCCTGTTCAGATAAAATCTAAGTTGCCTGTGAACATCTAAGGAATGTAGCTTGTATTCACCTTTGTTTTGATATTTAGGAAAGAAAACAGGGAGGTTAATGGATTGATTAATATTTGCTTCAGAAGCTACCTTAGGAAGAAAGGACGGGTTGGTCCTGAGGTATACACGGTCCGGATGAAAGACCAAGTAAGGAGGCTTGATGGATAAGGCTTGAAGTTCTGAAACTCTCTTGGCCGAGGTAATGGCTACTAAAAAGGCCGTCTTGAAAGATAAAATTTCAGACCTACCCTAGTCGCAGGTTCGAAGGGGGGAGCGGTCAAGGCCTGAAGAACCAATGAAAGGTCCCAAGGAGGAACCACTTGCTTTACAGGGGGTCTGAGGAGAAAAGTACCTTTTAGGTAAATCTTACACAATTTGGCAGACATCAGTGGACTGGAGTCTTGACCAATATGATAGTGAGAAATTGCCGCAAGTGGCACTTTGACCGTGGAACTGCTGGCACCATCATTAAAAAGAGTGGTTAGGAAGTCAAGCACCAGAGGAAGGGGAACTGTGAAGGGGTCTAGACCTTGCCGCTCTGCCCAAATGGAGAACCGTTTCCACTTGCTGCGGTAAACTTTCCTGGTAGATGGTTTATGAGCCGCTACCAGGATGGCCTTAACTGGAGACGAAATACCGGGAGTCCTGATCAGGAGTGGAACTGGAGCAGCCAAGCAGTTAGCTTCAGGTTATCCAGATTCGGGGTTGATAGATGGGACGGGTGAGATATCAGATCCGGAATGGGATCTAGAATCCAAGGAGGATTCACTGAGTGAGACCTTAGGAAAGGGAACCAGATCTGTCGAGGCCAGAATGGGGCAATGAGAATCATTCTGCACCCCAACCGAGAGGCTTTCTGAAGAACTTGGAGCATCAGAGGCAAAGGGGGGTAAGCATAAAGAAGACCGGGGGGCCAAGCATGCACCAGAGCGTCTCTTGGGGTATCTCCGGGAGGAGGGATTAGAGCGAAAAAACTGTCGCACTTGGTGTTTGAGGGAGACGCAAAAATATCGCAACAAGGAGTTCCCCACCGTGCGAAGATGCGTTTCACTACCTAAGCATTGAGAGACCACTTGTAAGGGGAGAGAATGGTGCGACTGAGTTTGTCCGCAAGGATGTTGGACCGATCCGGAATATGCGTTGCGATGAGAAAGCGGTTGGTGGAGATTGCCCATTCCCACACTCTCATGGCTTCTCGACAAAGAGGGTAAGACCTGGTTCCCCCCTGTTTGTTGATGTACCAGACGACAGACATGTTGTTCGACTGAATTGCAATAGTTCCCAAGGGAAGAAAGGCCTGTAGTGCTTGCAACGCTAAGAGCACTGCTCTCATCTCTAGAACATTGATATGCAGTAAGGTCTCTGAATCGTTCCACGTGCCTTGGACCGTCCGGCCTGCAAAATGCCCCCCCACCCGAGGCAGGAGGCGTCCGTGGTCACCGTGGCGAGAGGGGGAGAAGCACAAAAGGGGCGGCCTCCGTGGAGATCTTGTGAGTGGAGCCACCACAGGAGGGACTGCTTGCAAGCCTTGCTGATCGCAATGGGATGATGCATAGGAAGAGAAAGATAAGACCACTGAACTAGGAGTGTCCATTGAAGGACCCGCATATTGAGCCTGGCGAGAGGAAGAAGAGCTATCGCTGCTGCCATGGACCCTAGAGCCCTCAGGACCAACTCTGCCGGAACTGAGCTGGAGTGGAGGATGGCCCGCACCTGGAGCTGCAGATTCTGAATTCTGTCCGCAGTGAGGAAGGCTCTTAACTGTCTCGTGTCTAACCTGGCACCTATAAAATCTATGAATTGCGTAGGGGCTAGGTTGGACTTTTCTGCATTTATTGTGATGCCCAGATGGGGAGCTAGATGGAGAAAGGAATCTCGCGCCGATAACAGTAGATGCCTTGTTGGGGCGGTGAGGAGCCAGTCGTCCAGGTAAGGGAAGACCTGTACCCCCTGAAGCCTCAGGTGGGCCGCTACCACTGCTAATACTTTGGTGAACACCCTGGGGGCTGTGGTGAGACCAAAGGGAAGGACCCTGAATTGGTAATGACTGGCTCCCAGCCGGAAGCGGAGAAACCTCCTGGAGCGTCTGTCCATTAGAATGTGGTAGTACGCATCCTTGAGGTCTATAGAGCACATCCAGTGATTTTCTCCCAGAAGGGGGAGAATGGACTGCAAGGTAACCATTCGGAACTTCTCCTTGGGAGCTGCCAGGTTCAAGAGTGAAAGGTCTAATATTGGTCTTAGATCCCCCGTCTTTTTTGGCACTAAAAAGAACCTGGAGTAGAACCCTGATCCGATCTGGTCTGGGGGGACGGGCTGGATGGCTCTTTTCTTCAGCAGATGGCCAATTTCTGCTAAAGCGGCCTCCCACTGACCGGGTGGAACGTCAGGGAGGGACTTCAATTTTGGGATGCGATGAAATGGAATGCGGTATCCTCTGGATATGACGCGGAGGACCCAGCAGTCTGATGTTATGGACTCCCATGCCGCTAGGTGCTCTGAAAAACATCCCCCGACTGCCTCCAGAGTGGAGCAGCCGGGCAACCCTTCAGGGCTGTTGCGCAGGCCGTTCAGAGAAAGGTTCTCTGGACCCGAAGTTCCTGGGAGCCCCTCTGCCCCTGGGGCAGCGTCCTCCCTGTCCTCCTCTGCCACGGAAGGACTGGTTGTCCGGAGCGAGTTGGGACTGCTGCGACTTCCGGAACCACATCTTCTTCTGGCCCTTTTGGTTCCTAGAATAGGGCCTCTGGGGCACAGAGAAGCGGATTCCGACGGCAGACAGCGTCTTCCCGTCCTTCTCGCTCTGGGTCAAAGTATCGCGAACAGTTTTGCCAAAAAGGGCAGAACCATCGAAGGGAGCGTTCGCGAATGACGCCTTGAAGGGCTCCGTGAAATCGTAATGGTGGAGCCAGGCCTGACGTCTAGTAACTAGGCCTGTCCCTGCGACTCTAGCGGCTCCCTCCGTAGCATGGGACAGTAACCGCATAGAGGTATTAGTCACGGATCTGAGAGTGGCCATACGGGTGGAGTACAACAGTTTGTCCTCCTCCGACATGGACTCTGGGGGGATGCAGCGTATTCCTTGATAAGATCGCGCTGCATCCTAATCACATGTGCCAAGTAGTTCAGTGCCCTCACTGAAAAGGTCGCTGAACTAAACATTCGCTTCCCCAAGCGGTCCATCATCCGAGACTCCTTGCTCGGGGGATGGACTGAGGGGCTCTCCTGAGCAAGTTCCCTCTTGGTGGCTGCCGCCGTCAACATGGCATCTACCGGAGGCCCCTTGCTCCAGTGGGCATGGTCAGCCGGGGGACTAAGGATACGGTCTGGCCTTTTTGGGATTGGCTCCACGGTGTCCGGATCCTTCCACGCCCTGGTGGTAATCAGGTCCACCAGGGGGTCGGCAGGAGGGGACACCCAAGAGGTAGACGGGCCCGCTTCAAATGCCTCCAAGAACACGGACTCGTCCGAGGAAGACTTGGGGGCAGACCACCCCCCCTTATGCGAAGCATTTCCATGATGTCTCCAAAGGAGACATCCTCGGGGGGTGATCTTGGGGAGCCTTCCCCTTCCTCCAAATCCGTGTCTTCTGTGAGAGACTCGGGGGAGTCTATGTGCCTCCTTTTGCACATATGCTTGCGAGGGGCATCCTCAGGGGGGCTGTCACAGGACCCCTCGCAAGCGGTGTCATGTTCCAAAGGAACAACTTGGGGCAAAGGAGCGGGCTGTCCCAGTGGCCGGATGGTGGAAGCCTGGCCCAGTGCAGATGGAGCGTGGGACGGAGCCAAAGCAAGTGCCGGGGGTCCGGAAACCCTCAACAGGGCCCTCTCCACTACATCAAAAGCCGAGGGGGAGCCAACCTCGACCAAAGGATCTGATAATCGGCTCCCCCTCGGATCCAATGAGTGGATCGGAGCCGGCACCGAAGCACTCGGATCCGAGGGGGGCAGTGCACTCCGACACCGATGGCGCCAAAGGAGCACTGATCCCCCCAGATCCGAAGCTCGGATCCAGGCTCTGAGAGGTCAGATCCGAAGCACTCGAGGGCAGGGTCGGATCCGAAGTACCCAGTACTATCGGCGCCGACCCACCCCCGGCTTCGAAGCTGCTCGGCTCCAACCGCTCCAAACCCGGGTAGCGGGTCGGAGAAGGAGCTATAGGTTTAAAGAAAGGGGTCGAGCTCCCCCCCAGAGGGGGGGGAGGCAGGAGCACTCCCATCTGCATCTGGGCCTGGATGAACCTTCTCATCATCCGGTCCAGATCAGCATCAGATAAACTGTACGTGGATCTTGACGAGGCTACCGAGGTAGGCCTTGAGTGCCTCCTCGATAGCCTCGATGGAGATCGGGTCTCCTCCTCCTCAGGTCCCGGTGAGAAGCACACTGGAGACCGGAGCCAAGGAGGAGGAGAACCAGCAGACAAGGAGGCCAGAGGAGAAGCCCGCTTGGCAGGCGGGGCCGAAACAGAGGTCTTGGCCCGCCGCTTTTGGTGCTTCTCCCTCCGGTCCTTTTTTCTTGCTTCCCTCTCCTCCAAACCACTAGAGGGAGGTTGAGTCCCAGGTGGAGGAGGGGGAGCAGGAGAGGAGGGAACCGTAGACACGGTACCCCCTGAAGGAGCAGTAGCCGAAGCCGAGTCCGGGGGCAAAAAGTCCCGCCAGGACCAGCTTTGACCTCCGCTCCTTCAATGCCCTGGGGTTGAACCCTGCACAAATGGAACATCCAGAAGTGAGGTGTTCAACCCCAAGGCCTCGAACGCACCGAGTGTGGCCATCAGCAGGGGAAAGCTTATGGCCACACTCGGAGCACTTTGAAAAGAAAGCCTTAGGGGGTTCAGACATCCTAAGGATACTACTACTACTTTACTTTTTTTTTTTTTTTTTTGAAAATTAAAAAAGTAAAAGCTAACTAGCCAAGCAAACACAGGCCCAAACACACACTATGCACCAGCGAGGGGAGGGATAACTAAAAGTTATAAAAGTTATTAAAACTTAAAAACTTTAAGCTATAAAGATAGAGAACCTACAACTTTCACACAAAACTAACTAAAAATTTTTAAATTTAACACTGTAAAAGGTAATAACAACACTTAGTGAAGAGCTCTGAAATCCAATCTGGTCACCAGCGCGGCAAACTAGATCTGAGGTCATGTAGGGAGAGCAGGGCATTATGGGTGAGGGGAGGAGATGAGAGCTCGGATCCATAGCTGGAAAACCATGCCAGTTCGGATCCGATATTGGATCCATAACCCACAGGTTGCAGACAAATGAATCACCTACTTCAGATCTTATTCTTTCCATCGGTAACTGCCCTGGGATTGACATTTTGTCATATTGTACAATCCTCCTGGAGATGTTGAGGGCTCAAAGAGTAAAACACAGAATATGAGCATCCGAAAGGGGCAATTTGTGTCCACATTTTTGATACTTCTTGAAACACTATCATGTAAAAATAGAAAGAAAAAGAAGAAATAGGGAACAAGTTACCAATGATGGTAAACAAGAATTGCAGAAAATGTAATAATGGGAAGGGAGAAAGACATTATAAAAAAGGGGAAATTTTATTAAAAGGATAATATAAAAAACACACAACTTGAGAGCTAAGGCTGACCACATCTTTTTGTAAAAAGCAGTAAACGAAATTTGGGGTATGTTATGGGTTGGTGCATTTTGGATAAAAAAGAAGCTCGTGGTTACCACAAGCTTTAGAAGTGGCTGAGTCAGATCCGAGGATTGGATCTGAACCCATTAGTTGAGGATAGAATGAAAACTGACAACATCAGATCAATAATCATAAGAAAATTATATTCATAAGTAGCATAAGGTATTCTAGGAACTAAGGCAACACGTTAATGGAGAAAGGCGATTCTGCAGATAGGGATGAACGCAATTAGGGATACAGACAATAGGCAAGAGGGCGCTGGATTTTATTGGGAAAAACTGGCAAAGGAACCAAGGTAATGGAAGCAAATAACTAGAGGGTGAAAGATAATAGAATGGGAAGATGTCAAGAATTTATTTGAACTACAGGTTAGAGATTGCCTTCCATGAGAAGGATTGATATTAGAGTGTAGGCAAAGAGAAAGAAATGGAGGGGGGCCCTAAACAAAAGACCAGAACTGGTAGAGTTTTTACTAGAATCTAGAAGAGAAGCTGCTGTTAAAAAAGGAATAATTAATAGACAATATAAAATATTGCATGAGGACTATAAGACTTAATCCAGGAGGTTAGAAAGGACTGGGAAGATAAACTGGATAAGTAATTCACAAAGAAACATTGGGCGGATACATGTTTGTCTCCTAAATATGCAACAAAATCTAGATGATTTAGGATTTTAGCCTAGAAATGTTTACAGAGATATTTTTATTCCCTGAGTAGACTCCAGAGAATTTTTCCTCAGATAGACAGCAAATATTGGAGGTGTGATTGGCAAGAAAGAGGTAACTGGGAACATATTTTCTGGGAGTGTAATGAGTTGGCAGACTTTAAAGATTCCCTGCAGACTACTCTATCAGAGATACTGGGTGAGCCTAGGGAAATTATTTTTTTCTGAGCTATGATACAGAATTGGAATTACAAAGATATTAATGCCTTGCTGAATTTAATTATTGTGGCTGCCGAAAAATTACTAGAAAATGGAAATCAGAATCTAAACCAACTGTACTAAAAGTGGTGAAATAGTGACTGAGATAAAACAACTGGAACTGGGATCTTTAGAAATGGGTAGGAGAAAATTTCATAGGAAAAAAATTGTGGGAACAAAGTATACAGGGGAAGAATGAGGTTTAAAAGAAGGTGGGATTTGAAAGAGCTTTGTAATGTTTGACTGACAATGATTGAGTAGATTATAAGTCATGTATAATGTTTGCAACTAAGATTATGTCAATATGGTTTGTTTTCATTTATATAAATGTATAATTGCCTATGTCATAAGTGATAATTTAATAAAAATGTTTTTTGTTAAAAAATAAAGTACTTGCATATTATCGTAACCACGCTTTCTCGACAGCCCGTTATTTGTGTTTTCGCAACCACGTATTTTCCCCAGCATGCTATTTGTAAAATTGAGAAAGTAGTCATTGTTATTTTACAGTTGATTTAACAGTGCTAAGTAGGACTGTCTGAGATATATTCTTACTGGTACACCAGGCCGTTATTTTTTTATGCAAATGCAGTTAATATGAACTATAAAAGCTGTAAATACATTCCTCAGAACCTGATCTGTAGCGATACATGACAACTCCTTGTTTCAGTATTTCACAAAGGATTTATTAGTTGGCTGAGGCTGGCATTGGGCTGAGGGCACTGCAGGAATGGCTAGATTGGGACTTTGTTGTGGCTGGCATTGGTCTGGGGTGAAGAACGTGTCACAAAATATTGGCTTGGGCACCAAATTAATGTGCTATAACTCTACGCAGCACAGTGCAATATGTAACATTCGCCATTGAGAATCTACTTCTGGTTGGCTATAGCTGCATAATATGCAACATTTTATGCTATGAGGGTTTTTGTTTTAATGATTATTCCCCCGTTAGGCTGCATACACTGTGTAGCATGGAGGGAGTCAATAATACTAATAACAGGCTGGTGAGAAAGTGTGGTTGTGATAATATGTAAGTACCCAAAAAAAAAAGATGACAGAATCACCTAGAGCCATTTTACACCATGAAGTAGCTAATCTTGCAAAGGCTCACAGTCTATGATCTGTGTTCTTCTACCTTAATGCCCAAAATGATTGATCTACACAACTGTTCACCCTATTTGGCACTATGTACAGTCTATGCTACTGCCCGCAGCTCCATTCATTAATGAGTTTGAGATGGAAACACTCAGCATGTTTATTGGTAGAACTCCACAGAGACATGGAAAGTGCATAGGTTCATAGGTTAGTACTAAGCTAACTGCCCTTGCGAGCCATTTTAAGCCTAGCCAATTATCCCTTGTGAGACTCAAACCCTGCACCTTGTGTTTGTAAGGCAAACACCTTAACCATTAGGCCACCCTCCCATCCCTGCATCCCTATGCATACAAACTCCAAACAGGCATTGGCCAGAGATAAGGATCGAACATTGCACATTATACATGGGCGATGAAGACCTTAACCATTATGCCTTTTGCTATTTTAATGTTAATGATCTTCAGAAGAAACACCCCAGCAAGATTCAAATACAAATTACATGAACTTTACCTAATAGGTAAACCCGAGGAGAGGACAGGTGTTCTGCATGTCCCACTAACTTATATCTAATGCAGTCAGTTTGGTAGCACACTGTTTCAGGGGCAATCACTCCAAGTGCAAAGTGTAAGTGGGATCAATCCGTGAGTTCCTGCAGCTTTTCTATGAATCCTGCAGTAAGGCAAAGTCCTTTTTTAGCTATTTCTTTGAAGAGCAATGAGGTGGGGCAGTATTTCAGGGATCAATACTGTGAGCTAAATAAGCCAGCTACAGATCTAACCTTTTCACCAGTATGTTGAATAGATTTTATTCCATTATAATCAGTAAGATTACTGGCCAGTATTTCTGTCCCATTTTGTACATGACATAGGTAAAGTAATTCAAAACAAAACCGTATGAACATCTTCAAGTTTCCAAGTTCAATAAGTGCAACAATGAAGATCAACCAGAACAAAACGTTGTTTAACTAGAAAATACATCCAGAGTAAACTCAGATAATAATCATCATTTGTGTAGCTGCCCATAATGTATCTCGGACACTGTGTAGGTATGTTATTATTTCTGTCTCCCACACCAGTTGTCTTTGCCTCACACAATGGACCTAAATGTAACTATGCCACTAAACACTGACCTTTAACATTCAGCACAGACCTTAACATTCAAAAGGTCTCACAAACCACAACCATGAAATATACCACAAACATAACATCCACCAAAATCTAAATATAATTCTTTGACCATGAGTAACCCCCAACATAGATTGCTACTGTAATAGTTTAGGCAAGGGCTAAATTTACCACTATGGCATGGATGCACTTTTAAGTCTGAAGGCATAGTTACTTATTGAGATGCCATTTGAATGAAGGTCCATGCTTAACTCAGATCTACATTCTGCAAAGAGTCTGCTGTAGCCCCAAAGTCAAAGGGCAAGTGTCTTGATTAGAACTGGACAAGTTATCATATACTTTGGGGACCTTTCCTAGCTGTAGTCTGACTTCCTGTTCAAATGTGTGGAAGTAGTATATTTATCCATTCATTCTAAAGATACCATCTGTAAGGTACACAAAAAAGCAACAGAAATACTGATGTCTGGGTCAGGTAGCATTGGCTTCACCCAGTATGATGTCAGTGTAACACAATGCTTTCTGATACATGGTTATGAAGTGATGTCACAATGCTGATGCTTAGATGGGTAGGATAGAACTGGCTCCACCCACTAAGATGTCAAGGTAACACACTGCTTTGTGATGCGTAGTTATTAGCAGATGTCACAATAGTGATGACTGGGCATGACTGGATTGGCTCTGCCCCAATGATGTCACAATAACACTGCTTTGTGATGCATTGTTATGAAATATGTCACAATGCTGATGCTGATAGCATTTGCCTGTATATATGTATATCTTGACATTCTAGGTAACATTTAGTTTTACAATTCCTGAAACACTTGCAAACTCGTCAGCGAAATTTAAAAGGTAAGCTTTTTTTAGTTTAATGAAAAGTTAGCAGAAACAAGCATTTTTTTTTTATGCTGATAAAAATAAAAAGCTGGCAGAAGTTTGATGTGTGCTATTCAAGGGCATTCTTTTTGGTACCCTGCATATTTATTTATTTATTTACATTTGTTTACTGGGGAAGTCCGACTGGGCCAGTAGCCCATTTTCAGCAGAGGCCCGGGGAGAAAAGCTCCACAGAAATGCAAGAATATACAATAATTAGATAGTACAATACTATCCATACAGTAAGATGCAGAATACACATCTTCTAGCTACTCTATACAAAGTAGTATTCAATACAGTTTTCTAGTAAATATAATTTCAAAAAGAAAAACAAGCATTTCAGTGAAGATCATTGTGAGAAAAAATAAAGTTAGCAATGTGTAGATATTAAAATAATAGTTATGAATAAATGAGATTTTCTTCATATATATTTATTTTTGCATAGTAATAAACACTGAGGAGAGGGAGAAAGTGAGGTAAGGAGTGGACAGTGTGATGACAGCGTTATAGACATCTTGTCAGTCAGGTTTGGCACAGGAGCAATGCCAGTTTTTGAATAGATGTGCAAATAGTAGTTGTTTAAAACTGGTAGATTCAGGTGTGTTTTGGAGGGTGTGGGGTAGAGATTTCCATAGTTTGGCTATTTTATTTGAAAATAGGGCTTTACCGTGAGTGTTGTTAGCTTTGTTTACTGTGAGAACGTTTCTGTCTGCAGATCTTAGACTTTGTGGACATGAGTAGGGAACAACACGTTCCCCAGAGGGATGGACACCTGTCAGGATGGAAGATGATACTGTGTGTGAATTTAAGTTGGTAGAGATGAAGAAGGTTAGGTAGCTTGAGCCAATTTAATTTATGTAGAGCAATACAATGGTGGGTTTGGTGGGAAAGGTTGGCTGTGAAACGAGCTATTTTGTTGTCGCAAGTTTCCTATTTGGTTGTCTGATTTTTTTAAGTTGGTAAAGAGAGGAAAATCATATAGGAGTGCAGAGAGGAGGAAGGTTCTGGATATGGCTAGTCTGGTATTGTCAGTGAGGAATGGCTTGCTCCTGTACAGTGAGACAAGTTTGATGTGAACTTTCTTAATTGCGGTGGCTATGTGTTGGTCAAATCTGAGTTTGTTGTCAATTGTCACTCCAAGGAATTTTGTATGTTCAACTGGTTGGATGACTGTGTTGTTTTCTGAGAAAATAGTGAAAGCAGGGATGGTCGGTGATTGTTTGAGGTAGAGGATTAGTTGTGATTTACTTAGATATGTTTCTATACCATTAAAAGCTTATTGGGCTACTATTTGGAGGTCTGGTAAAGTATCTGTTGAGCAGATTAAAGTTGAATTGTCTGCATACTGAACTAATTTAGTGTGTGCTGTGGATTAGGCTAGATCATTAGAGAAGATGGTGAAAAGGATACTTAGTGCTGATGTCAGTTCATGTTTTAGCCTGTTGAGAAGACAGCCTGGGATATTGTCTGGTCCCACAGATGTTGTGTTTTTTTGCCATGGACACAGCTTTGAAGTCCTGCTCATCAGATATGTAGCATGGGGAGGAAGTTTGGGAGAAGGTTTGTGATAAGTTAGGAGGGGAAAAGAGTGAAATTTTCACCAAACCTATCCACTAGCAGGTTTGCTATCTCTGTGTGGTCAGTGTATGTGATATTGTTGGTCACTAGTTCTGCAGATGTTTGGATCCTACCTTTTAGGCTATGTACATAGCTGTAAAAGGCCTTATGGTTATCCTTGTCTCTACTTGCTATGTTCCTCTCAAAGGAGCCCTTAGAGGATTTGGCAAGTTGTCTTATTTGCCTGTTGAGGCTGAGGAGGGTGCTTTTTCATTGTTGGGTCCTTGCCTTTGTTTTCTTGGACAGCAACCTTTTGCATTTATTGTAAAGTTTATTGATGCTGGATGTCTACCATGGCAGCTTGTTTTTTACTTAGGACTCTAGTTTTGATTCTTTCTGGTACATCCGAGTTTATACACTTATGCAAGTGATTGTACAACAGGCTTTAGTATAAGCTTTGGTGTAGTTACCACTTCCAACTTGGGGTGGGGCTCATTCTCCTTAAAGGCCTGCATCCAAAATGACAGTTTCTCCTTGTTTCATGAGCTCCCCCCCCCTGTTTCATCACCATCCCTTTCTACTTTGAATTATAGTTTTCTGCTTGTGTATAGGTGCCTTAACTGTGTAGCTCTGAAATACCCCCTTCAAATCGTGTAATCCCAATCTGTCCTGTTCTCTTGGAGGAGTCAGCTTATCCCACTTGACTCTTGCTGTTTTCCCTTCCCAGATAACGTCCTTCAGCTCTTTATTAAATTGTTATCCACAACATCTTCTCTGGTGGATAAAAATATGTCTGACCTGTGTATAACACTTAAAGAGACTAAAAGCATTTTAATGGCTTGTATTTTACTATTTATATCCATATAACAAAGCTTCCATTTTCACAGTTTTTGTATTATCTTTTGTTTATTCTCTTCTCACATATCATTAGCTGCCACACCAGAATAATTTTTAATCCATACTCCTAAATACTTTATTTTATCACGTCCCCATAAATATGGATGTTGCTGAACTAATTCATATGTGGGTACATAATTTACTGCTATTGCCTTTGTGTTAACTTCACAAATTTTGTATCCCAAAAAAGATTTGAAACTGTCACAAAATGTTCCATAACACTCTAATGTCTCTTTCAGGTTTTGTCAGGTATAAAATAATATCATCTGCAAATAGACCCAGCTTTTCTTGACTACCATATCAATTATATCCTTGAATTTCTGAGTCCCTTATTTTCTTTGCCAGTGGTTCTAAATGTAAAGCAAATTACAAAGGGGAAAGAGGACACCCCTGCCTGGCTCCTCTGCTCAAGCAGAAATTATCAGAGAGGACCCCGCCCACTTTAATGTTCGCCTTTGATGCCTCATATACCCTCCTAATCAACCTTAGAATTTTTTTCAGGAAATGCAAATGCTTGAATTGCCCTGCTCATAAAGTCACAGCTTACTGAATCAAATGCTTTCTCTGCATCAGGACCCACCAAGAACAACAATGGTATTTTCTTACATTCTGCTTCCTTATGGATCATCAATGTTCTGTTAATGTTGTCAAATGTTTGTCTCCCTTCCATAAAACCACACTCATCCATATCTATTGATTCTGGCATTACGTTTTCCATTCTTTTATCTGTTATTGACATGAACACTTTATAATCATGGTTTAGTATTGAAATGGGCCTGTATGAAGATGGATCATGATGGATCTTTACCCTCTTTAGATATTACAGCTGCCACAGCTTTCTTCCAGGATGTTGGTACTTCACCTCCTCTTAGAACATTGTCAAACAAAACCTTCCAGATCTTTATCCATTTTCCCTCCTAGCTTCTAAACTTCCACAGGAATACCACGTGTTCCTCTGGACTTTCCTGTAGATTGGTTATAAATCACAATTTTTCTCATCTCCTCCAATCCTAACCGTTAGTAATTGAGCCTCATCTACCCCTAACCGTGGCATATTTAATACTTCCATAAACACTTCCATTTGTATCTTTTCTTGATTTCCATATTTCTCTGCTTTATACAGACTTTCACAGAATTTCCAAAATATTTCTAATACCTCTACAGTATCTCTTGTTACCTTCCTTCTTATAAGCTCACTAAGCCTAGTGACAGCTCTTTCTACATTTTTTTCCTGAGTCATTGTGCTAAAACCTTTTATGTGCTAGAGTTATTATCAAAAAACAGTTGCTTAACAGAAATATTTCTAAACGCTTGTATATTATCGAGGTAATCCCTTATTTTCTGCTTAGGATTCTGTAGTTGATCCTCTTCTTGTTCTGTGAGATTCCTCCTTTTCTGCAATACTTTAACATTTGTCTGTTCCTCTAAATAATTCTTGTTACTTCTTAACCATAGCTCCTGTTTTTTTATTTCCACCCTATTTTTAAACTCTGCCTTAAATTTATCCCACTCCCTAGCTATATTTTCAGAAGTAATTTCTATCCTCTGTAATAGCTCCTGAATAAAATCTACACTACCCATTCCTTAAATTCCTCTCTTTTCAACAGATAGGTTGGAAAGCACCAGTGTCTCATTTTTATTTCATTACCCTGTGTTTTTATTTTAGTTATTATTGGCACTTGATCTGAAATAGTTATTTGGTGCGTATCAAGACTTTCAATTAAATGCACATGTTCTTATGAAATATAAAGTCTGGCTAGCCTATCTTCCTTTCAGGGCCCCCAGACACATCTTCACTACTGAAAATTAAATTCCATCCCCCCACCTATAAGTAATATTTCTTGCTGAAAACTGATTATTTCTCCCAGAATTTTCTTAAGATCCATTATAGCACTTTTAGGTGGAATATAAATACATGCCAGTGTAATCCTCCTCCCTTGTCAGTAGCCCTTTAGCAGTACAAATCTACAATTATATTTTTTTTATCCTCTTCTATCACTATTGGAGCTACTCTTGCAATTAATATAAGTACTCCTTTTTTTCCTTTGTCACAAACATTCTGCTGAATAACCATCATGAAAACCTTTTTTTATCAAATTTGCGTTTAGTTCTTTCCAAATGTGTCTCCTGTAGCATAGCTATTTGCACTCTACAGTTTTAATATAGTTCACTATTCTTTCTTTTTGGTATTTATCTGTGAAAACACTGACATTTAAAAACATTACAGAAAGCATCATTGTAAAAGTTATTTCCACCTTTTATGTATAACACCTTTTTTGTTAAATATTTAGTTCCAGCTTTTGTGTTACAGGCATACATTGTTTAACAGATTGAACCTCTTTATATAGTTGTTTCTTGTCATATCCATATGAGCCTATGCCCCATATTACAAAAGTGTTTTGTTTTATTGAAAGCCCTCAAACAAAAAAAAAAAAAACAAATCCCCAATGCCAACCTAAAACTATTAATTTAAATCTAACGCACAAAATGATGTACCTCTTCAAATATTGAAGCTTTACCCTCCTAATAGGAACAAATGTTCCATACTGTCAGCCAGATTCACAGACTTGAGTTAACCTAAAAGAAATGTTATCCATGCTAAGACGCATGGTGCAGCCTGTGCTAACTGGTTTTGTCTTATCTTTATAGCATTCCCAGCTGGGGAAACCCCCTGAATGCTTTCAGAGAACATTATCTCCTAGACAGTTTCTATTTTCTTTTTTTCCCCAGCCAATCACTCTCCACCAGACTGTAACCAATTTATCTTTATCATTTTGTCTCCATGGAGACATGAGAACCAGACAGTCATTTTCTCTAATATTTTTTAAAGTAGCACTAAAAACAATAATCAATCAACAAACACCACAGACATTGGAAATATTATAAAACAAGATCTTCTCTGGTTATGGCTTTGTTTTACCACAGCTTACCCATAACCACCAACAATGTTGGAAATATCTTTAAGATGCCACAAACAACTCCTTGCACTCTCATTTTTAAAACAGAACCCTAACACAAGCTTGCCCACTATGCAGTACAGCAACACTAAAAATAAAATAAACTACTAGCTGGCAAAACTGCACCCACAATTCATCCAAATTCACTCCAGAGTGGAGTAAAACAAGTTATTAATGACAATCCACATTATAGCATGGCCAACAGATCTAAAAGAAAATCTATAAGCAACAAGATCAACACAATCTAGCAGTATACATCAGCACAGT
The DNA here is from genome assembly GCF_019279795.1 of Protopterus annectens. NCBI lineage: Eukaryota > Metazoa > Chordata > Ceratodontiformes > Protopteridae > Protopterus > Protopterus annectens. The sequence continues at coordinate 65,344,197 of NC_056741.1, read as the reverse complement.
AGCTGTTGATAACAACCACTACCCAGTTTATTTTTACAGTTTCCAACTACATGTTTTGCACATGAGAGCACAAATTTGACAGACGTATTACAACTGCAAAACTCATCACACACTGAGTTTTAACACCCCTTTTACTTCTGAAAACATAATGCCAGCTTCACTCTATACCACCAGGTCAGGGTTATTGATGTGCTGATGAGAAAGTGCATGAATGACCTGAGATCTCCAGTGCGACTGCTTGATCACGTCAAGATCCAGCTGCTCCTCTCCACAAACACATAGAAACCACTTCCCAACCAACTCCGGCCTTGATTCTATACCCATAGCGGGTTGTAGTTCTCGAAAAATGAGAAAAGAGCCCACTGCATGTACCTCATTCTACCTGTCAGACATGATTGGAGGGAAATGGAACTGACCATTGCAAGACAAATGAAGCAAGATGAGTCTGAGCACACCAAAACAGGCCTTGCATGCAGCAAAAGAGTATGCAGAGGAAAGTTAGAACAAATGCCTGCTAAAGCTACTATTCCACTGCTGCTGGTTGCTGCTGCTGCTGACAAACCACTTGAACTCAACAAATATGACAAACACTAGTGTTGCTACTGCCACCTGGGTGCACAGGACTAGAGCTATAGATTGTCTCCATCCACCATATATTTGGAAATTACTACAAAATGAAATGTACCGCTGTTAGCTATCACAATGGTCTTGGTGTTTACATCTCGGTGGTTACAAAGTGGCAACTGCATGGACAGGCTGTGCCATGGGTGTAAACAACGGTCTGAACTTTTGTTTTTATTTTTTTAGATCTGCAGCCCCAGTCTCCGATTCTGATAGGCAGTCAGGCACTGCCTCATGAAGCTGATGTCATCACACATGCCCCTGCAAGTTGATGATGTTGCTTGTTACGCTGGAGATGTGTGATGACATAAGCCATTACTTAAAATTGTAAATAAAATTTAAAAAAAATATCGTGAATTGAAGGAGCCACTCAGAAATTCATGGCACCCCATTATTTTCCCCTCAAAACTGGCAAATACTGAGGAATTTGGCATGGTTGAGCGGTACGTTCACAAGTGCTACTGCCAGGTTAATGTGGTCCCTGACTAATTTAACAGTTCAGTTGCAATACTCTAAATCTTGGGTAGCGCTATAGTTTTTATTTTCTCATTAGCTTGTTGAAGGATGACGATCTTGACTGTTTTTTCTACTCTCATTTATATTCTCAAGTTGAACAGTAATGGAGTGACTACAAACGTTAAACATATTGATGCTATATTTGAAAGAATGAGGTCAAGTAGATATGAACTTTTAGGAGGGAGGACAGTATCTGTTCTTGAGAGTAAGTTCTGATAGTAATAGTCAGAAACTTCTGTGCATTCTTTTTGTTTGTGGAATATGTTTGATAATGTATGGTTGGGTAGTTGAACTCTATCACAATAATTGAGTTAAAGGCTCATTTCTTCAGTTAGGTGCTATCGGGGAGACACAGAAGGGATTATATTGTTAGCCTTGGTATGCTACATGAATCTGTTTCTACATACAAGGATATGAAGGTGTTCTAGGTTATTATTCTCTAGATTAGCTATGAGGTGATGTGATTGCAAAGGAATACAGTCACACCCCTGATAAAAGAGTATAGTTAGGATAGAGCTGTGTATACAATGAAAAATTCTTGGTTGTCAAGAAGGAGATGTTGCAGAATAAAGTGAAGTGAATAAATATATTTGCACAAGACAAACACCAATAAAGTCTTAAAAGCTGGCAGAAAATGTATGCATATAATAATATGGAAAGGAAAAATCCCACATGCCAATGAGAAGCTCATATTCTGTACCTCTCTTGTGCGCAGAATTAATGTATGAGTTTGCTTTGAAATTTTGATTTGTTTGCAGCTAACAAATGTTGTGTCATGTGCTATTCTTTACATGTTTATTTACGTCCTAATGTTAAGGAAACAAAGAAAATGCCATCGCGAGTGGAAAAATATGTTGCATTTAGTCTGAAGGCAGGGCTAAAAGGGTGCCTCATCGGTGCAATGAAACTGCAACCTGAAGATGTTCTGCAGTTCGCATCAGTATATTTCTCAGAACTGGTGAAGTTCCAACAAGGTATGTTAATAAATTAAGAATTCTTCTTCTTCTTCTTTCAGCTTTTCCCAGTTAGGGGTCGCCACAGCAGATCACCTGTCCGCTCATGCTTGGCAGTGGAGTTTTACGGTGTCGAGTTGCCAGCCCAGCGCCCAACCTTCCACGGAAGGCACACACATGCACACACCCAAGCCTAGGGCCAATTTAGAGTATAAAATCCACCTACAGCATGTCTTTGGAATGTGGGAGGAAAGTGGAGCACCAGGAGGAAACCCACGCGACCACAGGGAGGACATGCAGACTCCGCACAGAAGGCACCCCAGCCGAGGATCGAACCAGAGAACCTCTTGCTGTGAGGCGATGTTAATAAATAAAGAATGTTATGATTATAATGTTTTGGGGGGTGGGGGATCTACCCAACTAGCTGGATTATCCAAATCTGCTCCAGCACGTCCTCCTCCTGTCACTGTCATAATGCTTCACTTATGCAGGCAAAAGTTTTGTGTGGAACAAACCTTGCTGGGCTAATCCCACCCCACAAAGAAGGAAGTACCTTGAACAGCATTTATTTGAAGAAAGAAAGCAGCCCTTTAGACACTGTGGGGCAAAATGGTGGTTAGCAGTAGCTCATTTTTTATAACCTGGTTAAGAGTTTTTTTCATACACTCAGCTCCTACTAACCCAATACGCAATGACAGGCAGAATAGAGAAAAAAGAAATTTAATCTAGGGTACCATATGCTTAAAAGTATAAAAAAATGAAGCTTACAAGTTGACTGTAACTGTGATGCTGTTTTCCTGAAGATTTTAACATATTTGCATTGTTTCAGAAAAAACAGACCATACCATTTATCAAGTCATCAAAGAATTCAATCGGACAAAAGGTAAAGATTTACACCAAATAAATTTTCACAATATTATTTTTCAAGCAGCCATAATAATGTAATTGTAAATTTAAATCCTAATAATGTGATTATGTGCTGATTTTTAGTTTAAATGCTAAGCAATGCCATTGGTTTACAGATTATGATTAGAAAAATAGCAGAATGTAGTAGTTCAGGTGTTCAGCATGTAATAAGTACTTTCAGCTCCGTCACTATATGATGATGGACGTCTTCGGTTCAAGTCCCATATGAGAGATAATATTGTCCTTTCCCTTCTATGCATGAAACATCAGGAATGCTAACAGTAAATCACAGGCTGTTCATTTTAAGAATGCATTTGAACTTCTTGAGGCTATAAATTATAATCATAACATATGGATTGTGCAGTGGTGCCATTGTGCATTCAGTGTGCAAACATGCCTGATTAGTAGCAAGAAATAAAGTGTGATTTGGCTTGTTTACTCAGGATTTGCTTATTATGCCTCACGCTGGTTATGAATTATGTACTGAAAAGAGGAAATAGAAAAGAAAAGATGTAGTTTGAGAAGCATAAATCAAATAACATAAAAAAGAAACAAAGAAAGAAAGCACCTTCCCACATTTAAATATACCAGCTCCATGATGACATTTCAGTGGGAAAATTAAAACCCCACTGGAATCCACCAGTGGCTCTCACAGTATAGGTCACAGTGATCTAACAAACTGACATAAAACAAAACCTCAGAAACACTTCTTGCATGCAGATTCTGCAGTGAAGAGGGAATATACTATGTAGCCTTCACCATACCATGTAGAAAAAGACATTTGAATCCATGCCCAAGGTTACCAAACATAATCAAAAAATACCAAAGGTTCCATTCTGCTCTCAGCATCTGATTGAAATAGTCTTGCAAGAATTAGTCCTTGGATAAGTGGCTGAGTAGTCCATTTAATCTATCGTTTTAAAGGATGAAGGCTTTGTATCTCAAGAGACTGGATGCAAGCTTTCATCCCTTGACACTATCACAAAACATATTGCAGATAAATGCTTTACGTCGACAGAAAGGCAATATGTGGTGTTAAAAGCTGAGAAACAACTAAGGGAGTTCCCAGACGTAGTCTGACACATTCAGTAACTGGTGGAGTCCTAGTACCCACTTGTTAGAATGCTACCCATATGATGAACTCCTTCAGTGATGTCATAGCAGTTAACTGCCTCACAGCTGGATACCATTTCACCAGACCTCCTAAAACAGGAAGACCAGATTTGCTCTCATTGGAAGGATATGCCCTATTTAAATCATTCTGACAGGTTGCAGACGTGCAAGCCTCCATTTCTGAAATTCTGTTCAAGCCTACCTTCGGACAGGTTACTTTCTGACTTCAAGCTTTCAGTTTCCTAGGTTACTGTTGAAAAGATGTATATACTTTAACCTCTTCTCTAGGTCATCAATTGAGCTATCACAGGCTATGTTCTCTTTATGCCGCAGCATTCCCATATGTATTCCTAAAATAATACAAGGGGGGATGGGCATCATGTGGGACAGTGCCAATACTATGTAATGGGTTCCATGAGTCATCTTACTATAACAGCCATGCCTTACGACAGAGGGAGTCTCCCATCTCCAGCTGCCCAGTTCCTTTAAACAACTTTCAATGACTTGATAGGTGATTGCAAATTCTCATATGAGATATGTGGGGCACGTTTACTTAATGGGGACATTGTTATTCTTACACCTGGACTGGCTGATAGGTTCATAGATGTGTACTAGACTAGCAATAACAACAGCCTTTTTACACTTAGCCATGCACTCTAAATCTCTGACAAGTTCTACTACTCTTGATAAGTATAACCAGGGGCTTGGGAGATGAAACATTTACAAGCAGGGGCCTCGGATATGAACCATTTACAGGCTGCCTGTGTCCATTAGAGACATAGTTGCGAAACTAGGGATGAATTTCCTGTTGCCCATCCAATTGTCCAAGTTGCACTTGAATTGGGTTAGAAAGGTACTCTGCTTCACATGGATAGGGACCCTGTTCCAGAGAAGGGTAGTCTCTGGGATATGTACCTGTTTCTCTGGCAAGTCCTATTTATATTAAAATCAAGGTATAAGTCTTTAGAATGGGTAATTCTGGTGCTGTTTGTTTTCCAGATATACAGGAGGTCCATCAGGGTGGGATCTGACAATGTCTTGTATGCCAGGCATAGATCTCCATCAACAGTCTGAAGGAGACAGAATACAGGCTTTGTGGCTCTCTGCATAAGATATGCCACTTATGCCCTGTATTTTTTTAATGAAGAATCTCTGTGGATGTCCCACTGTTGGATGTGCCTGATTAGGTACATACCAAATGGGGCATTGTACTTAATGATAGGTCTGATGAATGCTGAGTACAGTGGAACAATGACCTTCTTGGAACCAAATGTCATGCCTTTATAAGTTGCACAACACAGAATGATTTATACACTACTGTAGACATGTGATGGTTGAAGGCTAGATTTACTGTATGTGTGTACCCAAGTCCCTGACTACTAGGTCAGTTCTTAGGGGTGTATTATCAATGTGAGAGTTATCAGGAGTGGATGGTATTATGTATTACTTGGCATTTAATCTTAGTCCATGACTCCAACACAAGTTTACTTGTTTGTGTCAGCCCTTCCTGGACAACATTTGTGTCGGTGGGGGATTCATCTGCAAATGTGGTCAGCAAGAGGCCTCTGACATTGGCCTTAACTTCAGAAAGCACATACCAAAAAGGAGTGGTCCTGGGGCTAATCCCTGAGGGACTCTGTTTGTGACTGGCCTTTTTGTAGAGGTGGACTGCCCAATTCTGACTTCCTGAATCCTGTTTGTGAGAAAGTTGGATATCCACTGAGGTATAAGGGTTTATACCTAACCTCTTGAGTTTGTCAAAAATGCCTGAGTGGGGTATTGTGCCAAATACCTTGGCTAAGTCAAGATAGGCAGTGTGAACCATGTTACCCTCATCCATTGCTTTGGTGACCTCCTTAAAGAACTCCACAGGTAGAGAAGACATGGCTTTCCCTTGATGAAACCAAATTGGGTTAGGTCCAGTGTTTGAAGGTTTCCTAGGTCATTATTTATCATTTCTATGATAATTCCTTCTATGGTTTTGCATATGAGACTAGTGAGACTTATAGGTCTGTGGCATAAAGTGTGAAAAAATGTGAAATTAAAAAGATCGCGTGACTCATCGTTTTTCTTCAGTTTCAGTTTACTGCTGTCTTTTGCCACTTGAGCAAAAAAGGTCTGGGATTTGATTCTGTAGCTGCAGGAACCTATTACACATTATATGTATGAAGGCACAAAAGTTGGAAGAACCAGTACATTAATAAATGTGTTTGTTGTAAAGTAAATACTGATGTATTTCTAAGCAGAATGAGAATTGTCACCCAGCCACTGTCCTCTCCTTCTCTGACGCACATAAATTATATGCACATTAAACAAATCTAAAGGGTTTGGGAATACAGTGATTTAAGGCTGAACTGTTTTAGCTGTAGATGAGAGATGCAGTTAGAGTCATGCATTCCTTTATGAATGACAGGTGACCAACAACAGTAATTTCCATGCATTTACTAGCTACAAATTATTCTCTGATCCGAAAGTATGAATGTACTTTAAAAAGGTAAAAAGGTAGGTTAGTGCAATCCACAGTATTATGTATTCTGATTATTTTGGGCAAAGAATCATGACTGTATATAAAATAAATGTATCCAGAGGTAAAGTAGAAGGTGCAAATACTGTTGCATAATATAATATATGCTTAGCAAGTTATATATGATCTAACATTGCATACTCTCTCAAAAACAGTGAAGACTCTGCCAGCATCTTTCCCAGAGATGAAAGTAGCAGTATCAGATGAAGTGTCTACACACCACTCAAATGTCAGCACTAAGTGTCGTTCCAAGAACTTTTCCAAAACCAAAATAATACACTCTTCACTGCCTTCATTAAAACAGAAGACAAACAAGGCAGAACCAAGATCAGTTCAACATGAAGGTATTTCTCCTAAAGTTATAACGGAAACTTTAAAATACTCTTACAATAACATATCTGTTCCCACACATGTTTCTGACATGACATTAAAAGAAACATCTAGTTCAACGGGCAGTCTTTCAAAACTGCCTATTGTGACATCAGCAGCTGCGCAGGTCCCTTCTTCACAAAGTGGTACAGCGAGTTCCACATCTGTTTTTGGCAATACGACTGAACAAAATTTTAGTTCCGAGACAAGTCTGAAAACTCTGCCCAATACGAATACATTTGCTACCCAATTCCCTTCTGAAACTTGTCTACAAGCAGCAAAAGTATCTCTGCCTACCTCTAAGAAAAAATCCAAACAAGCAACGCCTGAATCTGCTTTGCCTGAAAGAACTGAAAAGTCTGCCTTAACACAGAAGGAAAAATCTTCTGATACTTTTGAAATTCCAGTTAAAAAAACTGCTTCCAGAGCCGGGAATGATCTTTCAAGGTCTTCGACAGAACAGTCAACAGCTGGTATGCCAGCGGTACCAAGGGGCAAAGATGCCAAAAAGAAACCAGTACAGCAGACTTGAAAGGACTGAATACTCTGCTGTCCCCTAATACAATAGTTATTATTTGTCTCTGCATGCTCATTCACTGCTTCTGTAACTTGATAGAATATTGCTGTAGGACCTGTGTATGACATCCAGATAATATCCCACTGAACTGCCACCAAATAATGTGACATCCCATTCTATCCTGGGTCAGTAACTAAGGAGCTTTAGTCCTCACTACTGTCCCCAGGAGGAATATTTCACAATTTCCCTGGACTGTATACTTCTGTACACCCTTAATGTGACTCCTTATTACACACTCCAGAGCAATATGTCCCAGTTTAAGACCTCTGATACATTCACACTTCAATAAATTAAATATCACACATCCAAACACTTCTGGGAAAGCTTGACACAGATTTCCAGTGTGTCCCTTCCTCAAAATAATACAGTAATGCTGTCACCAATCAGAGAGTCAACATGCCCTTTTAAAGGGGTGTCTAGTTATGAAAATTATATATTAAAACAAATGATGATAAATGACCTAAGCAGCCAGGCTTTCAGAGTGGCCTCCAAAGTTATCAAGGCAAGTATAAGCACTCTCAAATCACTAAAGAAAACACTGATTGACCATCCACAATGTAAGTTAATAAAAATCTAAAACACTAAAAAAAGACTAAAAAAAGACCAGAGCATGTAAGTTAAGCGCTTTCTTTCTTTTTAGTACAGAACTTCCTCAGAACAAATAACAACATGCACCCACCCCTTTTTTATACTCTAATTATGGCATCACTTCTGGTTAAAAACCAATCATAAAAGTAGTAGGTCAATCCCATCAAAAATGTAAGACATCTTTTTTATAAAACTGTATACACACATCTACAAAACATCAATGTACACAAATGCACTTTTTAAAAATTCACATACTTCAAAAAACTTCGGACAGAAATTTTATCATTCAGACCTGGAGAAAAATCTGCCCTCAAAAATATCTGCCATTTCAGTTGTAAAAATTCTAAAAAAGAAGTTAAGTCTTACCATAACGTTCCATCTGCACTGTTCATCTTCTTTCATTCATCACTGATGGGTTTGGTTCCAAGCCCTCGAAACTGAGTCCGCCTTAGTACAAAGCTCACACCAACCAAAAAACTCTTGAGCTAAGTTTCTACCCAGAATGCCCTTCTCCTTGTTACCTCAGATCAAGTTTGCTAGAGAAAGAGAAGTAAAGCCGAGGCCACTTCTGAGCAAATACCCTAGGACACCACTTGGACCCAAAGCATCCCCCAGGAGACTTTGGAGGGGGAAGGAGGGTGGTAAGTGATGACTGAAAGAAGATGAACAACACAGATGTAACATTTTGGTAAGACATAACTTCTTTATCTGATAATGTTAATTTTCTTTCCATTCATCACTGATGAGACAGAATTCTAAGCTACCTTGAGGTCCATAGGCGGCCCTTATGGAAGAACATTCCTGAGTACCATTGAGCCGAAGGCAGCTCTCCCTCTGGAGACCAAGTCCAATTTGTAATGATTGATAAAGGTATGAGGCTTAGCCCAAGCAGCTGCTGCGTGGATGTCATCCATGGAAACCCTGGAATGGAAAGCTACAGATATTGCCATAAATCTAGTGGAGTGAGCTTTAAATTTTGGCATAGGTTCATTACTGAGGGAATAGATGAAATGTATGCAGTCCCTTAGTCATTTTGATAATGTAACCTTGGAAACAGCATCTCCTATTCTGAGCCCAGAAAAGGAAATGAAAAGCTGTTCAGACTTGTGGATAGGTTTAGTACTGTCTAGGTGATATCTCAGTTGCCTATGTATGTCCAAGGAGTGAAGGCAGTACTCTTCTCTATTGGAAACATTTGGAAAGAACACTGGTAGGTCAATGGTCTGGTTAATGGAAAATTCAGATGCAACTTTGGAAAAGAAGGATGGAGCCATCCAAAGTGATACTCTGTCTTTATGGAAGACCAGATAGGGCCTCTTGATACACAATGCCTGCAGCTCCAAGACCCTTCTGGCAGACATAATGGCTACCAAGGATAAACATTTCCAGCACACAAACTTTAGGTCACACTTTACAGTAAGTTCAAAAGGTTTTTGAGTTAAAGACTGAAGGACTAAAGTGAGGTTCCATGGTTCCACAGGCTGTCTGACTGGAAGCCTGATATGAGAGGTCCCCTTGAGGAAGGCCTTGCATAGGCATAAAGTAATGAGGGGTGCCAGCTATACCATTGTGGAAATTAGAAACTGCCGCTAGGTGTACTCGTACAGTAGAGGCAGAGGCTCCATTATCAAAAATCTTAGCCAAGTATTGAAGTACCACAGTCACTGGAGCCGAACACAGGTCTAGCATGTTATCCTTGGACCAGATGGAGAACCTTTTCCATTCATCCTGATATAGTTTTCTGGTGGATGGTTTGTGAGAGGCCAGAATGATGTCTTGAGCAGGCAAGGAGAGAAATTAGCTTGCCTGGCAACTAATGGAAGTGGAGAAACCAAGCTCTCAGCTTAAGACTGGAAGATTCAGGTGACTCAACCCTTGGGGGTGAGTAATCTGATCTGGTAGAGGGTCCAGAATCCACGGTGGGTATACTAGGTGAGGCCAAAGAAAGGGGAACCAAACTTGTCAAGGCCAGAACGGTGCTATGAGGATCACCTTGCATCTCAACTGAAGAGCTTTCTTTAGAAAGTGTGGAATCAGGGGGATGGGAGGATAGGCGTAAAGAAGTCCTGTGGGCCAATCATGGACTAGAGTGTCCCTGAGGGACTCCCGATGGGGGAAGAAGGGCAAAATAGCTACTGCACTTGTTCCAAGGAGAGGCAAAAATATCGCAGCGAGGCTGGTTCCAGTGGCTGAAGATTTCTGTCACCACTTTGGGGTTGACGGACTACTTATGAGGCAGGAGGATGCATCTGCTCAGTTTGTCCACAATTACATTGGAGCTCCCTGGGATATGCATTGCTATCAGAAACTAGTTGAAAGCTATCACCCACTGCCAAATTCTCATGGCTTCTTGACACAGGGGGTAGGACTTGGTTCCTCCTTGCTTGTTGATATACCAGGCCACTGACATGTTTTCTGACTGGATTGCAATTGTCCCGGAAGGGAGAGCTGAATGAAAGGCTTATAACGCTAACAGCACTGCTCTCAGTTCCAGAACATTGTTATGCAGGTGGGCCTCTGAGGTGGACCATGTGCCCTGGACTGTCTTTCCCTGGAAATGGACCCCCCCACCCAATCAGGGAAGCATCCATGGTCACAATGGCTCTGGGCTGAGGAGATTGAAATGGGCGACTTCAAAGTTCTGTGTCTGGCCTCATCCACCAAAGAAGGTCTTGTTTGCAGGAGTTGTTATTCAAATCTGGTAGTGAAGGGGTGATAGTTTGGGAACCATTGAAAAAAAGGAGCCACTGCAGGATCCGCATATGAAGCTTCACTAGAGGCACTATTGGGATTGAAGCTATCATAGTCCCTAGGGTCTGAAGAACTTCCCTTGCTGAAACTTTTGTGTGTCAGAGTATCACTCAGAGCTGGAGCCTGAAATGCTGTAGTCTGTGGTTTGGGAGTGATATGAGACAGGACTGGGTGTTGAACAGTGTTCCAATGAATTCTATTTGTTGTGTAGGAGTAAGGTTTGATTTCTCCCAATGTATCGTTATTCCCAACAATTTTGCCAGAGAGAGAGTGTACTGCAGTGCTGTTACCAGAAGATGCTCGGTGGGGGTGGTGAGGAGCCAGTCATCCAAATATGGAAACACCCAGAATTCTTGTAGTCTCAAGTTAGCTGTGACCACTGCTAAGCATTTCATGAACACTCTGGGGGCCGTAGAGAGTCCAAACTGCAGGGCACAAAATTTATAATGACTGGCCCCTAGCCAGAAGCGAAGCAGACTCCTGGAGCGTTTGTCCATCTTGATGTGGTAATACAAATCCCGGAGATCTGTCGAGCACATCCGATCGCCTTCTCTCAAAAAAAGGAAGAATGGACTGAACTGTGACCATCCGAAATTTGGCTTGGGTGACAGACTTGTTTAATCTGCTGAGATCCAAAATGGGTCTCCAGTCCCCTGTCTTTTTTGGCACCAAAAAGAATCTTAAGTAAAATCCGGATCCACACTGGGCTGGTGAGACTGGTTGAATGATTCTTTTTTGCGACAGCTTTATTATTTCTGAAGCTGCTGCTTCCCTTTTATTGGGTGGAACATCAGGAAGGTTTCTGGGAAGATTTGGTTGAGAAAAAAATGGAATGGTGTAATTCTGGTGATGATACTCTGCACCCAATGATCAGTGGTAATAGATTGCCAGGCAGCTTGGTGCTTCCAGAGGTAAGCAAATGGGCTGCTCCTCAGGAGTGCTGGTAAGGCTGTCCAGAGGACGAGTCCCTGGATCCTTGTTATAAGGACCCCCTCTGCCTCTGCAGGGGTGTCTTCTGGAATTGTTATCCCCTCTGCCCCTGGGGGCATCATAACCACATGCAGCACGGAAAGAATCCTGAGATTTTTTGTGCCACAATTTACCACTCCTCTGGTTTCTGGAGAAGATACATTGAGGACTGGAAAACCATAGGCATACAGCAGACAGGGTCTTTCTGTCTTGCTCACACCTGGCTAGTGTGTCCTTCACTTTGGATCCAAAAAGGGATGATGCTTCGATGGGAGCATTCAAAAAGGAAGACTTGAACGGGTCCACAAGGTCACAAATGTGCATCCAGGCATGACCCCTCATAACAATGCCCAAATCCACTGCTCTGGCTGCCCCTTCAGTTGCATGTGAAAGCAACCTCATGGACGAGTTGGATATTGATTCCAGGGTTGCGAGCTGCAAAGCCACTTTGTTCCTCACCTCATCACACAACTGTCCTCCGAGTGTCCCAAAGAGTTCAGAGATCAAGTCCCTCTGGAGCCTCGTAAAATGTGCCAAATAGTTCAGGGACTGTATAGCAAAGGTACCTGATGCAAAAACTCACTTCCCAAGTCTTTCCACTGCTTGGAACTCTGTTGGGTGGGTGGACAGCATGACTTTCCTCAGCCAAGTCCTTTTTTGTGGCTGCTGCTACCACCATAGTATCAACTGGTAATCCCTTGGACTATTGTGGGTTCTCCTCAGGAGGGAAAAGAATTTTGTCAGGTCTCCGAGGGATCACCTCAATGGAATCAGGATTCTTCCATGCATGCTGCATGAAGAGCTGGATGAGTTCAATGGCAGGTGGGGCTAGAAGGCTGGGTGCAAAAAGCCTGCAGGAACATGGACTCCTCAGACAAAGGGTTGGAGGGCTTCCAGTCACCTCTCTGTTTTAGCATTTCCAGGATGACGTGCCAAAGTCGGAATAGGCGTGGTAAGGTCTATACTCGGTGCCGGAGGCAGAACTGGTGCCGAAACTGTCATCTGTGTCGAAGGTTTCAAGATGCTCAGAGCCAAGGAAGATGGAGCCGTAGAGGCAGATTTATGCTCTGAAGACAGCTTTAGGACCTTTGGCTTGATAGGCTTACCTTGATCACCCAATGGTGAGGAGGGAACTGAGTGGGACCTCTTTTTGTCCTTAGTGGGAGGACTTGAGACCTCCATAACAGAAATGGCCTCTGAAAAGTGAGACTTAAGTAACCTTTTCAGTATCAGTTTATTTTTGCACTCATTAAGAGTGCGTTGATTGAAACTTTGACAAATGTCACATGGAGGCTGCACCAAAAGGTGTGGCACCCCCAAACAGTATACACAATCATCGTGAGAATCACTATTAGGTAAATTACCCTTACATAAAACACAATGCTTAAAGCCTGAAGTACGTTTCTTATCTGACATCTTGATAGAACAACCACAGGCCAACAGTATAACCAGTCAGAAAAAAATAAACCAAACACTGTTCAAAAAGTCACAATTCTACCAGTACAGAGATATGAGAAAACAGGAACCTCTTAGTAAAAAAACAATCCTAACAGGCTACAGGAAAGAGAGGAAAAAATACCAGCTATGGTACTGAAGGAATACCACAAAGGGTAAGGGAGGAAAGGCCGTACCAACAATGGTACTAGAAAGATTACCAATGGCAATAATGTGAAGAAAAGGGAAGAACAAAACAAGGTCTGAGGGAAGAAAACAGACTAGAAATAATATTATCTGCTTTATAAAAAAGGAAGATATCCAAAGTTTTATACACAAATATCAATCAAATAAAGTTTCACTTAGCTGAAAGCTCGGCTGAAATGCAGCTTTATGGCTACGCGGCAAACGAGAACTGAGGAAACAGGGAGAAGGGCATTCTGGGTAGACTTAGCTCGAGAGTTTTTTTGACTGGCATGAGCTTTGTAATAAGGATGACTCTGTTCCGAGGGCTCAGAACTGAATCCATCAGTGATGACTGGAAAGAAGATTAACAACATCAAATTAATTATTAATAGACCCTACAAATCTAGCTTTGTCAACTATCTCAACTACAAAGAGAAAAACTTCCTAAAATCTTTACATTGTAGCACATTTAGCTAATGCATTAGTACTATCCTTCTTTTTAATAGCCAAAAATGTTCTCTTACTCTAAGTTAACAAAAATATTTAATAATGAGCAAAATAATTAAAAATATAAAACAGTAATTTCCAGTAAACAGAAAGAGCTCAATCACCAAGAAAATGAAATCAATACTGAAGGACAGAAATCCATCATTTAGAAAAACTCTAACTGATCTAACTGATTAGTTATAATTTTCCTATCTGACTAAAGAACATGGTCCGTGATCAGAACTAAATTACTACAACAGAGCAAAGGCAGGCTTACAGTTCTTGGTGAGTCCTTTTGGGTATCTACTGCACAGTACATTAATAAACAATTCACAACTGGCTGTTAACTGGATGCAACTGACAACTGTAACTGACAACTGACTGTCTTCAGCAGACTATTTTATAGACCAGCCTGTCACAACTGTTTCAGTTCTAATTTTTATTTCATATTTTGAAAATCACCAAACATCTATTTACTAAAGTTCCTTCCTGCCTTTCAGCTTCTGACAGTAACACATAGCAACTGTCAACATTCTGATGACATCACCTGCAGATCAGCTGAATCTGAGACAGTTCACCTTAAGAATCTTTCTCACAAGCATGCACAGTTAGAAATGTAAAGGGACGCTGTTCAAGTCTTTAAAACATTCTGTACAAACAGATCATAAATCAGCATGTAAGAACCTATTTACAATATAGCTAGTCATGCTGGCATATAATACACAGGTTAATCTGAAATTATATACAGAACTTCAGCCAGACATGCTAGGACAAATAACAGTGTCTAATTTCTTCACACTTATTTTCACAGATGGGTGAGTGGGTGTTAGGTCTGTAGATCAGATTGTGTGATATACTTTAAAAAAACTTTCCAGCCTGTGGCCACATGCATAATAGTACTGAGCACATGCAAGCAAAAGTGCCATTTTGAGTGAGCAGCCAGAGTGAGAGCATACATGTATGTAGTCAGTCAATTAGTTAGATAGCTTATGAGGTCACCACATTTGAGGGACTAGCAGACATTTTGGTGAGGGAACAAGCCCTCAGTACTTTGCTTGATGACATGAGAATCTGGTTAGCAGACACAGAGTGTAACTCTGCAGAGGAGTTGGGGTTAAAAGGGGATCTCTACTTAGCAAGCAGAGCACTGATGCATAATAAATGGATAACCTGTGCTGGGCATGGATATAAGGGAACCCATGAGGGGCAGTCTAAACCACTTCAACAGAGTACACCAGTAACAGGGGAAACTACTAGTCCAACTACATGGTTAGGGATTAGATGTCTCAAGTGTAACCAGAGGGACAGCATAGCAGTCATATATCTATTGAGGCAAGGTAAGAAACAAAAGGTGAGGGAGCCAGCAAGTGGGGGATGACAAACTGCCAGTGATAAGTTGTTTAGAAATAACAAGGGTTCCAGTGTATCACCAACATTTATATCCCATCTTAGTAGATGGTAAACAGGTTACTGCAAATAGAGACACAGTTTTTGAAATAACCATTGTAAGGCCTGCAGTGGTTAGAGAATAGCAGTAGTTGCTTAGATAGTCTACTCCAATCAAATCTTTGGGAGGGACTCCATTCCAAATACCTTTGTCTAGGGTTCATCTTGACTGGGAGGATGGAAGATGAGGCAAGCAGGTACGTGTGTTTGAGGTTATTTCTGCAGATGTCCTGATAGGGAATGACTTTGATGATGCAGTATCTTGTGTGCATTCAATAACATGCAGTCAAGCTTGGAGATAGCCATGTAGGTCCGGTAACCTGGGGAAACCCAGAAAGATCTCATAACTGCAGCTGGGACTGTTGTGGTGGCTGTTTCACAGAATAAGATACCATGTAGCAGTAAGTCTGAATGTGAGCCACAGCTGCTGGGAGGTACCAATGTTCTCTTGCAAGGATGGAGGTGAGTAACAGCACCCAGAGTGACAGTGAGGTACAGCTGTCAGAAGCTTCCTGCAGAAGGGGAGCTTGAGAGGATCACACATGTAGAGTTGAGACAGGCCCAACCTACAGACAATACATTACAAGGCTTGAGAGATGGCTAAGGAAGCACTTGAGGTTCAAGGAAGAGGGAAGTCTGTATACAAGAACAAAGGTTTGTTGTATAAATAGTGGACTCCTAAGGGAGGGCTGGAAGGTGAGATAGTGTGGCAGTTGGTAGAGCCTAGTGCCTACCATCTTCCACTTCTCATTATAGTCCCTAATATTCCTTGTGTAGGTGATATTGAGGCAGAGATGGAAGGATTGTTGCATAGAAAGTGGACTCCTAAGGGAGGGCTGGAAGGTGAGGTAGTACAGCGGTTGGTAGAGCCTAGAGCCTACCATCTGCCACTTCTAACTAGAGTACCTAATATTCCTTTTGCATGTGATATTGATGTAGAGAAGGTAGCAGATGCTTTGCTAGAAATTTTCAACAGGGTAGATCTTCTGAGGGAGGTACTGACTGATTGAGGTTCCAACTTCATGTCAGACCTGCTGCCTTGTTTGTGGAAGTGTTGTGGGATGAAACATTTAGAGACCACTCCTACTATCCTCAGACTAATGGTCTTGTGGAGAGGCTAAACTCTACATTAAAGACTATGCTATGGTCTTTTGCAGACAACTTTAAAAGGCCAAAGTTAAACATTAAACCCAGTAAGTGTCAAGTGGGTATGCCAGAGGTCATTTACTTATGACACAGAGTGAGTAGTGGTAAGATTAGGCCAGAACCTGTCAAAGTGGAAGCTATTCAAGCATGACCATTTCCTGTTATTAAAAAGCAAGTGAGAGCATTTCTGGGGACAGCTGGGTAGTGTGGAAAATGTGTGCCCAGTTGTAGTACAATAGCTGCACCACTTACTGACCTAACTAGGAAAAATGAACTGGATAAAGTAGTGTGGACCACAGATTGTGAACATGCATTCCAGAAACTTAAGGAGATTTTGTGAGGAACCCCTGTGTTAGCCAGCTCAGATTATAGTAAAGAATTTGTTGTGCAAAAGGAATATTAGGTACCAGTAAGAGGTGCAGCTATTGTACTACAACTGGGCACAAATTGTCTACGCTACTCAGCTGTCCCCAGAAATGCTCTCACTTGCTTTTTAGCAGCAGGAAATGGTCACGCTTGAATAGCTTCCACTTTGAAAGGTTCTGGCCTAATCTTACCACTCTCCACTCTGTGTCGTAAGTAAGTGACCTCTGCCATACCCACCTGACACTTACTGGGTTTAATGTTTAACTCTGACCTTTTAAACTGGTCTGCAAAAGCATATAGCATAGTCTTTAATATAGAGTTTAACCTCTCCACAAGACCATTTGTCTGGGGATAGAGGGGGTAGTCACTAAATGTTTCATTCCACAATGCTTTCACAAACAAGGCAGCAGGTCTGACATGAAGTTGGAACCTCAATCAGTCAGTATCGCCCTCACAAGATCTACCCTGCTGAAAATTTCTAGCAAAGCATTTGCTACTTTCTCTACATCACTATCACATGCAAAAGGAATATTAGGTACCATAGCTAGAAGTGGCAGATGGTAGGGTCTAGGCTCTACAAATTGCTGTACTACCTCACCTTCCAGCCCTCCCTTAGAAGTCCACTTTCTATGCATCATTTCTTCCTTCTCTGCCTCAATATTACCTGCAAAAAGAATATTAGGGACTATAATGAGACATGGCAAACAGTAGGCTTTAGGCTCTACTAACTGCCATACTACTTCACCTTCCGGCCCTCCCTTAGGAGTCCACTATTTATACAACAAACCTTTGTTTCTGTATACAGTCAAATTAAGGGGTGGGGGCTGTACTTAGCCCAGTTTCCTCAGAAGGAGAAGAACACTGCAGTGGGGTTAATAATGCCAATACAAATGGATTTCCCAGGAAAGGAGTGGGTTGATATTCCCAAACAGACCCATTTTTCTCAAACATCATTTTTCAAGGGTCACTTGCAAACCATGCTTGAGTCATAGTGGGGGAGGAAATGTGAAGAAATTAGACACTGTTATTTGTACTAGCATGTCTATCTGAAGTTTTGCATATAATTTCAGATTAACCTGTCTATTATATGCCACCATGACTAGCTATGATATTGTAAATAGGTTCGTACATGTTGATTTATAATCTGTTTGTACAGAATGTTTTAAAGACTCGAACAGTGTCTTTTTACATTTCTAACTGCACATGTTTGTGAAGAAAGATTCTAAAGGCAAACTCTCTCAGATTCAGCTGATCTGCAGATGATGTCATTAGAATGTTGAACGTTGTTATGTATTATTGTTAGAAGCCGAAAGACAGGAAGGAACTTTAGTAAAGAGCTGTTGGTTGATTTTCAAAATATGAAATAAAAATTAGAAGTGGAACAGTTGTGACAGTTAGCCTAGTCTATAAAAGAGCCTACTGAAGACAGTTAACAGTCAGTTATCAGTTACAGTTGTCAGATGGTTGCAGTTGTCAGCTACAGCCAGTTGTGAGTTGTTCACATGTGTGCTGTGCAGTGGATATGCAAAAGGACTCACCAAGAACTGTGAGCCTGCATTTGCTCTGTTGTAGTAATTTAGTTTACATCAGGGACAGTGTTCTTTAGTCAGACAGGAAAATTATAACTAATCAGTTAGATCAGTTAGGGTTTATCTAACCTTCAGTATTAATTTCATTTCCTGGTGCTTGAGCTCTGTTTGTTTATTGGAAATTACTGTTTTATATTTTTAATAATTTTGCTCATTATTAAATATTTTTATTAACTCACATTGTGGCTGGTCAGTCAATGTTTTCTTTAGTGATTTGAGAGTGCTTATACTTGCCTTGATAACTTCCCAGGCCATTCTGAAAGCTTGGCTGCTTAGGTTATTTGCTATCACTTGTTTTAATATCTAATTTTCATATTTGGACACCCCTTTTAAAGGGCATGTTGACTCTCTGATTGGTGGCAGCATTTCAGTATTATTTTGGGGAAGGGACACAGCTGGAAATCTGTGTCAGGCTTTTCCAGAAGTATTTGGATGTATGAGATTTAATTTATTGAAGTGTGAGTGTATCAGAGGTCTTAAACTGGGACACATTGCTCTTGAGTGTGTAATAAGGAGTTACATTAGGGGTGTATAGAAGTATACAATCCAGCCCCAGGCTATAGAGCATGTTCATGTTGTGATCTTGGGGAAAATTGTGAAATATTACTCCTATTTTAGTTACAGTCTCACATTGGAGTCAGTAGTGAGGATTGAAATTCCTAAATTACTGACCCAGGATAGTAGGGAATGTCACATTATTTGGTGGCAGTTCAGTGGGATATTATCTAGATGTCACACTGTGCATAAAGGCCCAATTTATAATTGGCATTTTCACCTTTAGCACTGTAGCCACTTCTGAAGTCTATTGAAATGCCAAATATAAACTTTGCTTTGCAGCCTTTATTCACACCAATGTTTTTATCATGCTCAGAAAAAATAAATAAATTATTTAAAACTATTCTTCTAGTCTCACTTATATGTCTGCATCTGCACTTGTCTTTGACATTTTTTATTGCTTGCACATTGAAAGAAGAGATTTTGTTCTTGTCAAGCATTAAATGACAGCCACTTAAGGTTCTGATTTTTTGAAAATGTTTTTTAGAAGTGGTTACTCCAGCAGATATGATGTCAGCATAACTAAAGCTGATAATTCCACAGACTAGCTCATCAGTCCTAATCCTGTAATGTTGTTGAAATTCACTAAGCAGGAACCATGACTACAAATGTGGCAAACAGAAAGTATCAGCCATTTCTGAACTGTGAAAAAAGTATAACTGAGAGAGAGGATATGAAAACCATATGTACTATATCAGACATTAATTGCAAAATGAAACCCTTCAGCTCCTCCTAAACAGCTGAACTTTGAAAATACACCAGATAACTAGGTCCATACGAAGGGGGAATGTATGACTAATGTCAGATGTCTAAAAGGATGGATAGGAATGCTGTACCGCAACACTGATGGGTGGATAAGTAAACTCTGTATTCCATGACAGTTGAATGTACAAACATGTAAATGGCCAACAAGAACAAATACAAGGTCAGGATAGCCTACCAGGCTAAGGACAGTCACAAAGTGGTAAATGTCGCAACCTTCACTGACTAAGATGACATAGCGGATTTCCTGGCTGATACATTTAGCTCTAATTTCACCTCCCAACTACTCCCTGTGAAGTCCCTTCCAGAATATCCCAACTATCAACAATAAGCAGCTCATAGTGGCACTTATTTAGGCCAAAAACACTTCTTCAAACGGCCCCAACAATATCCCCAGCTATCTCCAATACAGCCTAAAACACAACCTAGCAAGACCACCTGAGGCACTCTTCAACTTCAGCCTCAAACAGTTTACATGCCAGGTGGATGGAGAGCTGCAACTGTCATCCCTCTTCATACGGGTGGACCATCAATCAATACCAGGAACTACAGACCCATCAGTTTGACAAGTCTGATATGTAAAAACATGGAATGAATTATCATGGAAATGACCAGCAAGGACATTGGCAACCTACACACCCTTGACCCTTTTCAGTTTGGCCTACTGAACCTGGCAGATATCTTCAAGAGGGTCACCAATGCTATAGATGAGGGAAAAATGGTACATACTGCCTACCTTGACCTGGCCAAGGCATTACAATACAATGACCCACTCAGGTATTGCTAACAAACTCCCAAAACAAGGCATAAATCCCTATATAATTCACTGGATTGATAACTGGCTCAGAGATATGACCCAAGGAGTCAGGATTGGTGAGACCACCTCCAGCAGGAGACCTGACACCAGCAGAGTACCCCAGGGTTCCATGTTGGGCCTGCTCTTGTTTGGCATCTATTTTTCAGAAGTAAAGGTAATGTCTAAGGTCTCTGGCTCACAACAGGGTCTAACACAACCAAATGACTGGTACCAAAGCCACCCATTAAATCTCAATGCAGGAGGTGCATTATAGTGCCCTGTGGTAAATTGTCCACCCAAGCTAATTCTTTATTGATAAAACACCCCAAGAGCTGACCCAGTAGTTAGGGATCTGGGAACATATGCAGACAGTAATCTGGCCTTTGACCAACAAGTAGCCAAGACAGTAAGAAAATCATTTTATGTTGCTCAACTCATAAGCAAGGATATGGCAGCCAAGTCCAAGGAAGTTATAGTATCACTGTACTCAGCCCTTATCAGAGCCATCATTGAGTACAGTGTCTCCTTTGGCATGAGCCGAACACCTATCAGGCTCTTACAACAGCTGAAATGCCCTTAAAGATTTCTCAGTGGGAGAATTCAGGGTATCAATACTTATCCTGCACAGATTGTCTTAAGGCCCAATCTCTGTACTCAGGCTCCTACAAATTATCGAGAGGTGATCTATCTGTAGCATATAAGACATCCTCAGACTCAGCTCTGATGGATCGACTGCACGTCTGCAAACAAGCAGAACCAGAAACACTACTTCCAAGGACCTGAACTTTGCCTGCAACAGAAATAGAACATGCTAGAGAGACTGATATGCTTCTCCTAGGATCCCTGCATTACAGAATGAGCTCCCCATCTATGTGAAGCAGAGTTCTTCCCTGACACTATTCAAACGAAACGCATACTCTATCTAACCGCCATTGCGCTAATGGACAGAGTTCGACAGTAAGTAAATTAATCCCCAACTTACATACCCCTGCTTCAAAATCCTTAGCTACCTCTTTAATAACATACCTCACCATATAGGTATTCAAGGAACATGGGGAAAAAACTAGGTGGACCTATGAATGGCTCTTTATTGAAAAGTTGGCACGCAAAATGCCGAGTGCCGACTTGATAAAAAAGAAAGGACTGTAACTACTGATGAAGATGCAAATTTGAAAATCTCTCTTTTTCCACTTTAAACTCCTTTTTTGTAGGGATCAAGCCCCCTTGTACCCCCAAACTTATATATACACACACACATACATATATATATATATATATATATATATATATATATATATATATATATATATATATATGTGTGTGTATATATATATATATATATATATATATATATATATATATATATATATATATATGTGTGTGTGTGTGTGTGTATATATATATATATCTATATCTATATATATATATATATATATATATATATATATATATGTGTGTGTGTGTGTGTGTGTGTGGTTGTGTATATATATATATATATATATATATATATCTATATACACACACACACACACACACACACACACACACACACACCAACTCCAAGACCTCTGTGGAAAGGGAATATTCCAAGAAATGCCCATCTTGAACTTAGCATATGTAAATCCATTTTTTAGCCATTCAGATTCCATGTATTGGTTCATAGGTTCATAGGTTCATACTAGGCTATCTGCCCTAGGGCATTTATAAGCCTAGCCAGAATGTGTTTGGCTTTCGCCACCCAATTTAAATTTATTTTGCTATGCCCTTTTTCGAGGTTAGTATATTGTGCCTCTGTCTAACAGTGACACAGAAGTGACACCCGGGGTAAACCTACGATCCCCCATCCACTCATCAAGATTCCTCTTGAAGAGAGTCAATGAGGGACTCTGCCTAACCTGGACTGGGATTTTATTCCAGAGTGAAGGGAGCCTCTGGGTTATGAATCTGTCCCTCCAGCATGTTCTATTTATTTCAGTGCTGAGGTTCAAGTCTCTCGAGTGTGTAGCTCGATGGGATTTGGATTTTCTGAGGTGCAGCATGTCCATTAATTCCGGGTTGGACATGGCTTTATACGTCAGGCACAGATCGCCTCTGAACAGGCGGTATGCCACTGAGTAGAGCTGGAGTTTCTTTAACCGGGCAGCATATGGCATCTGTTTGAGCCCTTTGATCCTCTTGGTGAGGTACTTTTGGGGTCTTTCCAGTTGCTGCAGGTGCCTGGTAAGGTACATCTCAAAAGGGGCATTGTACTCAACTATGGGCCTGATGAGGGATGAGTAAAGAGGCACGATGACCTCCCCTGATCTAGATGTGAATCCCTTCATGATTAGGTGGGCTATATAAAATGTTTTTCTAACCACTTTGGCCACGTGGTTGTCAAATGAGAGATTGCTATCAACTTGGGTCCCCAGGTCCCTAATTACTTCTTCTGTACTTAATGGATTACCACCTATGTGTTAATTTGTGGGCACTTTGTTTTTTCCAAAGGGGATGACTATACACTTTTTGGCATTTAGCTTGAGGCCATGGCTCTCGCACCAGTTGTCTGTTTCTATGAGGCCCTTTTGGAGGATGCTTGTGTCAGCTGGAGAGTCGATTATGGCGCCCAGTTTGCAGTCATCTGCAAACTTGGTCAGCCACAGTCCTTCTGTGTTGGCCTGTACCTCCGAGAAATATATACCTAACAAGAGAGGTCCCAGGACTGAGCCTTGTGGGACACCACTTGTAACTGGTTTGGAGTCTGACATGGCTCCAGCAATTCTAACCATGTGGGTTCTGTCCTTGAGCCAGTTTGCAATCCATCTGGTGACATAGGGGTTTATATTTAAGCTGGTGAGCTTATCTATAATGCCCGAGTGGGGTATTGTATCGAAGGCTTTTGTGAGGTTCAGGTAGGCTGTGTGGACCACCTTCCCCTCGTCAATGGCCTTGGTGACTGTTTCAAAGAAATCAACCAGGTTTAAGAGGCAGGATCTGCCCTTAAAGCCAAACTGGGTAGGATCCAGTGTCTGTAGGTCCCCAATATCTTTATTTATGAGGTCCATGATGATCCTTTCCATAGCTTTGCAGACCAAGCTAGTCAAGCTTATGGGGCGATAGTTTCCAGGGTCCGTTGAGGCACCACTTTTATGGAGAGGGACCACTGTTGCTGTACGCCACTCTTTGGGCACATATCCTGTAGTAAGGCTGAGACTGAACAGTAGTTTTATGTTTGGGTTTAGCTCTTCTTGGAGTTCATGTAGGACGCAGCCCGGGACACCGTCTGTTCCCATTGATGCTGTGTTTTTTGCTTTGGAGAGGGTGGCTCTTACCTGAGCATCTGAGATGTCAGGGGGGGCAGCACTCTGCTGGGATAGATATTTGCCCTTTTAGTGGGGAGGGGGGTGGTAAAGTTTGCGCTGAACCTGTCAGCTAGGATGTTGGCAATGTCTGTGGGTTCGGTGTGTTTTTTGTCATTTTGGACTAATTCTGAGCATATCTGGGGATAACAACCCAGGTTCCTAACATAACTAAAGAAAGCCTTGTGATTATCCTTAGTGTCCTGTGCAATTTTTCTCTTGAAGCTGGCCTTAGACAATTTTATGAGTGCCCGTAGTTTTTTGCTAATACTGATCAGTGATGCCTTCCCTTTTTGGGATTTTGCTCTATCATTTAGTAGCTTCCTCCTTCTATTGTATAGTTTGTTTATGGCTGGGGTCCACCAGACAGGACGTCTGCCTTTGGAGGATTGGGTCTTGGTTTTATTTGGGATCGCATGATCCATGCATTCCTGAAGGTGTTCATAGAATGCGTTTATAAAGGATTCTGCGGTCTGGGCCGTATTTTCCATAGGCCTGGGGGTTTTTGAAGGATTCCACCTCGGTTTTGAGGAGTGTGAAATTTGCTTTAGAGAAGTTTTTCACTGTGTTTTTTCTGGGCAGGGGGTGGGGTTGGGATGTGAATATCCAGTGAGATTAGTTTATGGTCTGATCTTGCCAGTGAGGGATACACTTTTGGTCTGGAGCATAGAGTCCCCATGTTGGTGATGATTGGGGCTCACTCTAGTAGGTCCTCACATTTCAAATGGTAACCAGGATGAATAACCAATATTATTTAGAGGGAATGATGGATGACCAGTCCTGTAGCCCAGTAGGGGTAAGTGAACATCACCACATCCAAAGAAGAATGACCATTGCTGTAGCTCAGAAGGGATAAATGACCAACATCCTAAGCAGAGGGTGGATGACTAGTAGAAACATAGTTGTTTCAATCAGCAGCCTTTGTTGGTACCACGAACCTGCACAAATTACATTTCTGACACAGGAACCTATTCATAAACTTAATGTTTTTTTACAGACTGATATTACAGATGGTTATACAATCAGATGGTTCAGCTAATATAAAAACAATAAGCAGCTTTTGGTCCATGAATTGTATCATTGCAGTAAAAAGGGTGTCTGTCCACAGTAAAAAGAGTGTGTGTCTGTTGCACTAGTAATGAGAGAGTATCTGCATTATATCCTTTCAGTAAACAACTCAACTGCCTCAGAACTCAACATTTTGTTTTCAGTAAAGAACTAAAGATGCACTTTAATGGATTGAGCAGACATTACTTGATGGCCTACATTTGTCTGAAAAGAAAGCCAGAATACTAGGTGTCCAATTTCACCATTTTATTATAATAAAATCCTTAACTAGCTATTGGGGTCAAAGTAAAGTATTCAAAACATTCTGATCTCTATTTACAAAACATCTGGTTAGTTATTCTAGCAGACTAGTGCAGTGGAAAGACGCATAGGAAAGGAAAGTAGCTAATGGGGCAAAAGATGCATATTATACACGAAACAGAAGAAAATAGGGGTATAACACTACAAATAAATAAAAAAATAGGAAATAAGCATCAGTGAAGTTAGTCTAATTCAAACTGTTAGCTCAACTAGAGGCACTCAAAGAACATTGTTTTGCAGCTGAGGCAGTAACAATAAAATGCATAGAAAAAGATGACTGGTGTATGAGCAGTAAATAATACTAATGTTATGGACATAAACATAAGCTACAGTTGCCTGTATAAGGGAAAAGACTGAAAATCCAGATGATACACATAAGCCTGGATACTAGGGACACTGTGGGTCACAGTAGTGAGAGAAATGACACAAGGGTTTTACACAACCTCTGTCTTCATGGGGAGGGAGTTATAAAAAGATAGATGATATTCCTAGATGAAAATGAGCATTAATTGGGGTCCTGTAAACAGATACACTAATCGTAATCCACAGCTGTTTTTACTGGCTTACATGTAGGGGAAGAGTTTCAGCTAGTACTGGAGTTGAATGAAGAAAAAGCAGTCTTGGACCTGTGTTGTCCAAAGGGGAGAGGTAAAGGACTACTGCCAATAAAGTAGGGTATGTATTCTGGATCAAGTGCTCTCCAAAGTGTACTAATTACCATCAGTTTATTTATTTATTTATTTACTTTTCTTATATCGTTTGTTAACTGGATAACTGGCCTGGTTGGGGACCCTTTCCAGGCATGGCCCAAGTTACTGGGCATAGGTTAGAACAATATAAATATGTTGCCACAGTTTTTGAAACCGTGTATCATGCCACAAAACCCCATCCTCACTCCAGCTTCAGAGACAACCTAGTGCTTGTTGTCTCATTGCAAACTCTTGGCTGACTTGAGACACAGTGAGATCAGAAAGGAACCTAAATGTGCAGTTATTCTGCTTCAATGAGTTCAGGCTCACTCTAAATTTGGGTTGGATACCTTATATGGTGTTTTTATTACTGCCACTCCTTTAATCTACAGATAGTGTTGTTTCTTTTTCTTTCCTTATTTAGATAGACCATGCCCATGAAGAGTCAAGACAGATTTAGTCAGGGAAAATCAAAAAATGACACTGACAGAAGCAGAGAGCTATGCCTCGGGTACACACAGTTATGAAGTACACTCATACCTCTCTCTCTCAGTCAGTGCTGCATCACTGACTATGTCTGGGTGGCTGCTGCGTTCAGGTGTGACCTCTCTAAAAATAACAAACAGTGAGAAGTATTAAAAAACAAAGCAGAACTAGTGGTATCAAAAGTGTGAGAAGCATTAAAACACAAAACAGAACTAATGGTGTCAAAATGTTAATAGGCACATAGAGTCCATACTAAGTGGGGTCTCGTTTCTCCTTCCCCTGACTTTTCGTGCTTTTTGATACTAGAAACAATGAATACAAGTCCACTAGCATGAACAATTGCATGGAAGCAGCCAGTGCTTTGTCTCATTTACTTGGCAGGCAGATTATTATAAAAGTCTTCCACCAATCAAATGAAACAATCAATGTAAGGACACACATTATTAATTCTAAATACAAAATAGTAAACATTGGTGAGCATTGGTGTACACAGTGTATGCCTGGCTGCAACCATGACAATGCACACACACCTAGGATGATCAATATAGTCAGAAGTCAGACAAAAATCTCCACAGACACACAGAGAATACACAAAACATAGGGACAATAACCAATGTAAGCAATGTAAGCAGAAAGCTTACCACTGAAAGATCACGGCTGTCTGTGATAAGGGTTTGTCTTTATCAAACCAAGGGGTCTGGACTTTAAGAAGGTGGATTATACCAGAGTAGACAGAGCCTCAGGAAAATTCTAAGCAACAGATATAAAAAGGGACTGAAAGAATAAAACTGGGGCATCAAAATTATCATCATGAAGCAAAAGGAATTTCTACACAAACATAAAGACGGAAGAAAACAACAGTGATGCTCATACTGGTGTTTGAAGATTAGGAAGAAGCGCACAGTATAGTATTAAGGATGTATAAGGAAGCCCAGTAGGAAGGTGAGAGGGACATTCATGAAGTGAGGCAGAATGAAGTAAATGTTTAAGGTGGTCAGAAAGTCAATGGCTTAAGGAAAGGAAAGGCAGTCCATTATAATAGGGAAATAATGGCCTTTATAAATGTTTAAGGGAGCAAAACTGACAAAAGAACAAATAGGTAGGAGGTTGGCATACTGGTTAAGGTGCTTCTCTTACAAACACAAGGTGCAGCATTTGATTCTCACATGGGGTAATTGGCTAGGCTTAAAATGGCTCTTAAGGGCAGTTAGCACAGTACTAATTGATGAGCCTATAACAAGTCGACTTGGGCCCACAGAGTACCCATTTTCAAAGGAAGGTTGAAAAGCTGCAGGTTACATCACAAAAAGCATTCGACAAATATGCATATCAGTCATATACATATATTACATTAAGCATAATGCTTCAAAACATTTTTGTTTACAAATATTATACAGCTGCAAAATTAAATGTAGATATCAGAAATGTGATAAAACTTTAGAGGAATTAGAAAAAAATATGTTAAAAAGCAAGGCTGCTAAATCAGTACTCTTTGTCTGTATTCACAAGGAAAACATTTAGCTCTAATTTCAATCCCATTTGTACAAATCGGTTGACCTAAATTATTATTCATAAAGCAAGGCTTGAAAGAACTGGAGACATTAGAGGTATGCAAACTACTGAGCCCTCAAGGTATTTGTAATTGAATTCCTATGTAGTAATAAAACTGGTAATGCCACTAGTTAACCTTTTTATTAAACCATGGGTGGGATGTGATATGCCCAATGACGGGAAGACGGTAATGAAAATGTGAAAACAAAAACTGTGGGATGTGACTTCCCTTCAAAATAATGGGTACAACAGAAAGACTGGGAACTACCAATTGACTGGAGTTGTGGAATACCCAAAGAAGAGAATGATTTCATCTGGCTTCTTACCAGATCAGAGTTCTTCTAACTCCTTATCATTTCAAGTCCTCAAATTAAGTAACTATTTTTGTGTTGCTCTATACTTAAGTCATATAATCAAAATATCTTTGACATGTGTCCGAATATCTTTAAGCTAATTGAACCAGCAGGTCAAGCTCATAGCTTAACATAGATCTTAAGAGATTTTTATTCTTCAAAATGCTGCAAAAGACCTAACTTCTGAAAAGATTGCACAATAAAGGAGAATCTCATTTGAAGAAGAACCAAGATTCACCATGTTGTTTTTTTGATTTTACAGGAGAATATGGAAGAATAAAAATCTCTTAAGATCTACGTTAAGCTCGAAGGGCGACCTGTTGGTTTGATTAGCTTAAAGCTATTCAAACACGTCTAAATTGGTTTGGTGGCATCAGTACAAGATACACGCAAGGGAGTGCCTTGGGGTACTGCTGTGATTGTAGGAGCTTCCAGGTGCTAGGACAAAAAATATAATTAAAATATGCAAAAATAGTATCCTTTAAGATTTACTTCATTTTGAGGCTATCAAAACTCAGCTGAATGGAACCACACATTATCAAATACAGCCTTCACCTAGTTATTTTTCTGCAATGCAGCATTCATACTCCATGCATAATATATGTCTTCCTTCTGTTTTTCTCTCAAACAATAGTATCACTTTACATCTGCTTTTACTTGCATTCTATACAAAACTTTACCTTCTCTTCTATGTTCATGCAAGTATCCATATATACTGCTGTCTCTTCCTTCCCACTATATGATCCCTTACCACCACACATAATTATTCTCTGCTCTGTAGTCCCCTCCCTGATACTCTGACCACACTACCCCTCCTTTTAATCATGTCACTGCTTCAAACACTCCACCAGCTCCCTCTTCCTCCCTCCAGTCACTTCTGTTTTCTCTGCTACTTCTTTGCTGCTTCTTACCCACTCCTTCCTGTTACTTCTTACCCATTCCATCCTGTCTTACCCATGTTAACCCTCAATTAACCCATTAGTTGTAAGTGACAAGATCTCTTATCACCATGTCCAAAACAACTGCAAAATGAGCAACTGCCAAAACAGCTTGTGAGAACTGATATTTTATATATTGCTATTTGCAAATCAGTAAGAATCCAATTTTAAACAAACAACAAAAAAAGCCCCTCATTAAGCAACAACTTCCCCTGTAATGATCACACTGATAACACACCCCGAAACCTGACTAAGTAGTGAGGGACCTGTTGACCCATGTAGACAATGGGCTGTCATTCAATCGCCATGCATCCATGGTTGTAAGGAAGTCCTTTTTTCTCTGCATGCTTTATTAGTAAGGGTACAACATCTAGGTCTATGGATGTGGTCATTCCACTGTACACTGCACTCTTTAGGTCAGATATTGAGTATAGTGTTCCGTGTTCCCTTCGGTATGTACCTGTCCAGGCACCTGGCTCAGCATGAGCAACCACAACAGTTTCTCACTAAGAAAATCGAAGGCCTAAATAAAAAAAGCTACATTGACTGCCTCAAATCACTGTCCCTTTATTCAGTGTATTACAGGGTACTGAGGGCTGATCTTTGCCTCCCTTACAGAGTGTCTACTGACCCCATCCTTTCAGATCTACTACATATCCACAAATCCAGTGGTGACAAAAACACCCTTTCAAGAGATCTCAATCTCTTCTGCAGCTTATAGAACTTGCTGGAGGTACAGATATGACTCACAAAGAATACCACCTCTCTGGATTTGCCTTCCCCTATATGTAGAGCAAAGTACTTCCCTTAGTCTATTCAAGGGTAATCTGGATGAGTAGATGGGAAGGCCCAAATACACCCGTGAAATGGCACCCTTATTCCTTGTGGACAGGGGGTAATGTAAATGCATTTCTGCCTCTGTTTTATTCATGCTAATATTACAAAGGGCTTTGGGTTAAACTTACTTAAACTACTCAGGCTGAAATTTATAGGGGATGCATGGTTAGAGTTATACAAATACCCTTATGGATCATCAGCCTAGTAAGTACCTATGAACCAATGAACATTAGGTTCAATTATTTTATTACATTTAATTTTACTAGCAAAATAATTAATCATAATAAGACAATAAGTAATCTATGATTGCCACTAAAATGAGTGGGAAGTGCAACTCAGATGTGAATCAAGATAACAATATAGGTTTGAATGGTAGGAGAAAGCTGAAATAAGCAAATACAAATAACGTAATGCTAAAGCAACTAAAAACTTTAAATTATGTTCCCAATATGCCATGACACTGTTGGCGAAACTGGCACCACATGGGGACCCCATGGCTACCCCTTTGTTTTGTAAAAATATATTCTTGTCAGACATGATATAGTTATTAGAAAGAATCAGATCCAAAAGTGTTTCAACCAGACATATTTTATCATGCTCTACATTCTTGGACAACATAAATTCTCTCACCCATTCTATACCCAATTGGTGGGTGATGACTGTGTATAGATCTTTTACATCGATCGTAACAAAAATGTTGTTGTCCTTATACTCCAAGTTGTTAATATTATCCAGGAAACTCCATGAATCACGACATATTTGTAACTCCTGGTCAATAAGTGGTTTAAGAATACTATCTACCAATTTAGCACAAGCAAAAGTAATCGAACCCCTACCATCAACAATGGGTCTAAAAGGGGGGTTCCTAATATCCTTGTGTAGTTTTGGAGTCTCAAAAATACTAGGAATTCTAGGTGCTGCCATAGAAAGATACTGAAAGGTGTCTATATCAATAGACCCTTCCAGAAATAAATCGTCAAGAGCAGTTCTAATATGCCTGTATGCAGTATTAACCTGATGTAAACTAGCAGGGGTATATACCTCAGTATATGCATATATATGCCAGTGATTACAGCTTTCATTACTGCATGCATGTCATGAAGCATGTATGTCCATAAGGATGGTGTAACAGGCTGTCAGTGATGATGTTAGGTGCTCAATCTAACCACCTAAGGATGGATTAGGGACAATAAAAAATGAACTAGGCATCCATGCTAATGAGGGATTTCTGCATAGATAAGTAAGGAAAATTATCAATGAGTATATCGGTTTTACCTTGTGAGTTTTATGGGCTGCTGGTATAGATGGTCTGCAATGGGGTTGGATACAGGATGGATAGTCCAAAGACAGCCATAGTTCAAACAGCCTTCACATCTGCCTGCATGAGAGTTTCCACCTGAGTCAGTGGCCATGCTGCCACTGACAAAGAAGAAATGGGTTGAGACCATACCACTCAACTGTACAGATTTTAGCTGAGTGTCCATATTTTTACCTCACATTTTTTACCTATTTTTCATAAAATTGTGTTTTTCTGGCAAATTAGTGGCAAATCATTAAAGACTGAAGTTAGAAAATAATGACAGGCATTTGAGTTTCAGACTTCATACCCTTCAGAAAATTCATGCTAACACAAAACCTGTCATTTTATCAACTTTCTAAGTTTGTAAGAGAAGCATTTTTAAATTGTCCCTATTTTTGGGGCTTTGTTTCATGTTTATTTATGGCTTTGTCCAGATTTCTTACTCTTAAGAGGTTGAGGAGTATGGGTGAGACTCACTGTAGAGGTGGCTGATGGTGGACATGTGGACAGGCAAAAAACGCACAGAAGAAAAAGTGTAATTTTCTAAGAAGAATAAAAGACAAATTTAATAAACAGAATAAATTTGAATAAGAAAACTGGGACTGAGTAGGATTAGACAGTAATGTGCCTGAAGCCAAGGATGGGCACAGCTGTTTGCATAATGGTTAAAATGTGGTGTGTAAATAAAATACACAACATGTAGTGCACAGCTTTTTCTGAGCAGCATTAATCCTGGAACTTTTTTACTTCATAAGTGTCCAAGGCAGAAGTGATGTTTTGCAGCCCTGAATGTCCATGAAGAAAGGCAAAGAAAGATAATTCCATAGAAGTGGTGCTTTAACCTGGAAGAAGTCCTTTTTGCAGTTACTTTATGCAGTAATTATACCCCTGTTATGAAAAGCGGGCTTTCTGTTTTTAAAATATTCATTTTTCACTTTAGTTTCTTCACTAGAACAATATTTACAAATTGAATAAACTAGTGTTTGTATTTCTGGTATGTTGAGCAGCTGCCAGTTATTTCCTGATTCTCACTCATGGGCAGAGCTATAGCTTATGCATCTTCTTCCCAGAACCATTCGTTGATCTGGTACTCTTCAAATCTGTGTTGAGGAGCAAAAAAAAAATCTGTCCTTTCTCTGATCTGGTACTTCTACTGGAGCATGTCCACTCTCCCAGTAGTGGCCCATCTCTCTTAGTTAAAGAGCAATAAAACAAAAAAGCCCTTTTTTGTAAGAAATGAAGCAAACCACTGAGACACTAAAGGCACTTCAGCCCTGATTGTAAATGCATGATCTGCATTCATTTCTGAATGACAGTAGTGTGCTACTGACCTATTGGCATTTCCTGATTTCATTCCCTAGCACCTTGCGCCCAGGGAAACTGGCCTTTTGCTACACTCTGGCTATGCTTCTGATCAAGTGGTCTTGCATTTTGATGACGCAATAGCATGGATTAACAGCTCACTGTGGATAGACATGTTTTTTGTAATTTACAGCAAATTTCAGCACATAAAGTGACAAAGACTACAACACAATCAATCACTCAGTCAGGCAATCAGACAATAAATCATTAGCTAACTAACTGCATTTGACTTCAAATAAAAAGTAGCAAAAGAGAAATGGAGCAGAGGAAGATTCCAAGTAATGTATATAATACGTGCCATACAGTCTAACAGCATTGCTATAAAACTGTAATGAATAGTTACTGATCATCAGATGATCCCTCAGGAACAAAACTAGGGGTATGTAAATCACTGCAATAACAGTCTGCAGCAAAATATGTTTCCATGTGTTATACATCAAATGGTTTAGTGCCGGAATGAAAAATGTTTATTGAACTAAATGGGTTTCTTGGAAAGGCTAAAGGTCCATCTGTATGATGGACTAGGTACTTCAGCCACTGCATCATGGGAAGCCAGACTGCCTACAGTACCAACTTCTATATGCTGGTAGAGATCTTCTGGGACTACACAAGTGAAGTTCACTGCACTGTGAGGCATCCACCCAAACTCCTGTAGGGTTAACTCTCAATTCTCCTTTCCAAAAATATGTTTAATTTCTTGGTAGATTAAAAGCGATGCAAGCCCATCCCTTGTCTTGAATGGAAGCATGCAGTTATAATGATCACACCTCTCTACAGGTGGAAATACTACACTGGACATTGCCATGCAACTCTACCCTTATGTCAGGCCTTGCTCCCTCCCAGCAATAAAAGGTCTGACATACAGGTGAAGCTGTAGCACCAGGGAACATCAACCAGACTCAGCTGCCCCAACAAGTGATGGGATGTTCAGAACAAATAATGACATTCAATAATATACTGAGACTCCCTTCAAATCAATACCTTAAGGTTTTGACCTACATGCTGTTTTGCCCTTATGACATCATCAGAAGTTGCCACTAGATGACACTGAATCAGGAAATAATTAAACAGCTGTTCAGCATACAGTACATCAGTGGTGGCTCATGCCATCACACTGCAGGACTGCAGCCCCCCAGCTGTGAAGAAAGAAAAGAAAGTTTAAAAAATAACATAGTTATAAATTAATTTCATTATTAATTCAAATGTACTGGCTGCAAGTCCAACCGACTCGCAAAGTCCTGGAACTTGAATTGCACGTGCTCGGCGAGTTCTGTTTTTTTTTTTTTTTTAAATTAGATTTTGTAAATCTGGACTGCTGTAAAAGCAGTCCAAATTAGGGAGAGAAGGCATCAGTATGATGCCCAGAAGTCAACGCAGTTTAACCGCACAGTAAAGTGGAAGGGGATCGGACTGCCACGTCCACAGTCATGTACGTGACATGGACAGCTGGATAGCTACTGATTGGTTCTTGCTCTCTTCCTGAAAAAGAGACCATGAAACAGTAGTAGGACAGTAATTTAATTTTGCTACCGTTGGTGAAACAGCTTGTTTGCTTTTTGCTGTACCTACCTACCTGTATGGAGAGTACTCAACTTCTCAGAGACAGACTACAGAGACATTCAATTTTGATTCCTAAACCACGTAGTTCTAACTTCATGATCGTCAGAGAGATGGAAACAGACAGTCATTATTTTAACTTTAACTTTACAGAGGTAGGTGACCAGCACAGTTATATAATGTAATGTTTATTTAGTCTATATGGAAGGAAGCTCGTTCAGCATATGGCAATTATTTTTAACAACAAAAAAAAGCTTCAAATATTGAAGCAATTCTCTTCTTAGGTATATTATAATATGATGTATAAATGGGTGTGGGGCAAATTAATAATTGGAAAACTGGGGAAAAGATACCACAATACATGAATGAAAAATACTGAAGTTGTTATATTATTCCATGCTGGTTATACAGATGCATTACTGAAGATTTAGCACATAATCTGTTAGTATCCTGACTTTCCAGCACTGTGTCTGCACAATGTGGCCTCCCAGTGCCACCAGTCCTCTACCAGCCACAACCAGTATGTGGTAATTATAGGAGTGAGCACCACAGATTACAAGAACAGGGGATAGATACAGGTGGTTGATTCCAGAAAAGATAGTAAATGAAAAAAAAAATCTGGAACAGAAGTAAAATACAAGCAACATAACTATTCAGTTCCTAGTTTTGATTATATTTATTATTTATTTCAGATTTTGGTCAAAAACTTTAAGTAAAAAGTAATGAGCAAATGCACTGCATCAAAACATAAGCAAAAAAATAAAAACATAAGCAAAACAAATATAGGCACTCCTCAATCCTAGATAGATATGGGCTGAATAATTATAAACAAATCTGCATTTTGAATAACAATACTGCCCCAGGTCCGTGAATGTTTGCATTAGATATGCACTTCTGAAAGACTGCCTCCTCTAGTTCAATACAAATAAAGAAATGTGCAGAAATAATGTCACCAGCAGTATCATGCTCCCACCTTTTAAACAAGCACTGTCCTGCTACACCTTTTAAACATGGAAGTCATTTAGCGTGAATTGTGCAGTACTGGTTGTCATTATCTGTGTTAACTGGAGAACTTATCTTTTATTTCAGCATGTAGGAATAGAGAGCAAGTATCAATTTTGGCAGCAAGAAAAAAATCATACTGGACTATTAGAATATCTTATTTCAACTGCAGCAGTTTTGGATATAATGTTGTGCATGTTTATAAAGTGTGATCCTGATGTAAAAAAAACAAAAATGTTGAAGTCCTACACAGCACAGAATGCCAGAAAGTATCCTGTACCTTAGCCAAAACAATTTCATTTCCAACAAATGTAGCATATTAGGTACCTGTGTGGTATTTCCTAAAATGTCAGTCCAAAGCATCATCACATATGCATCAGAACGGTACCAGCGAGTGCGCCTAATGCGGCATGTGTTAATGTTTTTTGTATGCCCCTGCTAACAGGATACCACAAGCTGGCAAAACAGATACATGCAGTATGTCCAGAATATTTGCTGAGATGATGGCTTTAATGTTGAGATTACCATGTGTATCAGTGACACTGATGATGCGAGTATGTCCTGTAACAGCGGCTAAAAAAGTACCATGCCTGGGACTGGCAAAATACATGAAACAGATATGCATGCAGCCTAAGCACCAGAGGCAATATCTATATCTATATCTATATCTATATCTATATCTATATTTATATCTATATCTATATCTATCTATCTATATATATATATATGTATATATATATCAAAACCAATCCAGTAGCAATAAGCAGCATAAAATGTGTTATAGAAAAGTCCTCCAAACTCTGGTGTTAGCAAATAAATCCAATAGATGAAGTATAAACGAATTAATTTATTGTACAAAGAGCAGAACAAAAAACGTAAGCGCTTTCACGGGTTTCCCCGCTTCATCAGACGTATCAACTTCCAACATCTACACTTCCCATATTTATAAAAAATTCAAAACGATTAATTAATCAATTAAGGTAAAACCAGTTCATTTAAAGTGCCAGTGCAAGTAAGCCTAAAGTAAATACATAACATAAAATAGAATATGGTGATTGAGTATAGGTCCGTCTTTCACTTCTAAGATGCAGTTAACTGATAAAAACGGCAACAAGCGGACACAAACTGCTCATATAAATATCCCATTCAACATATTAACTCGTATTACATTTTAATAACATATTAAAAATGTACTAAACGTAAATTAAAATGCTCTGCATATAAAAAACACTACATATTAAAAATACTGAAGCATAACCAAGCGCTATTCACTGTTAAGCATATTATTAGTACGATTGCAACAAAAAGAATCTTCACATATGCATCGTATTCCATTGTAAACTATTTAAGAAACATATTGAATAGCTTCAATGGTGAGAAATGATAACAATTTTCAGAGACATAAAAGCTATATACAAAGCCTGAAAAAAACAATATTCACATGTGCCTAAAGAATGCGATCTCCTGAATCAGAGTGACCTATCAGACATCACATGCGCTACTGCTAGTGCGCGTAGGTTATGCACAACCAGAATCATTAAATTGACTTAGATTAACTTAAATTAATTGTGCTAAAAATTATAGAGCCCATGCAATTAATATTTAATGTTTAATATTTACATTATTTAGATAAAAAAGTGAAAAAATTAAATGAATGAATAAAAAATAAATAGGGACAGACAACTAAATATGTGAACTTCACATTATAAGAAATATTTTCAAATTAATATGAAGGAAATGCTGGAGCCATATAACTAATGAATAGTGAATATTCAATATATATATGTACATGTACAACCTTAAGTTAACAGTTCACCTCAATGTTCTAGCTTTTAAGATTGGTTTGAGTGAGACGGAATCATTTAGACCAAGGCCCCTATGGGCACCAAGTCTAAAGATCCACTCGACCTCCGCATACTCAGTGTCATTGGTAATATTACCCAATCTTAAATTCACATACTGCACATAAAGAATTTGAAACATAAAAATATGAGATTCACCTTCCTTCATAACATGCTTCGCCAACGCATTATATTCCTCTTTTCTGGCTATGCTATAATAATGGTCTCTAATTCTTTCACGAAATGTACGATTTGTCTTCCCAATATAATAGCGATAGCAAATTGTGCAGTAGGCAACATAAACAAGATTCTTGGTATTACAGGAGCCATTAACCCTTAATTCCCAGAGTCGTCCCATTTCTGGATGTCTATAGAAACGGGATTCGTCTATGTAAACACATTGTTTACAGCTGTTACACCTTTTTGTACCCATGAATTTTAGAGCGTTTCCCAAGTCAATATGGTTACTTATTCTATTACGATAACAAAGTTGTTGTT
The DNA here is from genome assembly GCF_019279795.1 of Protopterus annectens. NCBI lineage: Eukaryota > Metazoa > Chordata > Ceratodontiformes > Protopteridae > Protopterus > Protopterus annectens. Next base: position 65,306,424 of record NC_056741.1, on the reverse strand, counting down.
TCAAAGTTTTGTTGTTGCTAAATATAAATCTCAGTTTATTACCTATTAACTCCTTTGTCCTATCATCAACCAATAAGATATCCCAACATTTATCAACAGCTCCCTTGATTCTATCAAAATTATTACCATAGGGTAGCACTAAGCCCAACCTATTGCCTCTATTGTTACTCTCATTGGCTTGTACTGCATTGTTGTTGTTAATGCTAGAAAAATATGGTTTTGCAGTAGTTTTCCTATTGATTAAAGTTTGTTTACAAACATACTCAACCTCATAATCTGAATAACCCCTCCTTAGAAGATCTATTTTAAGTCGTTGTAATTCTATATCCAACGTATGATCTTCATTGCAGAGTCTTGCCAACCTAAGTGCTTGACCTTTCACTATATTGCCAAACACTATGGGGTTATGCATGCTCGTACGATGTAAAAAAGCTGGACAGTAACATGTTTTCCGAAAAACTTGAGTGGTTATCTTATCATTTGATTTGATGATCGTCACATCCAAAAAACTAATCATATACTGAGAAAACGTCATGGTGAACTTTAAGAATGTACTAGAACAATTTATCCGTTCAAGAAAAATTTTAAGAGCTGCCTCTGTTCCTTGCCAAACAACAAAAAGATCATCAACAAAACGTCTATGAAATAGAACCCCTTGTTGGTTCATTAAATGATCTTTCTCCCATGAAACCATGATGAGGTTCGCGTATGCGTTGGCGCAGCTAGTGCCCATTGCCACGCCCCTTTTTTGTTTGTAAAGCTTATCACAAAACAAAAATATATTATTTTCTAACACGGTTTCAAGTAAAAGGCATAGAAAATCTGCTTTCACTATTTCCATTTGACCATCCATTAGAAGTAAGTTCTTAAGCAAACTGATACCTGTATCATTAGGAATGCTCGTAAAGAGCGATTCAACATCAAGAGTGACAAAAATTAAGTCAGATACACTATCCACGCTTTTTGTAAACATAAAAAAGTCTTTCAAAAAATGTTCAGTATCACGAAGTACATGTTCATAAAGGCCCAATACTTGTTTTAACTGTTGGTCCAAATATATAGATATACCCTCTGTGGCCCAACCCGCACCTGCTACTATCGGCCTAAACTTAGGACAGGTGGGGTGCTTGTGTATTTTGGGTAGGCCATGTATCTGTGGAATTACGGGATATTCAACATAGAAATAATTGAACAAATCTCTAGTAAGAATATTCAAATTAAGACATTCAAATAGCACACCTTTGATGTTATCTAATACAGTATTTACCTCTACCATGTTAATATGCTCATATGCATCTGACCCTAACATATCATCCATGGTATTCAGATAATAGGGGGTGTCCATTACAACAATGGGTCCCCCCTTGTCTGAGGGTTTGATCACAATATTCAAATTATTTCTAAGGCTAAGCAATGCCTGTGATTCCAATTTTGTTATATTTGGTGCCATTGACCCAGCACTGAAGTATTGGTCATTATAGAAAGCGTTCTCAACCGCCTTGACAAATACTTCAACATTAGATGGTAAGGGTGGTTGAAATTCACTTTTCTTCCTTGGACCTATCATATCATGATGATCAGAACCTAACAACAATTTCAGTGCTATATTTCTAGCAAACATTCGTATTGAAATAATAGCATCACTTAAATCAACGTTATTTGTCGGTATAAAACCAAGTCCTTTGTTTAAAAGACTACATTCAGCTTCAGATAGAACATATTTAGAAATATTCCATATGAAGTCCTTTGTGTCCACATCTTTTTGATGGTATGTGTTTGCTGTTGCGGTGCATCTTTGCGCTTTTGTCCTCTTTGGTTGTCCGTGTCCGAAAACTTCCTTCTTCCTATCCGAATTGGAAGGGGAAAAACTGAGGAATCATTACTCAATAAGCCATCATTTCTCGGTAGACCATCATTCAGAGTCTTTCTCCTTACATCAGGTTCTATATGCGAAACATTGTCATCAGGAACATTAATCAATATAGGCACTGCTGAATCCGCAGTACACAGGGAGGTAACCAACAAAGAAGAAGAACCCTCCTGTGTTTTATCAGCTTCTAATATTATAGAGCTAGACTGAGCTGCATGAGCCATACTACTTAGGCCAGTTTCCGGTAACATAGTAGAGCCCATAGGTTTTTTATAGGTATTACCATGTGTTTGGTGAGAACGATACGTTGCAGAATTATCATTCATGGTATTGTCCTTAGGCCACATGAAAACATTATGCTTAGAGAAATCATCAATGTCTCTAGAGATTTTTCTTTTCTTATACTCTAGTAACTTGTTCTCATACCTTTGTACCTTTTCAACCATTTCTTGCAAATAAACCTCAGTAGGTCCATCACCATAAAGGTCAAGCACTTAGGTTGGCAAGACTCTGCAATGAAGATCATACATTGGATATAGAATTACAACGACTTAAAATAGATCTTCTAAGGAGGGGTTATTCAGATTATGAGGTTGAGTATGTTTGTAAACAAACTTTAATCAATAGGAAAACTACTGCAAAACCATATTTTTCTAGCATTAACAACAACAATGCAGTACAAGCCAATGAGAGTAACAATAGAGGCAATAGGTTGGGCTTAGTGCTACCCTATGGTAATAATTTTGATAGAATCAAGGGAGCTGTTGATAAATGTTGGGATATCTTATTGGTTGATGATAGGACAAAGGAGTTAATAGGTAATAAACCGAGATTTATATTTAGCAACAACAAAACTTTGAAACAACAACTTTGTTATCGTAATAGAATAAGTAACCATATTGACTTGGGAAACGCTCCAAAATTCATGGGTACAAAAAGGTGTAACAGCTGTAAACAATGTGTTTACATAGACGAATCCCGTTTCTATAGACATCCAGAAATGGGACAACTCTGGGAATTAAGGGTTAATGGCTCCTGTAATACCAAGAATCTTGTTTATGTTGCCTACTGCACAATTTGCTATCGCTATTATATTGGGAAGACAAATCGTACATTTCATGAAAGAATTAGAGACCATTATTATAGCATAGCCAGAAAAGAGGAATATAAAGCGTTGGCAAAGCATGTTATGAAGGAAGGTGAATCTCATATTTTTATGTTTCAAATTCTTTATGTGCAGTATGTGAATTTAAGGTTGGGTAATATTACCAATGACACTGAGTATGCGGAGGTCGAGTGGATCTTTAGACTTGGTGCCCATAGGGGCCTTGGTCTAAATGATTCCGTCTCACTCAAACCAATCTTAAAAGCTAGAACATTGAGGTGAACTGTTAATTTAAGATTGTACATGTACATATATACATTGAATATTCACTATTCATTAGTTATATGGCTATAGCATTTCCTTCATATTAATTTGAAAATATTTCTTATAATGTGAAGTTCACATATTTAGTTGCCTGTCCCTATTTATTTTTATTCATTAATTTAATTTTTTTCACTTTTCTATCTAAATAATGTAAATATTAAACACTAAATATTAATTGCATGGGCTTTATAATTTTTAGCACAACTAATTTAAGTTAATCTAAGTTAATTTAATGATTCTGGTTGTGCATAACCTATGCGCACTAGCAATAGCGCATGGTGATGTCTGATAGGTCACTCTGATTCAGGAGATCGCATTCTTTAGGCACATGTGAATATTGGTTTTTTCAGGGTTTGTATATATCCTTTATGTCTGTGAAAATTGTTATCAATTCTCACCATTGAAGCTATTCAATATGTTTCTTAAATAGTTTACAATGGAATACGATGCATATGTGAAGATTCTTTTTGTTGCAATCGTACTAATAATATGCTTAACAGTGAATAGCGCTTGGTTATGCTTCAGTATTTTTAATATGTAGTGTTTTTTATATGCAGAGCATTTTAATTTACGTTTAGTACATTTTTAATATGTTATTAAAATGTAATACGAGTTAATATGTTGAATGGGATATTTATATGAGCAGTTCGTGTCCGCTTGTTGTCGTTTTTATCAGTTAACTGCATTTTAGAAGTGAAAGACGGACCTATACTCAATCACCATATTCTGTTTTATGTTATGTATTTACTTTAGGCTTACTTGCACTGGCACTTTAAATGAACTAGTTTTATCTTAATTGATTAATTAATCGTTTTGAATTTTTTATAAATATGGGAAGTGTAGATGTTGGCAGTTGATACGTCTGATGAAGCGGGGCAACCCGTGAAAGCGCTTACGTTTTTTGTTCTGCTCTTTGTACAATAAATTAATTAGTTTATACTTCATCTATTGGATTTATTTGCTAACACCAGAGTTTGGAGGACTTTTCTATAACTCATTTTATGCTGCTTATTGCTACTGGATTGGTTTTGGTGTATCTTCTGTTCGGGGTTATTTGTGTGTGGATATATATATATATATATATATATATATATATATATATATATATATATATATATATATACTTATGGCCATAACCTTCTATGCCATTCTGCTGGATATTTTTACATTAATAAAATGTAAATAGATATGTTGTCTTAGGAGCTGTTTTTGGTAGCATATAATTTGAAAGACACTTGTGTCTCCCTGAACCCATGGCATCCTGAAACTGTTAATGTTTAGTTTATTGCCTATGAGTGATTTTTTAGAAAGGCATATATTCCTTTATCTACATCTATTTTTTGTGTCTGTGTGTGTATACATTTTTGCATCATATTTTTGGTCCGTTTTTCATAAAATTGTGGTTTTCTGACAAATTAGTGGCAAATCATTAAAGATTGAAGTTAGAAAATAATGACAGACATTTGTGTTTCAGATTTCATACCCTTTCAGAAAATTCATATTAATGCAAGACCTACTATTTTATTAACTTTCTAAGTTTGTAAGAGTAATATTTAAAAATTGTCCTTATTTTTGTCCAACTTTTATTTATGGCTTTGTCCAGATTTCTTGCTCTGAGGGTGAGAGGTATGACAAATGTGTCAGGGCCATCACCATCATCCAGAGACATTTCAAATTGTGACATACTTGTTGTACCCCACTCCCCCATGTAGTGACTTTGGATGTGTCTAAGCAAGACGAAGAGCAGTTATGCTGTGTAAATGTGCAGAGTATCCTCCCATCCAAGGTAGACACAAGTACTACAGTGGCTTTTCATCTGTCCTTGATTTTGCAGAATGTTCTGGTTTTCTGTCATATTTTTATACTGTTGATTTATGTGATTTATTATTCAGAAAATGCATATCGTTGGAGTGCCTGTTGCTCTGTGTTTAAGTAGCAGTGCTTTAATGACCATCAGTTAAGCTTATCTGAGATTGTAAGATGCATGTAAGCTTTAATAAGCATACTGTTAAAGAATTACTAACATTGAAAGCCTTTTTGTTATTGCCATGCATAGAATATTTACATAACTAGATAACGTATAAGCCTTAGGTACTGAAATGCATATGACAGTATTTGTAATAAAGGACAGGATTACAGTATTTTCAGAAGCTCATTACATTTGTTGGAGACTTGGAGTCATCATTCCAGGCTTTACCCGTAAACTAAACAGCATGCCAATCTATCGTGTGTAGTCCATAACTTGTGCAGTAATCTTTTAAGTAATTTATCTTGAGCTTGTTTCTTGTTTGCTGTTCATTTTTTACTTTGATCATGTTTTCCCCATGAAACAAGCAAATAGTTGTTGTCAGGCAGCAGGTCTTTTATGGATAAGAAACATTTTTACAAGTGGGGGTATCACAGAGATTTCTACTTTCAGCATGTTACTTGGTACTTTTGTAAAGCTGAATATAAATTATAATTAGAACTGCACTGCAAGGAGAAGTGGTTTGAGTTGAGTGCTGCTTGTTTTTTATACTGATTCCAGTGATGTATTTAAAAAGTAATTTATTTTTTCATGCCTCACAACCTTTTTGTTTCCATCTAGATATTAAGTAATCTGTCATGTAGCCAATGCATTGAAATATTTTTTTTTCTTCTCCACTTCATTTTGTCTTGATTGGACTTTCATAATGATGGTCTGGCACCCAGGGCAGCGTACTTAATTAAAGTCCCAGTTTTTGTGGTTTTGAGCATAGCACCCACACTGTAAAAGTAGCCGACTCCAAATCCAGCTCCAGACAAGTAACAAGTGGAGTACCTCAGGGTTCAGTCCTGGGACCACTCTTGTTTCGCATCTACGTCTCTGACGTACAGGCCAAGACTAAGGGACTCTGGCTAACAAAGTTCACAGATGACTGCAAACTGGGAGCCATTATTGAATCCCCAAATGATGTGGATATTCTACAAAAGGGCCTTACAGAAACAGATGCTTGGTGCCAGAGCCATGGGCTCAAACTCAATGCCAAGAAATGCATAGTTATCCACCAAGATTGATTTAGTCCTTGAAAGACGATTTATTTACGAATAAAATCACAGAATACTTTCCACAAACAAAAACGGAATGTAAGCGCTTTCATCTGGTATATACCAAACTTTTTTTTTGAAAAAGTTTGGTATATACCAGACGAAAGCACTTACATTCCGTTTTTGTTTGTGGAAAGTATTCTGTGATTTTATTCTTAAATAAATCGTCTTTCAAGGACTAAATCAACCTTGGTGGATTTGTTCCAGTGTTCCAGCCCCATTGTGCTTTATGGTTTTTGGAGTTTGACTTTTTTGTGTGTTTTTTAAATGCATAGTTATCCCCTTTGGGAAAAAAACATGTACCTGTGAATTACCACATAGGTGGCAGTACACTAAACACTAAAAGTGTGATAAGAGACTTAGGGACACACGTGGACAGTAGTCTCACCTTCGATAACCACATTGCCACAACAGTCAGGAAATCCTTCTATGTGGCACACCTCATCACTAAGGGCTTTTCATCCAGAAAAAAGGAGGTCATTGTCCCACTGTACTCATCCCTCATTAGACCCATTATAGAATACAAAGCCCCATTTGGTATGTACCTCTCAAAACATCTGCAACAACTGGAAAGGCTACAGAAATACCTCACTAAAAGAATCACAGGCCTAAAGCAGATGCCCTGTGCTGACCGTCTAAAAAAACTCCAGCTATACTCTGTCGCATATTGTCTACTCAGAGGTGATCTCTGCTTAACATACAAGGCCATGTCAAACCCAGAGCTGTTGGACATGCTACACTTAAAGAAATCCCAATCCCTCAGAGCCACACGCTCTAGGGATCTAAACCTTGTCATCACAGTGAACAAAACATGCTGGAGGGATAGGTTCCTGACCCAGAGACTCCCCAGACACTGGAATAGACTGCCCATACATGTCAAGCAGAGCACCTCTTTGGCCCTCTTCAAAAGGAACCTTGACGATTGGATGGCAAATAGGAAATTCACCCCAGGGATCATGTCAATTGCCCTGCTAGACAGGGGTCCAGGGAAGTAAATGGTGTGGGAAGAAATAGCCAGGGAATTTTTATGGCTAGGCTTGTATAGGCCCTAGGGCCGATAGCCTAGTACAAACCTATGAACCTATTAGCTCTATTAGCACCTATTAGGGGGGGGGGGGCTTTTGGTCTTTTGTTAGAAAAAATGGAGTTGTTGTGGCAAATTAGACTTAATGCTTACACTAATCCAGGTCTGAATGAGAAGTGTGCTTATTAAAGTTGAAAAGTTTGGATAGACGAAATTGTTTTCATTATATATATTTATTTTTTCATTATATATATTTTTTATTATATATATTTACTATTGAATATTATTTAATAAACAGTTAAAAAATAGTTAAGAAATACACAAATAGATGGAAAATTATCCATAGTAATAATAAAGTGGTTTGAGTGAATATATGCTATAGGAAATGTTGGAGTCTGTCTACACATGCACATCCCTTTGGAGTCTATTAGATGCATAGAGTTTATATGTAGTACGCATTTATTCAATTAGCTGATACATTTAAATATCAAATACAAGTTACAAATTATTTTTAGTTTTAGTTTTGCTTGTTTTGAAATATGTATCAACATGATTTTTAGTAATATAGATTTTTTTAATAATTTATTTATTTATTTTATTTTACATTTGTTGACCGGGCTAGTCCAGCTGGATACATATCCCTTTTCAGTAGAGGCCCGGGGAGAAAAGCTCCAACATAATGGCAATACATGATGAGAATACATGTTACATAATGAGAATACATGTTACATTTACAAGATAAAAATAGGAATAACATAGATTTTATATAAACACAATAGAAAAACAGCAGGTTATACATACTAGTTATATGGCATTAACTAAGTAAAAATAATAGACTAAATCACGAATTATCAGATTACTTTGTGAGGTCAAGAGATTGTAATAATCTGAGTAAGGGAATAGGATTAAGGTGGTATGGGACTAGGTTGTTATGAGATAGATAAGTTAGTCAGGTTCTGTACATGGGCATAGCCATTGTAACTTAAGATGTTCTTTGAGGTTATTTTTGAACTGTTTATGTGAGGTCATGAGTCTAAGGTTGTTTGGCAGGGAGTTCCAAGGCTTTCCAATGGAGTTGGCGTAGAGGGCATCACCACCCGAGTTCTTAGATTTAATAGTTAGGATCTGGATGTTATTAGCTGATCGAAGGGAGTTAAGGTTGGAGTAGGGGGTCAGAATACTGCACAGTGAGGGAGTTCTGTCCTGTTGGTTGATTATTTTAAAGGCTTCAGTGAGTTGGTTAAGTTTGAGAAGATTGGGCAGTTCCAACCAGCCGAGTTTCTTAAGGTTAAGGCAATGGTGGGTGCGATATGGGGAACCTGTTATGAATCTAGCAATATGGTTATAGGCAAGAGAGAGCATGTTAAGTTCACGTTTATTGAGGAAAGAAAGAACTGGGGAGGCATACAGGAGGGTGGAGAGGAGATGCGTGCGGGCAATAGTTAATTTGGCAGAGGGGGGTTAAGAAGTTTTTTATTCTGTACATGGATCCAAGTTTCTTGTTAACCGATTTTATGGTTTGGGTAATGTGTATGTCAAATTTAAGCTTATGGTCAATGGTAACACCTAGTAATTTGGTACTGGTGACAGGGACTATGATGGTCCCATTGATGGATTTAACATGGAAGGTCGTATTGTTAGTATTTGGGAGTTCATTTCCGAGGGGTGTGAAGACGTTGGGGAAAAATAGAAGTAATTTGGTTTTTGTTGGATTGAGTAGGAGTTTCAAGTCGGTGGACCATTTTTCAACTAAAGTAAAACAGAGTTGAGTAGTTGTTTGGAGTTTCGAGAGGGAGACATCTGAGCAGATCAGGGTGGAGTCGTCAGCATATTGTATGCAGGTGGATTTGGGGATGACTGAGTGAAGGTCGTTTATGAAGATGGAAAACAGAAGAGGACCAAGTATGGAGCCCTGAGGAACACCGATGGTATTAGGGAGCAGGTCTGATAGTTTGTTTTGCCACAGGACAGCTTGTTGCCTACCAGTGAGGTACGCCTTAAACCAGCTTAGTGCTGGGGTGTTCAGATGTAGGCTTTCCAAGGTATTAAGTAGGAGCTGGTGATTGACCATATCGAACGCTTTCGATAGGTCAAGAAAGAGGGCGGAGGATATTATTTTGTTGTTACGATTGTTATTAATGGAGTCAACAAAGGAAAGGAGGGTGGTAGTTGTACTATGGTGGGGGCGAAAGCCATGCTGGGAGTTAGACAAGAGACGATTAAGGGTTAAGTAGTGAAGGAGTTGTTTGTGAACACATCTTTCCATAATTTTCGCTATTGGGGACAGAATTGCTATTGGTCTGTAGTTGGATGTTTCAGTGGAGGTTCCTCCTTTGTGAAGAGGGATGATATAAAAAATCTTCCAAGTAGAGGGGATGCTAGCTTCAGTTATAGTTCTATTGATCAGGATGGATATGGGGTAGGCGATCACTTCGGATGCTATTTGTAAGTATTCCGCTGGGAGGTGATCAGCCGCTAGGGTGGTTGGTTTGAGTTTTTTTAAGAGGGTACGAATATAGGAGGAAGAGACAGGCTTTAGGTTAAAGAAGGTAGGGGCAGCTTCATGAGGTTGAGTGGCAGGTGGGGCAGTGGAGGTTAGTTGACTGGTAAGTGATTGGATAGTATCGGTGAAGAAGGAGTTAAAGGTGTTGGCTATTTCTTCCACATCTTTCCCAATAAGTTTCTCAGGGGTTGGGGTAGTAGTTTTACCTGGGTGAAGGAGGTTGTTAAATCCTGCCCAGAACTTCTTTGGGTTGTTCTGGTGCTTATTCTAGAGGTGGCAGAAGTATTGTTTTTTGTCCTGGGTAATGGCTGTTTTAGTAGTGTTTCTTAGCTGTTGAAATTTAATGCGATCTTGGGGGGTTTTAGTGGCTCTCCATTTGTCCCAGGCCTGGTCACGAAGTTTCATTTTGGTTTTGGTTTCTCTAGTTAGCCAAGGTGCTATACGTACTTTGGATCTGATTTGTCTATTTGGGGCATGTGAGGCAAGTATCTTAAGGAATGTGTCGTTAAAGTGGGAAACACTCTCCTGGAGGGGTAGAGTTTTTAAAATGGACCAGTTGCAGGATTTTAGGTCTGCAAGGAATAGTTGTGGGACAAATTTCTTTTTGTTTCTAATTTGTCTATATAAGTGGGGGTTAGTAGTTGGGCATTTATGCTTAATAATATAGGTAATTAGGTGGTCACTGAGGTCACTGGGAAGGGTCCCTGTGGTATAGTTGATTGAATCTTTATTGGTAAGGATCCAGTCGATGGTGGTTTCTTTTTGAAGAGTATTGCCAAGTCTGGTTGGGGATAGGATATTTTGGGAAAAGCCATGTAGGTTAATAGGATGTGGGGTTGTATGGGTAGAACAGAGGGACCAGTCTATATTAACGTCCCCAAGTACTATGGTTTCTTGTGGGTAACTAGTGGCTAGCCAGGACAGGGTTTGCTCCAGATTTTCTGTGTTCTTCCCTGGTGGGGTATAGATTACAATGAGGTTAATGCATTTTTGAGTGTTTAGGCATATCTTTAGGGCAATAAGTTCTAAATTAGAGATTATAGGAGGTTGTATTGGATTCCTAATGATATTCAGGGTATTCCTAAACATAACAGCTATACCTCCACCCCTTTTCTTTACATGGTCAGCCCTGAAGATATTATACCCGGGTGGGAGAATCTCTTCGTCCTTAGTGGTGGGTTTTAGCCATGTTTCAGTTAGACACATAATGTCAGGGGAATGAGTAGCTAACATAGCGTGCAGGTTGTGAACCTTGTTGTTAATGCTTCTTAGGTTCAGATGTAGTACTAGAAGGGAGTCAGTAAAATTTCGAGCTAATTTAGAGGGGTTAGAGTCTGGGACAGTAGTGGGACCTGGGTTGGGATGGATATCACCATAAATGGTGATACTATTTTTCAGGTAAACTAAGAATCTTTGTAGTTTAAATAGTAATTTGAGGTTAGTTTTATTATTTGGAATTTTAGGGTGATGAAGGGTGAGTTGGACTATATTGGGGGATTTTGTTTTATCAGGGTAAAGTGAAGGTGGGACAGAAATGGCAGAAAGATTAGTTTGGAAGTTAGTGTAGCGCTTAGGGAAGGAGATTCCTATCAGAGTTTGGTTTTCATACTTTGTTAAAAAATAGGCAGTAAGGAGTAGTATTGTTGAGAAGTGGGTGATAGAATAAGTGAATTTGGCCATGATGTAAGAAGGGAAAGTGTACTGGGAAGGGGGAGAGACTTTAGTTCTAACTTTAGTATTGGGGGAGGGCCTAGAAGTGGGAGGAGTAGTAGAGAAAATTGAAGGGCCGTCGGATTTGCGAGGGGAAAAGTGGGAGGGGCTGGCTACTCCTATAAATGTAGAGGTACTGGGGGCGGGTGGGATATGGGGGCAGGGAGAGGAGCGGAGCAGGGCATACACCGCCAGGAGTTCTCAGGGTCTTAGAGGCAGCAGTAGGTGAGTGCAGTAATCAGCGTAGTGGAGATTCTACCAATGCTTACAGGAAAGAAGCACTTTGCAGTGATATAGTTTGCACTTTAAATAATGTAATGGTACTGCCAGGTTCCTGACACTGGAACGCTAACCCTAGTTTAGTGAAGAGATAGCAAGGCTATGAGTTTTACCCTTTAGTCTTTTCGAGAGATTAGGTAGTAGATTTTAAGGAGGTGAGGACTGGTCTTTGCATTCGCATTAGTTGTAGTCCAGGTAGGAGCGTTTGGGTCTTGGGAGCCACGCGTTGTTTGGTTAGAGTGGGGGGCTTCCTGTGATACAAGGGAGAGAGATAGCACAATTAGTTTCTCCGTGGTTATAGTACTGACACAGAGAGGACACTATATGGACTAAGACAACCTTAAGGTTAGTACTCGACACAGAGAGGACACTATATGGACTAACACAACCTTAAGGTTAGTACTCGACACATGGGAGAATGTAATCAAAACAGTAGATAATACAGTACATGTTTCAGTCACTAGTAAATCAATATCATTTGTTGATTCAGTATAAAGGAACAATATGGCATTGCAAAGTTTATCAAAATGGCATTACAAAGTTTAGTCGTCAATCGCTGATTGATATTAAGAAAAAATACAGTGCAAATAATAATATGGCTGCATATATATATATATATATATATATATATATATATATATATATATATATATATATATATATTTAGGTTGTATGTAGTTGGAACCATATTTTGGTTCATTCTTTTCTTTAGTTATGAATTAATGATTTCGGGTTGTTGCTATGTATGAATTTATAACAAGGCAAAGTTTATTTTTATGTATTTTAACATATAATGGATATAGAGCCCTTTTAGGGCATATACCTTTAAGAACAATCAGTTTTATTACATCATCAGGTGGGTAATTTATAAATTGGGACTTTGAATTTTAACTGATTTTCTTTTGTCTTTGTTTCTGATGAAGTTCAACCACCAGTGTTGGACGAAAAACGTGTTTATCAAGCGTTTAAATAAATCTAGCGTTCTTGTAGAGTTTTCGGCTTTTAGCGGTTTTTGTACCAGTTTGTTTTCATTTGTTTAATAACCTATTAGCTCCGCCGCTTTCTAATTGGCCACACCCCTTCCCATTGGCCCCACCCATTCAACTGTCTCCTGCAGCCCCCCTTTGATGTGAAGTCACCCCCCCACCACTGCAGTACATACAAACACAAGTGCTTTTTTAATTAATAAATACAAGTGTACCGATGTAACAAAATTAAAAATACATATTTTAGAATCAGAAAGCCCACTTCACATAATGAGAGCATAATTACAGAAAAAAATGTGGAAAAATAACTTTACATTTAATTTTTAATTGTAGTGGTCCTGAGGAATAGATGAAAACAAACACAGGCAGGTGTGTTGTAAAGAATGAAGCAAAGACAAATCTAATATCTTAAGCATTAAATTAGCCTGTGGGTAAAGAAGGAGAAAATCCAATTGTTTACAGCTTTGAGAGGGATGGGGGGGGGGGGCAGAAATTCCTTTCATTTGCAATGCTGAAGGATGAACTAAGGATCGTAAAAAAGTCATTAAAAGCCGTGACCAATAAAAAATGAGTTGCAGTAAACCTTGTCAGTAAACAATAAATCATGTTTTTGCCTAAAAATATTTAAGGTATCGGTCTCATTTAGATGGGAATCTTCCAGTACCTCTCTACTCTGTACTGAATGAAGCTCCATTCTAGTGAATCAACCTGTTAATTTCTACTAGCTGCTTATTAGTTATAGCAACATAATGGTGGCTAATAAAACTAATTTCCACTCAGTCTTGTAGAAAAATATCAATAGAGCATTTACATTCAAAGATTAAGTCTCCCTTACATACCTCTAAGACTATAAATACCTATCTATTTCTTGTGTCCTTCAGAGTTCAAACCTTTAAGTATTTCTGAACACAGTTCAACTTACCTATACCCTTACTAATTCAGAAAAAAGGCCTCAATATTCCATATTAGGCATTTAAACAATTGTAAGGAAAAGATCGAACACAATACAAACACAATAAGAGAAAGACATTTCTGACTCACCAAAGTTATGTCTTCACTCAAATTTGTAAGAAACAGTAACACTTAGCTTTCCTTAACCAGTGAATGGATTGAAATACCATTATTTGCTTTGTACAAGTAACCTATAATTCTATCTCACATGCATTATTTTGCATTTCTTGCTACTAAATACAACTTGGTTTTATCAGCCTACATAAATAACTTATCCACACAGTCAGGTAACACCTTCTGATAATCCAGTGATGTTATCATGCAGACCACCCTGGTTTCATCGCCAGACTTCGAGAGTTAGCACATATGATGTATGGACATTGAAGACATAAAAGAATAAAACAGGAACCTGCTGAATATCGATCCCTGGGAGGCACCATTGGTTATCTCAAACAGATCAGAACTCTCTCCCTTTAAAGTTACTACAGATTTTCTTAATAAGCTAGTTACTAATACATTTTCTTTACACACATCTATATTTTCTTTCACCTCATTTAACGTTTTGTCTGTAGTGGAACTACCTACACAACTTTGGTCTCTCAAGATGGCCACATCTGAATATTAATTTTTATTTAGCAGTCTACCTGAGTTCCATTTTATTTCCTCCAAATAGCACCTTCCAGGGGAACACACAACTACTCTGTTTTTGCTCAGTATTGGAAGGAAACGTTTCAGTTCTTAAAAAAGAATCATCTATTAATAATACCGTATTTTCTCCCTCTTATTTGTCAGCTACAGTGGGGGCAAAACAAGGTCTGAAGAAAAGTCAGTAACATCACACACTTCTACAGCTCTCATCTCATCAATATTGCTCAGCAAACTGCCTAAAAATAAATCTGACTCTAATGGTTTCATTCCCAATCTCCAGAGTTCTTCTTTGCTTCTTCTTAGTTCATAGGTTCATAGGTGTTTGCTAGGCTAACAACCTTTTGTAAATAGTTATTAACCATTGTGTTCTATATTTTGTAAATAGTTAGTAACCATTGTGTTGTAAAATGTATTTCAGTATTCTTCTATGTTAACTTTATTGTAACCTAAGCATTATTTTCATCTGTATTTGTCTTGGAGCTTTTCTCCCCTGGGCCTCTACTGAAAATGGACATATATCCAGTTAGACTAGCCCAGTCAACAAATGTAAAATAAATAAATAAATAAAATAAAATAAGGGTCGTTTTAAGCCTAGCCATGCATCCCAAATCTCTGATGAGTTCTGATACCCTTGATAAGTGTAAGCATGGGCCTGGGAGATGAACCATTTACAGGTTACCTGTTTGCGTCAGAGACATAGGTGCCAAACCAGGGATGAATTTCTGGTTTCCCATTCAATTGTCCAAGTTGCACTTGAATTGGATTAGAGAGGAACTCTGCTTCACATGGATGGGGAGCCTGTTCCATAGACGGTGTTAACCTCTAGAAAACATACCTATCTCTCCAGCAGGTCCTATTTATATCACAGGCAAGGTTTAAGTCTTTAGAATGCATAATTCTGGTACTGTTTGTTTTGCGGATATGCAGGAGGTCCATCAGAGTGGGGTCTGACAATGCCCTGTATGCCAGGCATAGATCTCCCCTCAAAAGCCTGTAGGCGACAGAATACAGGGATAGGGCTATGAAGCGGTCTGCATAGGACATATTACTTATGCCCTGTATTCTTTTAGTGAGGAACCTCTGTGGACGTTCCAGTTGTTGGACATGCCTGGTTAGGCTCATACCAAAGGGGGCATTGTACTCAATGAAAGGTCTGATGAATGTCAAATATAGTGGAACAATGACTTCCTTGGACTTAGATGCCATACCTTTGTTTATAAGTTGCGCAACATAGAATGATTTCCTCAACACTGTAGATATGCGATGATCAAAGGTTAGATTACTATATGAGTGTCCCTAAGTCCCTGACTACTGGTCAACTCTAAGGGGTGCGTTGTTAATATGATAGTTACCAGGGATGGATGACTTCCCAAAGGATACTGTTATGCATTTCTTGGCATTTAGTCCATGACTCTGCCACCAGTTGTTTGTCTGTGTCAGCCCCCTCCTGGAGAACATTTGTGTCAGTGTGAGACTCAGTGACAGCTCCTAATTTGCAATCATCTGTAAATTTAAACAGCCAGAGACCACTGACATTGGCCTTGACTTCTGAGAAGTAAATGCCAAAAAGGAACGATCCAAGTACTGATCCCTGCGGGACTCCCTTTGTGACTGGCCTTTTTGAAGAGGTGGACTCCCCAATTCTAACTTCCTGGGTTCTGTCTGTGAGCCAGTTGGCTATCCACTGGGGTTTGTACCTAACTTCTTGAGTTTATCAACAATCCCCGAGTGGGGTATTGTGTCAAATGCCTTGGCCAGGTCAAGGTAGGCAGTGTGAATGATTTTGCCCTCATCTATTGCTTTGGTGACGTTGAATAAATTGTTCAACACTGGCTGATCTCTTATCCTCCCCTTTACTACAATATTACACGGTGCCATCAACTTTGCAGCATGGGGAGTTACCACTTTAACAGGACATAGACTGTGTTTTAAAAACTCATTCTGAATTCAGTTTGAAAATCAATTCTTATGATACACGCAGTCAAGAAATGCTAGCAGGGGCAATGAAAACAACAGTAGGTGATGGTGTTTAAGGAATGAACGGAAAGTACGGAGCTGTTCATTTTGAATGAAGAGACAGATGAGATGATAACAGGTATACAGAGAGAGCAGATTAATTGCTTGCTATATAAATGGCTTGACTATGTTATTCATAAACAATTGTGGGAGATTATGAAACAGTATGAGATTCCTAGGAAAGTAACTTATTATTTTAGATCAACCTATGTGAATGCTAGTGCTAAACTTTTTGTTAAAAGATAGCCCAGTAAAGAAATCAAAATACAAAGAGAACTTAGGAAAGTGTGTCCAATCAGCACTGTTGTTTTTGGCATAGTTCAGAATGCCATAAAAAACACGTGGTAGGAAATATAAAAAGGTGTGAATATGATGTTTAGTGATTAAACTGAGTTACTAAATATGATTAGCTGTGAAGATGTGATTATGATTGTGAAAAATAAAGTATAGGTGAAGACTGTAATGTCATTTTTGATCGAAATTTCAGAACACGGTTTAAATTTTAGTAAAGGCTTTGAGAAGATTAAAGAAATTCAGAAGTCCTTATTTTATTATCAAGATGTTGAGGTATTAGATACTAAATCTGGAGGGGAGGAAGTAATTAACAATCAATGGAAAGCAGAACTAGGGGTTAGGGAGACTCTATATGTGTGAAAGTTTAATAAGACTTACCTTTTTCAAGATAAGTTTATTTTATTCACTTAGTTATTGTTGGTAAAGTGTGACCTTTGCCCAGTGTTTTAATGTTAGTTCATTTGAGAAGGAGTTACTAAAGACTGTTTTCAGAGAAAAAGATAGGTTAGGCATTATTAACCCAACTCATGTTTTTATTCTTACTGCATATTTTTTGGATGACGAATAAGACAGAGTATGGAAGCCAAAGTGTTACTAAAGTGATAAGTTTAAAATATGTGGATGATTTCAGGGAAGCAACAATTAAAATGGAAACAGCACAGTTGGAAGGGGCCATGGCAGAATGTAAGAGAATAAAGGATTGGAAGGTTGATATTGTGGAAAAGAAAAGATAGGACGGATCAGTCCGAGAATGTTATCTTTAATTACTATTAGGCGAAGCCACGACATTCACTGCATTTTGTGATGGAAAATGATTAATGTAACTGAAAGAATGTGAAGATTTCTTGTGAAGATGCTCTGCTTACACACTTCCTGTTAAAGCTGCAATGTATTATAAATGGAAGAAAGTAACGTGGGCAATTGTCAATGAGAATGTGATTTTATAAGTTTATTTTGGTACACTTTGAAAAGATAAATGGGAAAAGTTAATTTTTTTTTTGTATCTGTTTGACATTTATGATTAGCTAGGTGTAATGAGTTATCATATAATACAAAGTGGGATGAATATGAATTTAAGGAAATAGAAATGTGATTATGGATGAAAGGGTGGACAGGATAAAAGATTGTTAAACATTGTAAAAATTAATGATTACTAATGACTGTGGCGTTTTTACTGTGTGTGTTTTAAAAAGAGGAGAATTAACTTTAGTTCTTTATTTCTGTTGATTTTATATCAATTTAAGAAAGTTTTGTATATTTTGCCATACAATAAAGAACTCCTACTCTTTCTAAGGGCCACAGTTTGTTCTACATACACCTGCGCTACCACCATCTCAGGCAGGTGAGACCTTTGTTTAAAATCTCATTTGAAGGATAACAAACTCAGGAGTGCATCATTCCTTTTGTCCTGCACAGCAGCAGCAGTAGAAAAATAAATTGGGTCACCTCTTCTGGGAACAGAACCCACGTTTTTTTGATCTTCCAGCACCAAAAGTGACTGTGCTACCTTTTGAGCCACTAACACTAACATCTGCTGATGTCCCATGGCTAGGAAAGAATCTGAATTGACTGGCAGAGAATCTACACAACACTTCCTAGATTTGTATTGTTATAGTTTCCTTTCTGGCACTGTAGTGAAGGTTTTTCCAGAAAGGCTGAGGAACATTATTTGCAAATTGGACATATTCTTTTGTTAACCTTTTTGAAAATGGAGACAATCACCTCAATCTACCAAACCAGGTGTACTTTCCTTGCCACCCATGCACCATTGTAAAAAATGTATTAAGTATAACACCTGCCTACAGGCAGCATGTTTGGTATGTTCTGAAAGAGTTTATTTGCTCCTGCAAAGTTACCACAGCAGAACTGTTTAACTTATTAACACCTACTGGTAGCTAATTAATTAAGTGTAACAGTCCTGGCTTGCAATTGCTTACAGCAGAGAGTCAGAAGAAAATGATACGTGAGCAAAATATTTTCATCCGAAGAAGAAAAGTAGCTTTTTGTATTTCTTGCTCAGCTGACTCATTTTCTGACACTCAATGTGCTTAATTTCTACATGGGATACGACAAGCTAAGTACAGCAATTAAGTTACAGTGAAACAAAGCAGTATGTGTAGTCTGCCTTTCAAGTGCTATTGGCTTGAATGGGTCCAGAGACAGCCCACACAACTAGTGACACAGGCATTCACTCCAATGGAGCTCAGGAAGTTTGCATTGTAACTTCCAATGGGCGGAGCCTAAGCCTTTTGCAGAATCAAATTATGCCCTCACATTTCAAATAAATGTTCGTATCTCTGGAACCATAGGTATTATGAAAGAAGTATAGTATAAGTGCCAAACTCTTCAGCACAAACTATTTTTATAATGGTAGTAGTCTTTAGATTCTAGGTCTTAAACCAAATTTTATAAGTCACAGTAAACAGAGTAACTATTACATTTGTAATATTTTGTAAACAATTTACAATATCTCAGCAACAACTCAAGTTACAAGCATACTGTCAGCAGCATTTTATTTATTTAATTGCAAGCTTTCATATGAGGCTAAGGAGTTCTGTCTGTATTACTTGGTTGTTGAGATATTCAGAAAAATGTGAAAATGATATCTATACAAATTAATATCATAAAACCAACAGTTAATATCTATCTACTTGCATTAGACAGAGGTGAAATATTAATGCAGTTGAGTTTGGTGTTGTGTAAGCTTTAAGAGGAAATCTTCTAAAACCATGTACATAGCAAATATGAATAAGCAATATCTGACGCCTAGAGGCGTCAGTAGGATTTAACTGCAAATGCACCTGGAGGCGTCACTCAGATGTAATGAGTTTTTAATATCACAGTGTAAGCAACACTGTTGGTGTTATTCAATTAGTTACTAAAGTGATGTCATCTACTAAAATAAACCATGTCCCAACAGTTACTTCTGGTACTGCATCTTTAAAAAAGGTCACATTCATCAGGTTCCGGAATTCCTTAGTGTTTGTTCCACAGTCAAGGTCAGTGTTTCTCTACTAAGAACAGCCTGGGCAAGGACGCAAAGCTGCTGGATGATTTGCAAAATATCTTTAAAGATGGTGAGAAATCTGAAACTTATTATCTATGGCCTTAATCACCTTCTCCCACATGTAGGTCTTCATTTAAGTGACTACTACATTTGCCACCTTTCTATCCTGTATACTTGTCAAATCCAGAGTCATCATCTCCTATTCGCACCACAGACAATGTATCTTTCTTTAACCTGATGGCTTCCCTCACTGCTGGGTTCCATCAACCACTTCTAAGTTTACTTCCTCTGAAAGCAATATCCACTTTTCCGCCATATCTCCTTGCTGCTGCCTTGGCTACCATGGTCTTGAACAGTTTTCATTCGTGCTGCAGAGTTATGATTTTCACAATATGCTGGAGAAGCTGTTCTGAAGGTGGGAGTTCAAGTCATCCTATTCAGAAGCATCTGCTAGGTATTTACATGATACACTCACTCCAGGTTTAGGTTTAACGAGCCTTTCCAATCATAGCCCTGGCTATCTGATATAACTCAGTGCCAAAAGGTGAGCAACTGAGAGCTCATCTGACCTCTTGACCAGAGTTTCCAAAATGAATGAACCAATGCCTGATGGCATGACTACAAATCTGATCATCCAGATTTGGTCATATGTGGTTTTGGTATAAAGAATATTACATTACATAAAGTTTTTATGGATAATATGGGTAATAAATACAAGTCCTATGTCTTGATTGTTTCATTTGTGTAGCTGGTATCTTTCAGTTATTACTCTTTGCCTCCTTCTCTTAACTATCTCATACCCTAGGCATTCTTAGAGGACTTTGTGGTCAAAAGTCATTGACCTGCTCAGATAATCTGGTAATCTGTTTCAAGTATCCATTATGCTTTCCATGAAAAAGTTCTTTCTAATGTTTGGATTGAACTTTGCCCCCTTTATCTTTTAGGCCTGTCCCTTTTGTTTCTTTGTCTTTTCTCTTGAACTGTGCACAGTCATACTGTCCCAAAAGTGTTGTATGCACCCATATCACCTCTCTTTTCTCACCTTCCCTCAGTTGAGATTACCTTTTGCTCTTTTAAACTCTCCCCTCTAACGTATTTTCCAAGCTTTTTATTTTTCAGGCAGCCTTTCTTTATACCCCATTGACTAATTCAATATCCTAACTCATTTGTGGGCTTCTGAGCAGCTGCCTAATTAGCCCCCCAGCTGAGTGCTAATTAAGGAACTATAGACAGGTAATATAAGCTCTCCATTCCAGGAGTTTGTTCCTGTATGGTTATAGCCAGATAGCATCTTATTGGGTATTGGCTACAACCTTCTAAGTTTGTAGTTAGTGGTTCATTTCTGCTGTTACTACTACATTAAGGGCCACTTACCGATCTGTACATCTTAGGGCCACTTGCTCCAGCTGGTATTCTACTTTTAGATCACTAGAACCTGAGTATATTACCCTACACTGAACCGTGAATGACACTTGTCACCCCGCACTGTGCCTGTTCAAGTTTCCCAGAAAGCTTGCTCTTCCACTGTCTACTTAGTGTCACCTGAAAATAAGATGATCCTGTTTTCAATATCTCTCTTAATGACTGACATGAAACTTTTTTTCCTCTGAAAAAAAAAACAAAACAAAACAAACACTGCACCCAGGACTGATCCTGCTGGATAACTAATTCTTAACATCAACTTTTTCTTCTGTGCCTCGGTATTTTTTACATGTTTATTTTCCCCAGCCATTTGTTTTCTGCTCCTTACCTTTCTGCATAACCTTTGTTTCCTTTACTTGTTTCCAGTCTCCAATTTTGGTCTCACAAAGGTGCCCAGCTTGAGACAGACTGCCTTTCTGTAGCCTCGCAATTTGTTTTTGTTTGACTGTTGTTTCCTTTGCTGTGATGAAGCAGATCAGTGCATGTTCAGGGGGTCTGTGTTAAAAGAATGAATTTATATGATCGTACTCATCAGGAGCAGACTGATGCATTCCTGTATCCAATCTAGGAAGAGAGAAGTAAAATGGCGGAAGTATTAGGCTAAGAGGAATTCATTTATCAAGTACAAAAAGTACAAAGAGAGATAAAACTCGAGATATTGTACTTCCCAAAATGAGGGGTTTAAAGACACAGAAGTAAAAATACCCCTGGACAGCAAACTTGCATTCTCAAATGCCAGCAAAGTCACAGATAACAGCAAAACATAAATAAATGTGTGTGTGTGCGTGTGTGTGTGTGTGTGTGCGTGTGTGTGTGTGTGTGTGTGTGTGTGTGTGTGTGTGTGTGTGTCTGTGTAAATATAGATATAGATATAGATAAATATAGATATGTGTGTATACACAACCCCCCCCCCCCCACACACACACTTATATCTACAAACACCTGTACGGTGTATACATGTAATCATAAATGCTAAATAGCAAATAGAGCCTTGAGATCAGACAGGTGGAGATTTAAGGTAAGAAATTGACTGCTTTAAATGAGTTTAAAGACTAATTTGTATATTAAACTGGTAAAGAGGATACAAGGTGCAGGGTTTGATTCTCACATGGTGTAATGGGCTAGACTTAAAATGGCCCACAGGGGCAGTTAGCCTAGTACTAATCTATGAACCTATCGCTTTGAAAGTTTTAAATTTAGTGATTTGTCTTGTATTGCATGGCAAGGAGTTCCTGTGACAGAAATATAAGTGGTGCCAATGTCGCCCAGGTTACAGAAGGGTTTAGGCTCATGCTTTTAACCCTTAAGCATGTCATTTAGAGCAGGGCAATTTTTGTTAAGTAACATTCTGTGCAAATGATGCAGTCAGAAGTTACCCCTAATTATTTGTAGTGGTGTACTACTTGAATGTAAGTTTTATTAATTGTGATTGCCCTTTACCTCTAATTATTTGTAGAGCTGTATTACTTGGATGTTTTATTAATTGTGATTGCATGTTACCCCTAATTATTTGTAGTGCTGTAGTACTTGATGTGATGGCCGTGCCCTGGCCAGCAATCAAGGAGCCTCAATCCTCATCACTAACACCAGAGAAGGCATCTTATATAAGAGAAAAGGATAACAAATACACACAATAAAGTAATATTTCCCTTAAGTGCACACAGAGATCACAGTCAGTCTGGGGCTGGTTGCTCCCATGCTCCCCAGGTCCCCAATAAGACTCCCCACTGGCACAGCTATAGGGTCCAGATCTCAGCTTAGCTGGCAAGCTAAGCTCCAGTACCCTCTCTGTCCAACCAGTGTTTTGTGTCCCTGCCCAAGTAGCTGACACACACACACACACACACACACACACACACACACACACACACACACACACACACACACACACACACACACACACTTTGAGATAAGTATTTATACAACTTCACAGACACTCCTGGGAAAGGCTGACACAGATTCTCCAACTGTGCCCCTTTATCCAGGCTATATGGTAGTAATTACTGCCAATACCAGCTAGTAATTATCAGCTACCCAAAGGCCCTTAAAGGGGTGTCAATTATTACTGTGCAATATTATTATCGAATTGTTAAGTGTGACTAATCAGTCAAGGCTTATTAGAGTGGCCTTGTACAATAAACTCTATAAATATGCAATGTACTCTAGAGCTTAACTTATCTTTACACAAACCAGCCACAGGTAAAAGTTTTTTAAAATATTTAATAATAAATAATTAAAACACAAGACAATACTACTACACCAAAGTACTATTAAAGAGTTCAGAGATCACACAGAAACTTAAAATAATTCTGTAGTACATTTCTGACATAACAGAAAACACTTAGTCTAATCTTTATAATCCTAGCTATTTCTACAAGAAAAAATACTTCTAAAGTAACTTACTTACATAGAGCAAGGCAGTACTGAGTTGATAGTTAGACAAAAATGCTTACAGTCTCTCTCTGAGCAATAGTTTTTAAAATCACTAACACACATTTCTGCTGGGCCCTCCAAGATTACATAATTTTGATACTTAGGTTTTCCCAGTATGCACATTACATCATTTTGACACTTAGAATGGAGTTCCCAGGCCAACAGGCTACATTATTTAACAATATAACACTTGCTCAGGAAACTACAACAATAAAAGAATTTCACATGTACACTCTAGCAATTATTCCTTAAGTTAAAACAATAGAAAGAATGTGATAGCCCAGACCAAATGGCTCCGAGCTCTGGAGATCAAAGAACATACAAAACATAATTTTAATTTCAGAGAACATTTGAAATGCTTGGCTTAGTTTTCCTTACAGCAGATGGCAATGTTGCTACAATCTTGAAGTTCAACATTTTACAGTGTTTTCTTTCATTTAAGAAACAATCCTGCATTTTACATTTATATTTACTGATGTCAGAATTATGTATCAAATTCTATTTGGCTAGGCTGGCAGCCTTCATCCATCACTACCAGTCTTCACATCTCTCCCCCCTGGAGAACTCAAGCTAGTTTTTCAAGTGACCCTTGAGAAACACCGTTTGAGAGGGTTAGGTCTAGCTGGGTGCACCTCACCCCATTCCCCGTCTTGAGAGGCCATTTACATTGGCATTGCTAATCCCACTGCGATGCTGCACTGACATATCATATGCTTGCAACCCCAGACTCCATCTTAGCAACTTGGCATTTTGCTGACTGGCTCTGTTTAACCATGTTAGACGGTTGTGATCTGTCATAGCAGTGAATTTTCTTCCATACAGATAAGGCTGAAGTTTCTGCAGTGCCAACACTATGGCTAGATATTCCTTTTCTACAGCTGCATAGCATTCCTCCCTGGGTTGGAACCTACGACTGAGATAAACCACTGGATGCTCTTCTCCCTCTGAAGAAATTTGGCTAAGTACAGCCCCCACCCCAGGGTTTGAAGCATCCACTTGCACAACAAATTATTTGCTGTAATCTGGACTGGCTAACACAGGGGGTCCTCCCAAAGCTTCTTTAAGCTTCTGGGATGCCTGCTCATATGCTGGGGTCCACACTACCTTATCTGGCCTGTTCTTCCTTGTCAGGTCGATGAGGGGAGCAGCTATGGTACTATAACTGGGGACGAACTTTCTGTAGTACCCTGCTGTCCCTAAAAATGCCCTCATCTGCTTCCACTTTGGCAGGTTCTGGCCTTAACTTACCACTCCACACTCTATGTCCCAGATAGGAGACCTCTGCCATACCCACCTGACATTTGCTGGGCTTAATGGTCAACCCTGCCCTCTGTAGTCTAGCCAGCACCTCCCTGACATGCTGAAGGTGCTCTGGCCATGCATGGCTGTAGATGGTAATATCATCTAGGTAAGCAAGGTCAAACCCTCCTGCTAGGATATGATCTACCAGCCTCTGGAAAGTCGCTGGGGCATTCTTCATCCCAAAGGGCATCTTTGTGAACTTATACAAACCAAAAGGAGTCACAAAGGCTGACTTCTCTCTAGCACTGGGAGTCAAGGGCACCTGCCAGTAACCCTTGGTAAGATCAATGGTTGTAAGATACCTAGCCCCACCCAGCTGCTCTAGGGCCTCATCTGTCCTAGGCATGGGGTAAGCATCCAACTCTGTGTGACTATTTAATTTCCTGTAATCCACACAGAACCTGGTGCTGCCATCCTTCTTTGGCACCAGCACCACTGGGGAGGCTCAGGGACTGTTGGACTCTTGAATCACCCCTAGTTCCAACATCTCCTGTACCTCTTCCCTCAGGGTCTGTCTGACTCTCTGAGGCACCCTATAAGGGGCCTGCCTAATAGGCCTTTGGGGTCCTGAATCCACCTGGTGCTGCACTAGGTGGGTGCACCCTGGTTTCCCAGTGAACATGTCCCCAAATTCCTGCAACACTGCTCAGATTTCTCAAACCTGGGTAGGAGATAGCTGTTGAGACATTGCTATCTCTTCCATTGAGGTGTCAGCCCGAGCCTCACTAAGGAGATCAGTCACCAGATCTCCCTCAGACTCTTCCTGCAATCCACTGCAAATGCTCAGCACAAGGGCCTCCCTATCATGGTAAGGTTTCATCATGTTAACATGGTACAATTTGTGCCCCTGCTGTCTGCCTAGCAGTTCCACCATGTAGTTAACATCACTTATGTTTCTTACCACCTTGTAGGGTCCCTCCCAAGCTGCTTGCAGTTTGTTGTGTCTGACAGGAATGAGAACCATTACCTGCTGCCCCACAGCATACTCTCTAGCTCGAGCATTCCTGTCATATCATACCTTTTTCTGTTGTTGGGCTTCTGCCAGGTTCTCCTGGGCCAAGCCCATGAGTTCTCTGAGCATTGTCCTGAGGTTTAGGACGTATGTCACAAAAGACTCCCTGTGAGGTTCACACTCACCTCCCCACTCATCTTGAATTAAATCTAGAGGTCCCCTCATCATATGCCCATACAGCAACTCAAAGGGTGAAAAACCTGTGGATTCCTGGGGAACCTCTCTGTAAGCAAACAACAGATGAGACAAATATTTGTCTCACTCCCTCTTAAACTGATCTGCAAATGCCCTTAGCATGGACTTGATTGTAGAGTTTACCCTCTCAACAAGACCATTAGTCTGGGGATGGTAGGGGGTGGTCTTCATCTGCTTCACCCCACAGGACTTCCACAGACAAGCCAGCAGGTCTGACATGAAATTGGCACCTCTGTCAGTCAGTATTTTTTTTTGGGAAACCTATCCTGCTGGAATTCTCTAACAAAACATTTGCCACCTTCTCTGCCTCAGTGGAGGACAAAGCCACTGCCTCAGGGTATCGTGTAGCATAATCCACTACCACTAGGATATACATTTTCCCTGTGGAACTTGGGGTACTCAGAGGACCCACAATATCCATACCTACCCTCCAAAATGGCTCCTCAATCACAGGCAAAAGCATCAAAGGAGCTCTCACCTTGTCTCTTGCCTTGCCTACCTTTTGGCACTACTCACAGGTCCTGCAGTACCCTGTTACTTCTCTGGAAATTCCAGGCCAATAGAAACTCTGCATAATATGCCTCTTTGTACGTTTTATGCCCATATGACCTGCAAAGGGAATATCATGGGCTATGGATAGAAGTGCCAGATGGTAGGCTCTAAGCACTACCAACTGCTGTACTCTCTCACCTTCTAGCCCTCCCTCAGGGGTCCACTCTCTGTATAGTAACCCTTTGTCCCAGTATACAGATTCCCCCTTTCCTTGAGAATCAGGTGCCTCCCTTGCTACCTGCTTCAGCTCTTGCAATATAGGGTCTGAGAGCTGAGCCTGTCTCAACTCTCTCCTTGTAACCCTTCCCAGCTCCCCTTCCACAGGAAGTCTGGCATCCTCTGACAGTGGTGCCTCACTGTCAGTCTGGGTACTACTACTCACCTCTCCCTTTGCAGTCACTCTGTCCAAGGGAACATCAGTACCCACAAGCAGCTGTGGCTCACATTCAGTCTCACTGCTACAGTGTAGCTCTCTTCCTGAAGTAACCACCTCACCAGTCCTGGCTGCAAGTATGCAGTCTGTCTGGGTCTCCCCATGGTTACCAGATCCACATGCTTGTTTCCTAGCCTGACCGCGTGTAACTGCATAAGTACATGGTACTGCCTTATCCAAATCCTTCCCTCTCAGGACATCTGCAGGATGGTAGTTTAGTACCCCTGTTGTCTCAAGAAACCTACTATTGACATGTTGTCTTTCCCACTTACTGGCTCCCTCACCATGCCTCTGTGGACATCTGTATGCCACATGGCCCCACTAGTTGCATTCAAAACATTTCACCCTAGGTCCTGGACATGTACCTGGACTAGTGGCTTCCCCTGCTACTGACAGATTCAGTTGTGGCAGTCTGTGCTGCCCACCATTGGTTCCTTTAGTACTGGGAGTCTCCTTCCTCTGCAGGGCTACCTTGCTGGCCAGGTATAGGTCTCCCTTCTTCCCTAACTCATCTGAAGTAGCACATTGTCTATCGGCTAACCAGATCCTCATGTCCTCAGGCAAAGTGCTAAGGGTTTGTTCCCTCACCAAAAGGTCTGCCAGCCCTTCAAAAGTGGTGATCTGACAACCACTCACCCAGCTATGAAAATAAATGCTCAGTTCAGCAACATATTCACATACACTTTCATCTGCCTTGCGTCTATGCTCACAAAACTTTTTCCAATAAATTTCAGGTGTTAGCTTAAAACATTTTAACAAGTGATGTTTCACAGCAGTATAATCACAACATGCAATGTCAGACATTTTAGCCAATGCATTTACAGCTTTACCATGGTGTAAGGGGGTCAGGAACAGTACCCAGAGCCATTAGTCAACACTATACTGTTTGCATACCCTCTCAAACATATTAATGAAACTATCAAAATTATCCCCCTCTTTAAATTGTGGAAGAAATTTACTGACCTGTTGTGCTTCTGGGGTCCAGTTACTACCTTCCCTATTACCTTCATGACTCTGGCAAAGTGTCAGCATTTCCCTCTCATGCCTCCTCTGATGCTCTTTATCCTTGGCCTCTATCTCCAAACGCCTGGCCTCCAACTCGTCTCTTTAGTTCCAGCTGGATTTTTAAGTCCACTGCAGAAACGTTGAGCAGTCCATTCTCCGAGGATATTGTATCTCCACTGCCAGTCTGATTGTCCTTTGCAGAAAGGTTGAGCTGTCCATTCTCCAAGGATATTGTGTCTTCACTGCCAGTCTGATTGTCCTCCTGTAACCAAGGCTGCAATCAGGTCTGCTTTAGTCAGGTTTCCATGCACCAGTCCCCTGGCCTGGCACATCTCCACCAGCTGCCTCCTTGTTATCTTTCCATACTCCTCTGCTGACATGCTGCCTGCTCACCCTGACTAAGCTAACAAAAGAAATAAAACAAGTGTCATCTGAACTCTGAGTATTCACTGTGTGGCTGTTTTAGAGTACAAAACACCTTCACAGATCACTGTACATAAGCTACAGGATTCAATCTACCCACACCACTACAAGCCAATTATTATTTGCCAACTAATTAATATGTGATGTGGATATCCCACCGCTGCCAAACACAAATGTGAGGATATCCCACCACTGCCACCACATGTGATGGCCGTGCCTTAGCCCAGCAATCAAGGAACCTCAATCCTCACCACTAACACCAGAGAGGGTGTCTCATATAAGAGGAAAGGATAACACATACACACAGTAAAGTAATATTTCCCTTAAGTGCACACAGAGATCACAGTCAGTCTGGGGCTGGTTGCACCCTTGCTCCCCAGGTCCCCAATAAGACTCCACACTGGCACAGCTATAGGGTCCAGATCTCAGCCTAGCTGGTGAGCTAACTGCCAGTACCCTCTCTGTCCAACCAGTGCTTTGTGTCCCTGCCCAAGTAGCTAACACACACACACACACTTTGAGATAAGTATTTATACAACTTCACAGACACTCCTGGGAAAGGCTGACACAGATTCTCCAGCTGTGCCCCTTTACCCAGACTATACGGTAGTAATAACTGCCACCACCATCTAAGAATGATCAGCTACCCAAAGGCCCTTAATAGGGTTTCCAATTATTACTGTGCAATATTATTATCCAATTGATAAGTGTGACTAATCAGTCAAGGCTTATTAGAATGGCCTTGTACAATAAACTCTATAAATATGCAATGTACTCTAGAGCTTAACTTATTTCTACACAAACCAGCTACAGGTAAATTTTTTTAAAAATATTTAATAATAAATAATTAAAACACGACAATACTACTACACCACAGTGCTATTCAAGAGTTCAGAGATCACACATAAATGTAAAATAATTCCGTAGCACAGCTCTGACATAACAGAAAAAAATTTAGTCTAATCTTTATAGTTCTAGCTATTTCTACAAGAAAACATACTTCTAAAGTAACTTACTTACATAGAGCAAGGCAGTGCTGAGTTGATAGTCAGACAAAAATGCTTACAGTCTCTCTCTGAGCAACAGTTTTTAAAATCACTAACACACATTTCTGCTGGGCCCTCCCAGATAACATCATCTTGACACTGAAGTTTTCCCAGTATACATATTACACCATTTTGACACTTAGTCTGGAGTTCCCAGGCCAACAGGCTACATTATTTAACAATCTAACACCTGCTCAGGAAACTACAACAATAAAAGACATTTCACATGTACACTCTAGTAATTATTCCTTAAGTTAAAACAATAGAAAGAATGTAAAAATCAAAACGAACAATCCAGCAGCAGCAACCATGCGGGCTCCAACACAATGTAGTCAAATAACTCGTACTTTTACGAATAAACACTTCAAAATGTAAAAACAACAAATCGATTTTATTAGTGCACTCAGTCGGTAAGCGCTTTCACATAACTGCTTCATCAGACCATCCTAGAAAGAATGTGCTAGCCCAGACCAAATGGCTCCGAGCTCTGAAGATCAAAGAACATACAAAACATAATTTTAATTTCAAAATACATTTGAAATGATTGGCTTAGTTTTCCTTACAGCAGATGGCAATGTTGCTAGAAACTTGAAGTTCAACATTTACAGTGTTTTCTTTCATTTAAGAAATAAGCCTGTATTTTACATTTATATTTACTAATGTCAAAATTATGTATCAAATTCTATTTGGCTAGGCTGGCAGCCTTCACCTATCTCTACCAGTCTTCACACTTGAATGCAAGTTTAATTAATTGTGATTGCCTGTTATCCCTATACATTTGTAGTGCTATACTACTTAAATGTAAGTTTTATTACTTGTGATTGCCTGTTACCCCTAATTATTTGTAGTGCTACACTACTTGACTGAAAGTTTTATTACTTGTGATTGCCTGTTACCCGTAATTATATGTAGTGCTGTACCACTTGAATGTAAGTTTTATTAATTGTGATTGCCTGTTACCCCTATTTATTTGTAGTGCTGTTCTACTAGAATGTAAGTTTTATGAATTGTGATTGCCTGTTACCCCTATTTATTTGTAGTGCTGTTCTACTAGAATGTAAGTTTTATGAATTGTGATTACCCCTATTTATTTGTAGTGCTGTTCTACTAGAATGTAAGTTTTATGAATTGTGATTGCCTGTTACTCATAACTATTTGTAATGCTGTACTACTTGAATGTAAGTTTTATTAACTGTGACTGCCTGTTACCCCTAATTGCTTGTAGTGGTGTACTACTTGAAAAGTTTTATTAATTGTGATTGCTTGTTACCCCTAATTATTTGTAGAGCTGTACTACTTGAATGTAAGTTTTATTAATTGTGATTGCCTGTTATCCCTAATTATTTGTAGTGGTGTACTTCTTGAATGTAAGTTTTATTAATTGTGATTGCCTGTTACCCCTAATTATTTGTAGCACTGTATTACTTGAATGTAAATTTTATTAACTGTGATTGACACCCCTAATTATTTGTAGAGCTGTACTACTTGAATGTAAGTTTTGTTAATTGTGATTTCCTGTTACCCCTAATTATTTGTAGTGGTGTACTACTTGAATATAAGTTTTATTAATTGTGACTGCCTGTTATCCCTAATTATTTGTAGTGGTGTACTTCTTGAATGTAAGTTTTATGAATTGTGATTGCCTGTTATCACTAATTATTTGTAGTGGTGTACTACTTGAATGTAAGTTTTATTAATTGTGATTGCCTGTTACCCCTAATTATTTGTAGTGGTGTACTACTTGAATATAGGTTTTATTTATTGTGATTGCCTGGATCATTAAAAACATGTTCTTTGGGATTACTCCCCTAGCCAGGTAAACAAATTAAAATAAATAAATACCTTTATACTGTCCTTAAATTACATACATATTTAATTATTGACTGTGTAACATTATTCCCCTTTGCTACCAAGCTTGACTTTGTATAGAAGAGTTATTTTAACACATCTACCTAATGCATTCAAAGGCCATACTAAATGTATGATTTCAATATTTCTGTTGAATCATGTCTAAACACAGGTTCAAATGCTATCATTATTCAAACCACTGTGTTATCCTTGTCAGTTGTTTTATACATGCTATGGCAGGAGCTAGCTTACAGCCACATGACGTGGCTTATTCCACTGCTGCCACTACGTCCCTTCCCCAGACTGTAAAGCAGGAGCACCCACTGAACCCCTATGAGTGTGTTAATAACAGAACTGCAACCAAAATGAAAACAACTTGTTCTGAGAAAAGTGATTTAATGGTCCCATGTGTCATTTCTTTAGATGGAGGGTCTACCAGGCTTATTTGAATAGGCTTCTAGTTGAAAAAGAAGATGATTTTACTGTAACTCTGTCCTTAGATCGTTTTTTTTTTTTTTTTTTTTTTGTATATTTTAGCGCAGATTGTCTTAGCTTTTCTATACAAATAAAGGAATTCATTCCAACAAAGAAGAGTTGCCCGCCTGCTAAGAAAGGAGAATTGTAAGAAAAAAATCTTCCCATATTCAAATATGACTGTCGATGTTTTTAAGTCTTAGTACCATGTCTGATTTCCCCTGCTATGCTGATGTATTTTTTTTTCTAGGCGTATGTATATGTTTATGTCACTCTGATGTGGTTGTTTTTGTGTGTGAGTTAACATAAAGTCTGCTATGAGAAATCTTAAATGTTAAAATTAGTCAATATCTGAAAAACATCACATGAAACATGGCTGCTGGTGCTCTTATGTATATATTTATGTCAATCTGATTTGCTTGCTTTTGTGAGTAACTTAAAGTTTACTCTCAGAAATTCTAAAAATGATTACTCAAAGTCTGAAAACCATCTCATGGAATGTGCCTGCTGTTGCTCTTATAATCTAGCAAACAGTGACAGAAAAAGCAGACCCACAGATAGGGTCATTTAACAGTAATCTTGGAAAGGTTGGATAACTCCAGAGACCAGCATTTTCCAGACTATAGGAGGGAATGACAAAGTCTGGTTTGGCGGGTGAGGGAGAACTCCCTGAAGGGAGGCAAATGTTCCTTCTACTGTCACCTGTAACCTCTGCCAATGATGTCGAGCACCCATTTGTCAAAAACCACTGATGGTGTGGACACCTGGTTGAAAGCTGTCTAAGATGGGGCACCTGGAGGGGAACATGGGAATGATGGGAGCCAAGCCTCGGCATAGTCACATTTATCTATTTATTTTATTTTACATTTGTTTTTAGGGAAAGTCCAACTGGGTGTGAGCCTATTTTCAGCAAAGGACCGGGGAGAAAAGCTCCAAAGACAATCAGCAGACATTATATTGATTATATAAGTTTTACACATTTGAATATACCATAAATTCACATTGATGGAAAGGACAGACATTAATACAAACACTAGTTCAAAACCACCTTGGTCATTAGGTACAGATATAGGATTTATATTAGGAGAATATATCCAAGATACAAGTAGACTACACAAATGATATGATTTCGATAGAACTGTTTTAGAGGATAGTTAAATGGGGACTGATATGTACCGTAGGTAATATGGAATATGAAGAGTGACAGGAGGAGAGGAATTGTATAAGAGGGGAAAGGGGAGAAAAAGAATAAATAAATAGAGAGTCATGAGTGGGCTATGTGTGGGAAAAGGCAAGGGCGGACTCATAGGTAAGAGAAAGAGGGGTGTTGGGAAAGGTGACAAGAGCAGAGGAAATGAGAGCTTGGGGTAGATGAAAAGAAGTAGAAATATAAGTTTAGACTGTGTGGAAAGGGGACAAAGTTAAAGTGAAGGTATGCTAAGCAGTGTGAGTGGACAATAGAGAATGTTTCATAGGTTCATAGGTTCATACTAGGCTATCTGCCCTAGGGCATTTATAAGCCTAGCCAGAATGTGTTTGGCTTTCGCCACCCATTTTAAATTAATTTTGCTATGCCCTTTTTCGAGGTTAGTATACTGTGCCTCTATCTAACAGTGACACAGAAGTGATACCTGGGGTAAACCCACGATCTCCCATCCACTCATCAAGATTCCTCTTGAAGAGAGTCAATGAGGGACTCTGCCTAACCTGGATTGGGATTTTATTCCAGAGTGAAGGGAGCCTCTGGGTTATGAATCTGTCCCTCCAGCATGTCCTATTTATTTCAGTGCTGAGGTTCAAGTCTCTCGAGCGCGTAGCTTGATGGGATTTGGATTTTCTGAAGTGCAGCATGTCCATTAATTCCGGGTTGGACATGGCTTTATACGTCAGGCACAGATCGCCTCTGAGCAGGCGGTATGCCACTGAGTAGAGCTGGAGTTTCTTTAACCGGGCAGCATATGGCATCTGTTTGAGCCCTTTGATCCTCTTGGTGAGGTACTTTTGGGGTCTTTCCAGTTGCTGCAGGTGTCTGGTAAGGTACATCCCAAAAGGGCATTGTACTCAATTATGGGCCTAATGAGGGATGAGTAAAGAGGCACGATGACCTCCCCTGATCTAGATGTGAATCCCTTCATGATTAGGTGGGCTATATAAAATTGTTTTTCTAACCATTTTGGCTACGTGGTTGTCAAATGAGAGATTGCTATCAACTTGGGTCCCCAGGTCCCTAATTACTTCTGTACTTAATGGATTATCACCTATGTGGTAATTTGTGCAGACTTTCCAACTCATACAGGTTACTGATCTCCTTGATTCGTTCTGCTGTCCACAAGAAGAAAAACATTTCACCAAGTCTTCAGGTGTCAGACAGGCTCCCTCACTGCCAGACCCACTGATGGGTTATTTGTTAGGAGGGGATATGGAGTGAAGAGAATTATGGTTAGTTAGCACTGGGGGGAGAATATATAGTGAAAGAGAAAATATATAATTATATATGATGGGCATTAAGGTTGAAGGAATGTAGGTTGGGTTGTAAATGGACAGAAAGAGCAAGATTTAACCAGGGCTAGAACAAGGGCATAACCCGCTGTTATACAAGTGAGTCTTAAGTAGTTTTTTGAAGGGGATCATAGGTTGGAAGGTGGAGGTTATCCTTTTTCAGAAAGGAACTCCTCTTGTTAGAGTGGGAAGAATTCTCATCCTGACATTTCCTTTTGGTGCCTATGTTTTTGTTTGGCTGGGACTTCTGCTTGTTGAGCCACCAAAATTTATCCTGCTTATGGGGGGATACCTGAGGATATGGAACACTTTAGACACATCTTCATTCGAAGGGTTAAAAGTCCCCCCCCCCCCAAGAAAACAGCATTTAGCTTATAATTAACAGTATAAGCTTTATACTGTGCAGGGAAAATAAAGAAAAAAATAAGCATCGATAGAAAAAGCAGGGGGAGAAAATAAAAACCAAAAGGGTTTCTTATCTGAGATCCAGAGTAAGGAGTAGTCTTCCAATAGATTCTTCTCTTACTATGGCACTACAAAACTGAAAGAGACCCATCTGCCGGTCTCTAAAGTAATCCCTGTACTGCCAGGTGATTGGTCCATCACATTCACAGACTTGCAGTGAAATGGATTCTAAGCTTTAGTAGATGGGCAGATGAGGGTAACAGGGCACTTCTACCCAAATGCTATAAGGCAGTGTGTTAGCTGAACATCTTTATTTTTTGTGGACTGTGGTGCCTTGTAAGGGAATTTTTATTTTCTGAATGCTTGTGTGGAAAAACTGTACAAAAATCTGTTTTCCTATTTGTTTTCTGCACAGTTATATAGAATAAGTATGTTGGGGCAGGATAGTGTGCTTTTGGGGCACTGTCATGAGTTTATTTTCCTTGAACTTCTCACTTTCTGTCAGCAGACTTTCCAACTCATACAGGTTACTAATCTCCTTGATTCCTTGTGCTGTCCACAAGAAGAAAAACATTTCACCAAGTCTTCAGGTGTCAGACAGGCTCCCTCACTGCCAGACCCACTGATGGAGGACTCTGCTATGACCAGATTTAGTTCCTCAGACAGCTCATCAATGTCTCTAGGTCCCTCTGGTATACCTCCTTGGGAAACCACTAAGGAATGGGTATTAGATATGCCCTCTGAGGCTGTTGGGTTGTCCTTTATGGGCAAGGGAGAATCACTCTTGTTGGTCTTGGGGGAAGGAGCAGATGAAGGCTTACCACATAGCTGGGCTGAGCTCTTGATTCCAAGGGCAGTGCCCCAGCCGTGAGCCTGTCTTTTTTTCCAGGAAATCTCCCAAGAAAAGAGAACAAAAAAATTAAAAATGTTATTTCTCCTGTTTCTTTAACTATGGGTATGGAAGAATT
Source organism: Protopterus annectens (assembly GCF_019279795.1). Classification (NCBI taxonomy): domain Eukaryota; kingdom Metazoa; phylum Chordata; order Ceratodontiformes; family Protopteridae; genus Protopterus; species Protopterus annectens. Next base: position 65,270,624 of record NC_056741.1, on the reverse strand, counting down.
GCTGAGATTTGCAAAAATATTTCTGCCTTTTAATGTTTTAAATCCCGTTTCTTCACTGACCACAAATAGAAAAGGAAAGGGATATTTCTCACATTCTGACTACTTTAAGTTTTAGAATGAAGAAATGCCAGGCTCTCATGTTAAACATTTTACTAGCTTCCTTTGATAGCATGAGAAAGTTAGCTGTTAAATCATCCTCTTCAGAGGTTTAAACTTTACTGAATTCCTAAACTGTATCTGCTTCTTGGGTAGCCGCTGTGTCCAGAGCTGCTGCTACTGGGTCAACTATAAAAACATTTGCATGTGACATTCTCAAAACTTACCAGAAAGTGTTGAAACTAAGGTTTAAAATTCTCCAGAGACAAGGATCTTAATTTGTCCCTTCTGCTCCTGGAGTACTTTCTAAAAGATATGTTCAAAGAGAGGAAACAGATTCACGGAGTGACCCAAAGTTTCAACCTACTTTTCTAAGTTCAAAAACAAAACTTTCTTTCTAATTCAGCAAGGTGCTAACAAGCAGAATTAAAAAAAAACAATGTCAAGAAAGCTCTAAGGAAAAAAGGGAAAGCCTTCCAGAGCCAAGAACAGCTAAAAAGTCTGTATGACAAAGTGGTTCTTCAAGCTGCACCCCCATCCCCCATCCTGGCAATCTCTCCTTCAGTTTAGGTCTTTATCTTCCCCAGGGGCATCAGGTTATCTCAGACAAACAGCTTCTGAGAATCATCTGAAAGGAGAGGAGAGGAGATAACAATGTGAGTCCCTCTCTCCTTTTCAGGGGATTTCTCCTCATCCTACAAATCAAACATACCAGTTTCCTCCAGTTTTGAAAAACGTATTATCTCTGGGGGTCATAGAATTAGTGCCCTCAGATAAGATAGACATAGGTTTTTATTCAAGGATCTTTCTGGTGTCAAATAACGGGGTAACTTGGAGACCAGTTTTAGACCTTTTCTTTCTCAGTTTCAAGGTCTCAAAGTTCAAAATGCTATCCCTCCACGTATTGTTACCTCTCAATTACCCCCTCAGTTTCACAGTACTGTTAAACTTTAAAAAAAAATGATATTTTGGCCATATCTGATTGTCTGCTGTTAGGTCCCCCTTTCTGCATGTCTTCAAGTCAAGCAGTTTTCAAAAGTGTTGTACATATATGTCCACCCAGAAACAAGTGGCTCTTTCTTGAGATCTTAACTTTGCGCTTGAAAAAATAAGTTATGTTCTTGCCATAACTATGCATCTTTGTTGTCTGTTTTCATCCCTCCTGAACTGATGGGTCTTGGATCTAACCTCAGATCAGACTTTGGCCACTTCTAAAGACTTTGATCTGTAGCTCAAGCTCTTACATTTACCCATAACCCTCATCTGTAACAACATTACATCAGATCAAGTTTGCCCTCCCTTCACTCTACAGAGTGTTTAATAACAGGCACTATAGATACAGATCATACAATATCTTAGGGATAAATTATATAGATATGAGGAACAAGGTGAGAGTAGCTGGAGCTCATCAGTCAGTCAAGCAAGGTACTTAACCCTCAGATCAAACTAAGAACCTTGAAATACAGGAAATAATTGTGAAATAGGAAGGGGGATGGAGACTGGGAAGTTGAGGAAGGATGAAAACAGACAACACAGATGCATAGTTATGGTGAGTACATAACTTTGATATCTGATGTTGTCTTTTTATCCATTCTTCAGCTTATGGGCAGAGTCTCCAGCTAGAGAAAACCCAGGGTGCTTCGCAAGGAAGGATATTCCAGAGCACATCAGAGACAAACACTGCTCTGTTCCTAAATAATATGTCAGATCTGTAGTGAACAACAAAGGTATGTGAATTAGATCAATTAGCATTTCCACAATTGTCATTAATAGAAACATAGACCAAGAGGCAGTAGATGTGGCCACCAACCTGGTAGAATGAGATTTAGGAGGTCTGGGTGTGGCTGGAGTTCTGATACTTGTCTGGCTGAAATGATCACAACCAGAAAAATGGTTTTCCATGATAAAAATTTTAAATCTACCTTGGTTAATGGCTCAAAAGGAGGTTGAGTCAAGGCTTGTAGAAGAATATTAAGATCCCATGGTGGAGTAGGATCTTTAATGGGAGGTCGAGGGAAGAAGGCACCTTTAAGAAAGGCTTTATACAATCTAGATGAAACCAAAGAAGACTGGCCATGTCCTATATGAAAACTGGAGATAGCTGCAGTTTGAATCATAACAGTTGAACAAGTGGCACCATTGTTAAAAATGAAAGCAAGGAAGTCCACAATAGCTGAAATGAGAGCTGAAAAATGGTCGGTTTGTCTCTGTGCCACCCAAAGGAAGAATCTTTTCCATTTACTCTTGCACATCTTTCTAATGGAATCTATTTGAGTAGATACAAGGATATGTCAAACTGGGGATGGAAACCTGGACTGTCTAGCCATCACTGGAAGTGAAGAAACCATGCAGTTAGTTTGAGAGTCTAAATATCCGAATAATTCGGGTCTATATTAAATCAGCGAATGCTTAAAATAGCGAACGCTGATTTATCGACCACAATCCTGAAGACACAGAACAGCAATTTTTTTCCCAGGGAAAAGAATCACTGGGCCGTTTTCGGGGCTTTGCCATGTCCTCCACTGTGGTGTGATCTCGCAGTTGGTATATTTAAATATGGGGGTGTGGGAGGTGAAGCCCCCCCCCCCACTTTATTTTGTGTTTTGAACTTTTTTTTTGTGGCACAGCGATTTTTTTCCCTGGGAAAATAATCGCTATTCGATTGTCAGCTTTCACTCTTAAAGGGTCTATAAAACAGCGTTCGCTATTTTAGGCAGTCGTTCCCAAGAAATGCTCTCCCCATACCCTAGTTGAGAGATGTCTGAGGTCATTGTGGCTATGGAAGGTAGAAGAATAAAGGTGATGCCCTGAGAAATTTCTCTTGCAGTGATCTACCAAGAAATATGCTCTTTGCAAATTCTCATAATATGTATTGGAGCAGAGAAAGGATGAAGTCTGAGAGACTACTGCACTGCCGGTGTCCACTGAAGGACTATCATAGGTTCATAGGTAGGTACTAGACTATCAGCCCAAGGGCCTACTTAAGCCTATCCAGCAAGGTTTCCTGGCTTACGCAGCCAAGAAAGTTATTTTCCTGTGCCACTGTCGAGCAGAGACACAGAAGTGATCCCCGGGAAATTAAATATCTTGCTATTGGTATTAGAGTTATGGAAGCTGCAATTCTGAGACTCCACTTCAGACTAGTTAAATTTTTAGATATCTATTCTTATTCCTCCTCAACAGCTTTATCTGTTAAATTTCTACCCTTCTAATTTTCGGGTATAGATTTGTTATTGTTAAAATGTTTTGGTGTATTCTCTTAGTAGTTCAGAATGCTATTTGCTGCCACTTTTTTTTTTTTTTGTATTTTCTGCTTTTTGTTGTGTCCACTACATTTAGAGTTATGAACAAAACCTTGGGATTTAAAAAAAGTGTGTGATATGTTGGCATAAGCCACTCTCTAAGACACGTAGGAAACATGCGCCTATTGCCTCGGCACCAACCACCTCACTGAGGACTGCCAAGTCTGTGCAGCCTGTGGGTCTCAGGCTTCAGCTGACTGCCATGCCAAACTTGCCTTAAAAGGGTTGCACCCTGCAGCTTATGGGGCTTCTACCCTAATGCTATGTCTCCCACTCCTTCCAAATCTGTTGAAAAAAATGGAAAAAGACAAAGAAAGAGAGAGAGAGTGAGAAAAGAGAAGAAGTTTGAATAAGGCAGTCGAGGAAGGGAAAAGGAGAAGTTAAATTAAAGAAAAATGTGTTTTCCAGGGTAGAGCACTGATCTCCATGGACCTTTTTCAGAGTCAGAATTATGGCCTGTCTTCAGTGGAGATTGAAAGTAATATTTATAATGACTGGGGAAAATCTGGCCAAGGTGCAGGGGCATTCCCCTTATTCTTAATTCAGTATATGCCATTTGACATCCACCTTTGCCACCACCAATGCAGACAGAAAGGACCTTGGTTCAGTATCTTATCCAGAGGCCAGAATTTCAGGACAGTGATACTCCAACATTACAATGTACTGTTATCAATAAATATGAAAACAAGCACTTGCAGGGGTGATAGCAACCACTATTTTGTGACTGTTCCAATGCTAGAAGTAAGGGTATTGTCAACTGAGCCATTAAGCTTGGTCACTTAGTCATTACAAACTTGGTTACTTTGTCATACGTTGCTGAAAAACATTACCCCTACCTTTGTCTTTTGAGGATCTTTCGAACAAAGTAGTGAAATAAATGGAAAAGCTTTGGTTTCTGTTATGTTTTCTGTGATTTTGAATGCATTTAGAATGTTGAGTAATTAAAGGAACCAGGGAAGGTCTGTAAACAGGAAATGTTAAATTTCAAAGTTTTAAGGCACTACAAAGTCACAACTATTTCCTAGTTAAGTGGTAAAATGTTATGTGGTTAGTAGTACTGATGCCAGACTTAGTAGGTGTCAGTGTAGACTGTTTATAGCAGCAGGTGCCCTGTTCCATCCATGACGTTATTACACATGTACATGTTAACTAGTGGAGCAGGCATAAAGTACAGTTCTGTAAGTAAACTTACATTACCAGCAGATGTTTTAATAGATCATTGTTGCAGCAGTCTAAGTTATTTGGGTGACATCCTGGCAAAGATATGACGACAGGCCAGCTTTCAAAGCTTAAGTGGGCATTCTACATGATGTAACTATTGTGGAACTCTAGGACATTGCCCATTGCCACAGCCTCATAACCTTTCAACATAAGAGGTAGGAAAGGGTTCCCCCTTGCTTGTTTATGTCCCAAACCACTGACAAGCTGGCTGTCTAGTTAGAGGGTACACCTTTAAAAAGGCATTCATGAAAAGCCTGCAATGCTAGGAGGACTGCTCTAATTTCTAAAATACTGATGTGTAGATGGGCGTCTGACTGAGACCAGGTATCTTGGACCATCGTCACTCTGTAATGCCCCCACACCCCCAGTAGGGAAGCATCCATGGTCACTGCAGCTGTGGGCTGGGGAAGAACAAATGCATAGAACTGATGTAACATCAGCCACTTGGAGAAGTGGCAATAATAAATGTTGGTGAGACAGATAGGGCAATTCAATGAACGAGCTGTCATGGACTATTGGACTGACAGAGTTGCTGGAGAACCTACATGAAGAACCTGGCGAGAGGAACAAGAGTGAGTCAAACTGAAATTAGACTGAAAAGAAGGAAGCAGGTGGCCTCTGAAGCACTATAATTTAGTTCGCTTGAAGTAATAGGGATAGCAATATTTAGGGAAGAACCCTGACATCAGATAAACTCTACAGCTTGAACAGGTTGCAGACTGAATTTGATTAAATTAATTGTAATACCCAAGGACAGGCACAACTGGAGCAAGGAGTCCCTTGCTTGGATCAACAGCACTGTTTGAAGTCACTGTAAGGACCCAGTTGTCCAGATAGGAAAAGACCAGGAATTCCTGCACCTTGTGCTAAGCTGCTACCACTATCATGCATGCATTTCATGAACGCTCAGGCAGCTGGGGTGAGGGCAAAAGGCAATGCTTGGAAACAGTAGTGACTGTTCCCCAGCCTAAGGCACAGAAACCTCCTGGAATACCTTACTATATTTATGTGAGAGTAAGGATCTTTGAGGTCCACTAAGCACATCCAATTGTCCTCCCACAGTAGAGGTACAGTGGACTGCGCCATCACCATCCAGAACTTGATCTGTTTGAAGAACATGTTTAATTTTCTGAGATCCTTGGTTTTCTTTGACACCAAAAAGAATCTTGAATATACCCTAGATACTCTTTGGTCTTGTGAAACCTCTTGAATGACTAATTTTTACGCACAACTTTTGAATCTCTGCTGCTACTTCCCTCCACTGGTGGGGTAGTATGTTTAGATGGAATTTTTGCTCAGATTTGGGGTAGATTGAAAGGGAGTGGTGTAGCCTGTGAAAATGAGACTCAAAACCCAGGCATCCAAATTGATATCCTCCTAAACTTCATGGTGCAAAGCCAAGCCCCTCCCCCCTCGACTGTTTCTAGAGTGTAGCAGTCAGACAAGGTTTCAGGAACACTGGAAGATCTTGCCAAAGAAAGAACCCCTGAAGCCCTGATTCTGTGGATCAACCCTGACCCTAGGATGGTGTCCCTTAAAGTGTACCTCTCTATCCCTGGGGGGCACCTTCACCTGGAACGTCCTTAGGAAACTATTGTAATTTGAGAAAATCAGCCTTTTTCCTCCCCTCTGGTTTCTTGATGATCCTCTGCAGGATGGAAAAGTGAACTCTGATGGCAGACAATGTCTTGCTATCCTGTTTAGTACTGGTGAGTGTGTCCTTAACCTTTGGTCCAAATAAAGTGGACCCATCAAAGAAGGCATTAAAGAAGGATGCCTTAAAACACTCTGTGAAATTACACAAGCATATTCAAGCATGGAGGCGGGATACAATGCCAGTGCCTGCAGGGTGTGCCATACCATCCATTGCATTAAAGATCAGTCACATGGAGACATTCAATAAAGATCATTTAGTGGCTATCCGTGTCTCCAAGGTTTTACAAGACTCTACAAAAGGTTGAGATGCCACTGACTTAGGAACTTTAGTGATTAATTCTCTCTGAAATCTAGACAAATGTGTCATATAGTTCAGTGTACGGAGAGTAGAAGTTGCTCAAGCATATGTGCACTTCCCAAATTGGTCCAAAGCCCAGGACTCTCTGTTCAGGTGTGAATTGAAGCACTGTCTCTGAAGAGTTCTTTCTTTGTGGCTGAAGCAGCCATCATAGCATTGACTACAGGACCATTTCTCCAGAAGGACCTTTCTTTGGTCGATACCAAAACTTTATCAGGTTTGAGCAGTACTGGCTCCATCACATCTGGGTTTCTTCATGCCCTCCTAGGCATAAGGTCAAGTATGCCTAGACAGGTACGAAGCAAGACATGGATAGGCCTGTACCAAAAGGTTTGATGAAAACCAACTCCTCGGGGGAAGGGACTTCATTGATCAAACCCTTCCTATTGTATCATCCAATTTAAGGAGGTCACTGAAAGAGATATGATCACAGGGGGATTAAAAAAAACCTTCCCCTTCATCAAAAGCAGAATCATCAGCCAGGGATTCCTCAGGAGAATCCCCTCTTATACTGGCTATTCTTATGTTGCTCCTCAGGGAGAAGCTGGCAGGGACAGAGAGGCACCAGGGGAGTCCTGGGTCTGGGGTTGCTCAAAACCTTTTGGTGCACACTGTCCCTGGACAAGTTCATATGAAACCAAAACCATAGAGAGGTGGGAAGACTGGAAAGGATCCAACAAAGGATGTGTCGATCCATCTCCAAACAACACCAAATACTTTCTACAAAGCTGAGTGCAAAAGCCGAGTCTGTCAGACTGGGATAAGATCCTCCTCACTTTGGAGACCTGGGAGAAGTCCTTGCTTCAGCCATAGATCCATTTGGTCCCAGTGCAGAGACTGCAGCGGAGTTGTCCAGGGTTAATGCACCCAGTGGTAAGGATGACTCTAACAACCTCAGAGTCACCCCGGGTCCTAACCCTATGCCTCCAGGATGCAGGCAGCTGCAGCCCCAGAGTCGAATACAGCAAGGCAGTTGTTGGTACCAAGGAAAGCAAAGCTGTAGGTACTGATTCAGGATCAACACTGGTGGGCAATGGATCTGGGGTCACTGGTGCCAAAGGGTGGACCGGAGAAGGCGCAAGTAGAAACTGGGCAGAAAAGGCAGCTCTGTCTACCCTCAGAGCCAAAGGTGAGAGAATGCAGACAGCTGCAGTCCCAGAGTCAAGGGAGGTTGGCATAATGGTTAAGGTGGTTACCTTACAGACACAAGATGCAGGGTTTGAAACTCATATGGGGCAATTGGCCAGGCTTAAAATGGCCCACAAGACAGTTAGCCTAGTACTAATCTATGAACCTATGAATGATCCGCAGATCCATCTGGGCTTTCAAAAACATTTGCATTAAGTTGTCCAGGTCTGATGGACCTTACAGATCTAAAAGAAGCTATAGAGGACAGGTTACCAGGTCGGTGTAAGGGCTGCTTTGCTCCTTGGGTCCTGAAAGGGGAAACCTGGATCCAAAGAGCGGAAGTCTCTCCTTCTCTCTGTCTCTTTGGGCATGCATCTGTTATTATAAAAGAAAACAAACCATATTAACATTTTTTCCATTTACACGCATTATACATTACAAGTATTTGTTCTTTATACAACTGTCATTTAGTCCAACTTTACATAAATTGCTTCATTCCTGCCTTCCCTCAAACCTCACTGCTTCTCCTGGCCATTATTCAGCATGCATTGTTTCCACAAATTCCATTTATTTTTATGTAATTGGCTCCTTCTTTTTTCTTAGGACCCTGCTTCTAGTTCTTTTATCTCTTTTGCAATACTCAGTATTTCAGAAACAGTTGTTCTGATTTTCATTTTATAGTAATTGCCTTATTGGCAGCCAGTAGAATTAAACTTATTGAGATCTTACTATGCCTCGGCAATTCACATCCAGTGTTCCAGGTCTAAACAATCATTTCCTTACTTACAGCCATTTGCATCCCCAATTTCTGAGTACTCTTGTAGGGAATTTTTAAAATCTGCCAACTCACAGCACTCCCAAAATCATCTTCCCAGTTACCTCTTTCTTCCGCATCACACCTCCAATATTTGCTGTCTACCTGAGGAAAATTTTTTTGAAGTCTGTGGTATAAAATATTTATGCAAGTACTTCAAAGCAAAGAGCCTAAACCTTCTGAACTTTGTTGTATACTTTGGAGGCATACATACATATATCCTCCCATTGGTCTCTTGCAAATTGCTTTTCCAGTCTTTTTTAACCTCCTCTGATTGATTCCTGTAGTTATCATGTGATATTTTCTATGCCCTACTAATTATCAATTTTTAACATTAGATTTTGTTCTACGACAGCAGGTCTTTCATTTAGGACTTCTCTATCCCTTTCTCTTTGCTTGTATGTTTGTCAGTCCCTGGTATGGAAGGCAGTCTCTAACCTGCATTCCTAACCCCTTCTTGGCCTAATCCTACTCTATTACCTTTCTTTCCCTCTGGTTATTTGCTGCCAACACATTGGTTCCTTTACCAGGTTTCTCCAGTAAATTCCAGTCCCTCTAGTGCCTGTTTTCTGCACCCCTACTTGCAGTCATCCTTATCGGCAAAATCTCCTTTTTCCATTCTCGTGTTTGCTTACGTCTTAGAATACATTCTGCAACTTTATGAATATAATATTCTGTGTGGCAGTAATTATTTTTCTTTAGGATCTGCATCCAAAATTCAATTTTCTCAATATTTCTTGAATTCCCTGCCCAGATTCTTCATCCCTTTCTACTTTTAATTATAACTTTCTGCTTGTGTTATATATAGGAGCTTTAATTGTGCACCTCTAAAATATCCTTTCAAATCAGGCAATCCTAAAGTATCTTATTCTATGGGGAGGGCCAACTTATCTCACTTAACTCTTTCCCTCTTCCCCTCCTAGATAAATTCTTGACAAGTTGCTGTTATTGAGTGGACTCTTGAAATTCTCCAGAGTAGCACGTAAAAATCTACTGCCAATCATTAGCGGACCGGAGTTCCGCTGTGGCAACCCCTAACCGGGAAAAGCTGAAAGACACAGCAGCAGCAAAATGGTGAATTGTATCTTTTGGCAATGATGGCAGAAGACCAGTAGATGGCAGTGTAAAGCTAGGATGTAAACTAAAGCTATTAGCTGTAAAAGCACAACAGAATGCAGAAAGAATCTGACCTAAAATCTGATTTGGATACCTTTGATCATAGAACATTTACAAGCCTAGCCCATCGTTTTGGCTTATGCCACCCTTTAGTATGGGGAACTATACCCATTATTTTGCTGTGCCTCTGTCGATCTCCCATCCATTGGTCAAGATTTTTGTGGCTCTGATGGAGCTTGTCCAGTTTACTCCTGTCTTTTCCTTTACAGCTATCACAGGCATCCTTACATTTTTCTATAGTAGTAACCCTTTAACTTATGCATTGCCTAAGTGATTCAACCCTGCAACAAGGACAGAACCAGCCTGTGCTATATTGCTGATGACAGTTATGACTGTCTTTGTTTGCCTCCAAGGTGACCCTCTCATTAAGAAAAGCAACACCTATGTTGATCCTGCCATACTACAAACACAGAATCCCTTGATATATTGCTGCCAATAGGTACCAGAATATCTTTGTGTCTTAGGCATGTTTTTTCTTCTTGTCAAACGTACTACTTTCACTAAAATTTAAATCCTGAACGCTATGCTTGTATTCTGCTTTTTTTAAACAATTACTCTTATTCACTGTGTATTGGGTAGTATTTAGATTTTTGTAACCAAAGAGTAGTTTTATATGCTAAGGCAGCCCATGATAACCACCCCCTAAAAACAATGCACCCTTCTCCACGATCACTGTATCTTCCTACACCAAGTAGCTGAAGAGTACAGCTGTGTAAGTAAACTTACCATAGCAGTAGATGTTCAAATGATCACTGCTGTAGTAGCATTAGCTATATGGGTTATATCCTGCAAGGATATAACAGCTGACCAGCTCCCAAAGCTTCAGGGTATCTTCCACACACTCAAGCCATTAGTCAGCTCAAGCTGAGCTAATTAAAATGATTGGTTTGGGTGCCAAACCCTTCAGAGCTTTAACAAAAAAACACAAGGGGATGGATGGAGGGAGGAAAGACTCTACTGCAGCAGTGATCATTCAAACATCTACTGTTGTGTTAAGTTTACATACACAACTAATGTTCTTCATATCGATCACTTCTATAGTAGCCCAAGCTATACAACAGGAAGGTGGAAGAGAAGGGGGTCATAGGATCATAGGAGGCTACTAGCCTATTGGCCATGAGGCCTCTACAAGCCTAGCCATGTTATACCCTTCTTTCCGTATGGACCAAGATATATAGTCTATGTTTGCACAGGAGTCTAAGATCAGCACCGGCTGCCTCTGTCTAAGCGGGACAGAGGTGAAAGCCCTGGTGTAAATTTACGGTTTCCCATTCAAATGTCCAGGTTACACTTAAACAGGGTCATTGAGAGCTCTGTTTTACATGAATTCTGAGATTTTTTCCAAAGGAGTAGCAACCTCTGGGAAACATGTCTGTCTCTCCAATATGTCCTGTTAATAGTGAAGGTTAGGTTAAGCTCCCTAGAGTGAATGAATCTTGTCTCATTGGATTTGCGGATGTGCAGCAGCTTCATCAAGGCAGGGTCTGAGACTGCTCTATAGGCCAGCCATAAGTCTCTTCTAAGCAATCTATACGATACCGAGTAATGTGATATGGCCTTAAATCTATCCATGTAGGTCATGTGTTGTAGGCCCTGAATTTTCTTGGTGAGAAACCTCTGAGATGTCTCCAGATGCTTCAGATGTCTGGTGAGGTACATACAGAAGGGAGCATTGCACTCTATTATTGGTCTGATGAGAGCCGAGTACAGGGGAGTTATAACCTCCTTAGATTTGGATAGTATACCCTTGCTTATGAGGTGTGCAATGTGGGAGGTCTTCTTTACTACTGTGGACACCTGATGATCAAAATTAAGGCTACTATCAACTTGCTTTTCTAAATCTCTTACCACTGGGTTTGAACTTGGGGGAATATTATTAATGTTGTAATTTAGCAGGGGTATCTCCTTTACTGAAGGGGATGATAATGCATTTTTTGCATTTATTTATCTTTTGCAAGTCTGTGGCTTTGAAACAAATCATTTGTCTGTGTAAGCCCATTATTTAGTATGTTGTCATCTTTGGGAGATTCGACGATTGCACCCATTTTGCAGTCATCAGTAAACTTAGTAAGCCACAGGCCATCTATTTTTGCCTGGACTTCTGAAAAATAGATATCAAATAGTAGGGGACCTAGCACAGATCCTTGTGAAACACTACCGGTAACAGATCTGCTAATAGAAGTGGTATCTCCAATTTTGACTGCATGTTTTCTGTTTGTGAGCCAGTTGGCAACCCATCTAGTGACATATGGGTTAATCCTCAGCTGGGTGAGTTTCTCGATGTTGCCTGACTGAGGGATTGTGTCAATGGCCTTGGCTGGGTTGAGATAGGCAGTGTGAGCTGTTTTGCCTTCATCCGGGGCCTTGGTGACATTCTCGAAGAAGTCCATCAGGTTTAGCAGGCAAGATCTGCCCTTAATGAAGCCAAACTAGGTCGGGTCAAGAGTTTGAAGGTCACCTATATTCTTGTTGATAAGGTCCATCATGATGCTCTTCAAGTTCTTGGAGATAAGGCTGGTTAGGCTTATGAGTCTATAGCCCCCAGGGTTGGTTAAGGGACCCCCTTGTGCAAGGGGGTTATGGTTGCTGTTTTCCACTCAGCTGGGACAAAGCCAGTGCTTAGACTGAGATCGAATAGCTTGTTCAGTGTTTCCATTAACTCCTGTTTTAGACCATTTATAAGCTGCCTGGCATGTTGTCTGGTCCCATAGAAGCTGTGTTTTTGGCCTTGCAGAGTGTGGCTATGACCTGTTGTTTGGTGATACTAGGCAGAGGACTGGTGACAGATATGTTATGGGGTATGAATGGTGGGGTGGGAAGTGAGGTTTTCGCCAAACCTGTCCGGTAGCAGGTTGGCGATATCCTCAGGTTCAGTATAAGTGGTACAGTCCACAGCTAGTTCGGCACAAAGCTGGGCCTTCCCTTTTAGACTTTGGACATAGATAAAGAATGCTTTGTAATTTTCCTTAGCTAGGGATCCTAATTTAGTTTCATAATTAGATTTAGAGGACTGTACAATATGTCTAATCTTTTTGTTTATGCTTTGGAGGGAGTTCATCCTTTGTTGAGACCATTCCCTCTTATTTTTTGATAGAAGTTTTTTTCTCTTATTGTATAACCTATTTATGCTGGATGTCTACCGGGGGGGTTTATTTTTTCGCGAGGATCTTAATTTGATCCATTATGGTTTGGCTGAGTCTATACAGTTTTACATTTATATAGGTGCTCATACAGGACATTTGTGTACACCTCAGTATAGGGGTCATTGCTGTCAGTGTTGACAGGGGGTCTGAAACTATTGCTACCATTGCTCAGTAGGCTGTAGTTTGCTTTGGAGAAAATTTTTAACCCTTTTGCATCTGAGGGTGGGACAGGTATGATTGTTACTTCAAACAAGACTGATTTATGATCGGACTTTACCAGGGAGAGCCCCACACATGTGGTGGTGCAATGATCCCCCGTGTTGGTGAGCACTATGTCAAGGATATCAGAGCAGCTGGTAGGGGTGCTGACTATCTGCTCCAAAGCATTTGTGTTAACAAAGTCCAGGAACCTTTGGGTGAGCAAGTTTGTGCTCATATATGTTACTAATTTGATGGAAGGATAGTTAAAATCACTCACGACCAGGGTATTTGGCTGTACTGAGAGTGACTCAAATAGGTCCAGGCAGGCTGTGTGGTTTTCGTGGTTCATGGTGGGGGACCTATAGCTAACAATGACATGGGGGGGTCTTTCCTACAGTTAGTTGGACTTGGAGTAACTCTAGGGAAAAGTACTGTTTAACCAGTCAAGAGGTGTATTTGTCTTTAATGAAGGAACACAGGTGGATAGTGGTTTCACCTTCGATAACCACATCACCACAACAGTCAGGAAATCCTTCTATGTGGCACACCTCATCACTAGGGGCTTTTCATCCAGAAAAAAGGAGGTCATTGTCCCACTGTACTCAGCCCTCATTAGACCCATCATAGAGTACAACACCCCATTTGGTATGTATCTCACAAGACATCTGCAACAACTGGAAAGGCCACAGAAACACATCACTAAAAGAATCACAGGCCTAAAGCAGATGCCCTATGCTGATCGACTAAAAAAACTCCAGCTATACTCTGTCGCATATCGTCTATTCAGAGGCGATCTCTGCTTAACATACAAGGCCATGTCAAACCTAGAGCTGTTGGACATGCTACACTTAAAGAAATCCCAATCCATCAGAGCCACATGCTCCAGGGACCCAAACCTTGTCATAACAATGAAGAAAACATGCTGGAGGGACAGGTTCTTGACCCAGAAACTCCCCATACTCTGGAATAGACTGCCCATACATGTCAAGCAGAGTGCCTCCTTGGCCCTCTTCAAAAGGAATCTTGATGACTGGATGGGAAATAGGAAATTTACCCCGGGGATCACATCAGTCGCCCTGCTAGACAGGCATCCAGGGAAGTAAATATTGTGGGAAGAAATAGCCAGGGAATTGCTATGGCTAGGCTTGTACAGGCCCTAGGGCCGATAGCCTAGTACCAACCTATGAACTTATGAACCTATGAACCTGTGAAGATGGATACTCCTCCTCCCTTGGTTTTTACACGTTTGTTTTGTGGTCTGAACTTGTGGAAGGCATTATAGTCCTGAATGGCCTGGGTACTCTATGAGGCCTTGAACCATGTCTCTGTGACTGTGCAGACATCAGCATCTTCCAGGGTGAGAAGTGCTTCAACTGAGTGCAGTTTCTGATTTAGACTTCTGGCATTAAGCAGCATAACCCTGAGTTTGTTTCTGGAGGATATTTTTATGTCAGGAATTTTGTTCTTATGACATTGCCTAAAACACTATGGGGAGGCAAGTACTTTTGCCAGAAACCTAAAACCTAGAGATCACAGGTGAAGACTGTCGCTTGTCTAATCTGGACACAATAGACAAGACTTTGTGGGTTATTTTCAAACTGCTTTATTATATACAAATGGAAACACTTTATAAACTCGAAATCCTGAAATATCGAATTTCAGAATCTCATGCCTATAAAGTAAAAGAGACGGAAATCATGAACCAGAAAATGTCAAATCTGACAATGTCGAACCTGCAGTACGGATAGCGCATCAGGTGAGTGTTGTTTATTTTAGGGTTTTGGGAAGGGATTGTGTGTTTGTGAGTGTGTTGGGACGTTTTATGTGTGGGTTAGGGTAGGTAGGTCAGAGTGTGAGTGTGTTAGTGTTGGGAATGGTGGTGTTTGTATGTCTGTGATGTGTGTTTGTGCGGGGGAGGGTGTGGAATGTGTGGTGCTGGGTTGTCTGTGTTATGGAGTGTAGTGCGACCTCGGAGTTAGTATATATTAATAGGGTGTGTATGGGGATGCAGGGGGGCTTGTAGTAAGGGTAGGTGTGTGTGTGTTTGTTTAGTTGTGTGCGTGTGCGTTGTATTGCAGTTGTACAGTGTGTTTGTGTTTGTATGTGTTGTGCAGTGTGGGCTGTGTCTTTGTGGTTTTGTGGTTGCGGGAGATTGGGTTTTGCGGTTTCGGTTATTTGGATTTTCGACTTCATGGTCTTGAGATACTGAAATTCGATATTTCAGTATTTCGAGATTATGAAGTGAATCCGTACAAACACATCTGGGTTGAGGCGTAATACTTTAACTTAGGTAAACTTATAAACAAACTAGCTATTACATTTATACATGTTCCTTCTCTGGCTACACTCTCAAAATGGCACTGAGTATAGCACGTGCTCGCTATTTATATATGCACATTCAGTCCTTGAAATGCTTCTTAAAGACACAGCACACACACTCTGTTTTACAAAGAACATCTCTGGCAAAGCAGCATGGTCGGTTGACCATATCCTCCCAGGCTGTCAGATACTGGATTTCACTGAATTGACACCAGAAGCTAAGCCAATTGCTGAAGTCAATCATTGTTTGTTTGTATTATGGCATCATCCTGGCTGAAGGTAGAATGTTGCTTATTGCTAGGGACATATCTGCCTGGGACACATAATCTGAAAGCTCCATCATGTCTCTCTTCATATAGTCCAGTGAGGTACATCTGAAGTCATTCACTCCAACATAGACTATGATCGAGTCACAACAGTACTTGTTGAAAGACTTGAGTGTGTTCATGATTTGGCGGACGTTGGCACCAGACAGGCAGCTGACCATGATCTTCCCTTATCCAGCCTACTGAGGGGGACATCTGTGTGTCTCACTGTGGAGTCGCCTATGAGCAAGACATTTGTTTTAGATATGTTTTGCCTTAGGGGATTATTGGGTGAGACACTGATGCATATGTTATTATGTGTAGTGGCTGCTGTTGGGAACATATTGTGTGCAGAAGGTTTGTGCTTGGAAGGCCTTTGATCTTTTGGTATACTTCTACTGGGTACTGTATTTATTTTCTGAAAAAAAAATATATATATACTTGTTTCCCACCTTTCTAAGCTAGTATAGTCCAGTTTTCAGGTTAGTGCTGAATTCAGGGCTGTGCTACAAATCTCTGTGTTTGCCCATACCTTACTTGGATAGAAGGAAGTTTCTCTGTTCACCTGTGAGAGAGGGGAACTTTGAGCAGCCTATCTGTCCCTGGAGGAGTGGTTTCAGCCCAGAAATTAGTAGTTTATTGGCCATTTTGGGCTAATTTCTATCTTTTTCATTTCCCTGCTATAAATACCATATTTGCCTGGTTTTGCACGCCGGGCAGCACCGGTTAGCTAGGCTAAAACTATTCCCAGCTCCCCAAAGTCTCCTCTTCAATTTTTCCCTTAGAACTAGACAAACTTTCAACTTAAGCATTCAAGCCATTCATTTCTCAGCCCAACACTTGCTCAAAACTTATAGCAAGCACTTATAAATCCTAGCAGTAGACCCTTCTGTACTGTACAGAAGGAGAAGGTTCTCTTTTTGACCTTACCAGTAAAACAGTTCACTGTACCTATCCAGGCATGTCCAAAGGGCAGTTTCCGGTGTACTCTCCAGTCCAACTGGTGAATCTGGGCATTTTGAGGCAATGTTACAACTGCCTCATGTACACAGACAACCCCCTCCTCCTACCATCAAACACTAATACATGTGAGAGATGCAGTTATACAGCCAAACTGGAGGCTAAGCTCTCTCAACACAAGACTGGATCAGACAGTCAAGAGGAGAAGGGACATACTTGCATCACACCACCAGTCTTACATAAGCCCATTAAACCAGCACCGGCAAAAAACACACATAAATACACAAAAATTTACTTGGAGGCTCGAAATAAAAATCTGCAAAACCAACAGAGACCTCCAAAGCAAACATCCAAGTAACCTCCACCCCCAACACAAACCATGAAACACATACTTCACAAAACCAGTGTGCCATGCAATCACAGCCCTTAAGGCAAAATAACATACCCAACATACTAGTAATCGGTGACTCTATAGTCAGCCACACTGACGTCCCACTCACTAGGCTGAATAAGGAGAAGGTTACTGTAAGCTGCCTGTCGGGTGCCAGGATCGACCACATAACACAAGCACTCAGGTCACTCCAGAACAAGTACAAATATGACTCTGTCATTGTCCATGTTGGTGTGAATGACCTGAGCCGTACCTCCCTGGACTACATGAAAAGAGACAAGGAAGAGCTCTCTGATCATGTAGCCCAGGCTGTTATGACCCTGACCCTGAGCAGCATCCTGCCTTCACCAAGAATGATACCACGGTATAAAGAAAAAATTCTCAATTTCAACAATTGGCTGTTTCTGGTGTCATTCAAAGGGGATCCAATGTCTGTTCACCTGGGATTACATGCTCAACAAGGCACGCTGCTTCGCTAGAGATGGCTTGCACCTGTCACAATTAGGCTTTCAAATACTTGCCAAGGCTCTTGCCACCCTCATAGTGCCTTTTTTAGGCAAGGCTCAAAAGACAAACCCACCACCGTAAATAGCACAAGTAACAAAAAACTGAGGGTAATGCTACTCAATGCCAGAAGTCTAAACCTCAAAATGCATGCACTCCACGCACTCCTCAGTATGGAAAAAATCAATATATGTGCAGTAACAGAAACCTGGTTTAAGGCTCCAGAGAACACCCCAACACTACCAAGCTACAACTCATACCATAGATTTTGGCCACAGAACCCAAACCAAAATACAAAAGGTGGGGGCGTATCCATATTCTCCAGGATACCCACACCTCCAGGTTAGTGGCACAGCACGATGCTTCAGAGATCATCCACATGCAACTAACAATGAGCAAAACTGCAATAAAAATTGTAGCTTGCTACAGATCACCCACCATGTCCCAGGACCCCCATTCTGCATTTCTGTAAACACTGGGGAAACATAAAGGTCCTACCAAACACCCTAATATTGGGTGATTTCAATTTCCCAAACATTAACTGGGAGAACTACTCAAGTACTAACTCCCTTGCCCAACTTTTCCTAGAATTTATAAACTCAAATGCCCTGGTTAAACTGGTCAGCATTCCCACCAGAGGTGACAACATATTAGACCTGGTCATCACCAACATGGGCGACCGGTGTCCCACACCAGAGGTCAACCCCTCTCTGGTTAGATCTGACCATAAACAAATCACTTTGTATATCCATATTCCGCCCCCACCCCCGGACAAGAAAGCCACCATGAAAAACCTTTCAAAAGCAAACTTCACGATACTTAAGACCGAGGTGGAAAGTTTCAAAGCCCCCATGCTGAAGGATAACACTGTCCAAGCTGCAAAATCCTTTACTAATGTATTCTATGGGCAGCTACAAGAATGCATGGATCATGCCATCTCAAGCAAAACCAAGACTCACTCCTCCAAGAGAAGGAAACCAGTCTGGTGGACTCCTGCCATAAACAAGCTATACAATAAAAGGAGGAAACTAGTACAGAAAAGAGTAAAATCCCAAAAAAGGGAAGACATCCCTGATCAGTATCAGCAAGAAACTACAATCCCTCATAAAATCATCCAAGGCGAGCTTTGAAAGAAAAATTGCCAAGGACTCCAAAGATAACCACAAGGCATTCTTTAGCTATGTCAAGAATCTAAGTGGCAATGCTCAGATCTGCTCGGAGTTAGTGCAGAATGGCACAAAATACACTGAACCGACCGATATCGCCAACATCCTGGCAGACAGGTTCAACGCAAACTTCACCCCCCTCTCACCCCCAAAAGGACCCATAACCATGCCAGAAGAATGTAGAGTCCCTGAAAGCACAGGCACTCAGGTTAAAACAGACCTCTTCAAAGTCAAAAACTCAGCATCAGTGGGACCAGACAGTGTCCCAGGCTGCATCCTACATGAGCTCAAAGACGAACTAACCCCTCACCTAAACACACTGTTCAGACTCATCCTCTCCACAGGCTACATACTCATAGAGTGGGGCACAGCAATGGTTATTCCGCTCCACAAAGGTGGAGCCACAACAAACCCCAGGAACTATCACCCTATAAGCCTGACTAGCTTGGTCTGCAAGGTTATGGAGGGCATCATCATGGAACTCATTAACAGAGATATTGGGAACCTCCAAACACTGGACCCTACCCAGTTTGGCTTTGTTAAGGGCAGATCATGCCTTCTAAACCTGGTGGACTTCTTTGAGACAGTTACCAAGGCAATAGACGAGGGAAAGGTGGTACACACAGCCTACCTAGACCTCGCTAAGACCTTCGACACCATTAACCATTCTGGTTTTATAGACAAGCTCACCAGCCTGAACATAAGCCCCTACATCACAAGATGGGTTGCCAACTGGCTCACGGACAGAACCCACATGGTGAGAGTTGTGGGAGCTAGGTCCATTTCTAAACCGGTTACAAGTGGTGTTCCCCAGGGCTCTGTCCTATGACCCCTCCTGTTCGGCATATTTGCTTTTTGTAGTTTATAATTTGTTATTTGTATTTGTATTTTATTCATGTCTTGGAGCTTATCTCCCTGGGCCTCTACTGAAAATGGATATATATCCAGTTAGACTAGCCCAGTCAACAAATGTAAATTAAAATAAAATAAAATAAAAATAAAATATACTTCTCAGAGGTACAGGCAAGCACAGGACTATGGCTGACCAAGTTCGCAGACGACTGTAAACTAGGGGCTATAATTGACTCTCCAGCTGACACAGACATCCTCCAAAAGGGTCTCACTGAAATGGATACCTAGTGTCAAAATTATGGCCTCAAGCTAAATGCCAAAAAGTGCATAGTCATCCCCTTTGGAAAAAAACAAAGTACCCACAAACTACCACATAGGTGGTAGTCCCCTAAATACGGAAGACGTAATAAGGGATTTGGGGACCCACATAGATAGTAATCTCACCTTTGATAATCACATTGCCAAAGTGGTTAGAAAATCCTTCTACGTGGCCCACCTAATCACAAAAGGGTTCGCATCCAGATCAAAAGAGGTCATTGTGCCCCTCTACTCATCACTCATCAGACCCATCTTAGAGTACAGCGCCCCATTTGGGATGTACCTTACAAGACACCTGCAGCAGCTGGAAAGACCACAGAAGTACCTCACCAAGAGGATCAATGGCCTCAAACAGGTGCCCTATGCAGCTTGACTGAAGAAACTCCAGTTGTACTCGGTTGTATACCACCTACTCAGAGGTGATCTCTTCTTGACATACAAGGCCATGTCCAACCCAGAATTGATGGACATGCTCCACCTAAAGAAAACCTTATCCCCTCGAGCCACACACTCTAGGGATCAAAACCTCACCACAACAATAAATAGGACGTGCTGGAGGGATAGATTCCTGTCCCAGAGACTTCCCATGCTTTGGAACAAGATCCCAATGTACATTAGGCAGAGCTCCTCGCTAACACTCTTCAAAAGAAATCTTGACTAGTGGATGGGAAACAGAAAGTTTACCTCGGGGATCACTTCAGTGGCTCTGCTGGACAGAGGCACAGGGAACTAATCTAAGGGGATGGCGAAAGCCAACACATTCTGGCTAGGCTTATAAATCCCTTTGAGCAGATAGCCTAGTACCCACCTATGGAACTATGAACATTCACATATATGAGTTTATATGTTGTGTGCTTGATATTTGTGGGAAGTGGAGTGTGGGTGTTATTTAGTTTGTGTCCGAAAACCACTTGGTCAGCCTGTACCTCTAACAACCCCACTAACCATATTAATCTTTACAGTTTTACCCAACTTATCCAAGAACCCACTAGAATCAACAAAAAAAAACCACCAACAGTCTATTCTAGATTGGACACTAGTTAAGTGCCCCAAACAAAACTATCAGACAGGATGCCTTCCTGATGGTCTTAGTGACCATCTCCCCACCTTCCTCCTGCGGAAATGTACCAACATAGCCAAACCCATTGTTTTTAGACAAGTCAGAGATGATCGTAAACTAAATATACAAGAACTAAACAGTATTCTAAAACACAGTAACTGGAAACCACTACAGACCCTAAATCTAGACCAAGCCATTGACTACTTCAACAATATTCTCATCAATATCCTTGATAGACTTCTACCAATTAGGGAAATAAGAGCCAAGTCAAACTATGCACCATGGCTAACTAGGGAAGCTAGAGCCCTTCTAAAGTCAAGGGATAAGGCTTGGAGAATTTGGAAGAAAAGTTACCTACAACTTAGAAATCAGGCCAAGAGACAAACTAAACTCGATAGACAAAATTACTTCCTCAGTATCCAAAACAAACATTCAAAAGATCCCCAAATGTTTTGGCATGCCATTAACTCTCTCCTAAAACCAGGGAAAACTACCACTCCCACTCCTAACTCCATGAATGACAATAAGGACATTGCCTCCCAGTTCAATCACCACTTCACAGAATCCATCTTAACACTATCCTCCCAACTATCCAAAAACAGCCCTACATATAACCCAACCAAATGCCCTGACAGCATCCCATCCTTTACACTCTCACCCGTTCCCACCTCAACAATTAAAAAACACCTCCTAAAACTGAAACCTACCACCCTTGTCACTGACAATCTACCAGCCAACTTCCTAAAAGTAGCTGCTGAATCCTTATTCTACCCTATTTCTATTCTTATCAATCGCTCCATACAAGAAGCATATGTCCCACAGCTATGGAAGGTATCATACATTATTCCATTACATAAAGGCGGAAACTCTTACGAATACTCACATTATCGGCCCATTGCCATTCTACCCACCTTATCTAAAATACTAGAGAAATGTATACATTCTCAGGTAACACAATTCACACCATCTCCTCTCCCCCACACAGCATGGCTTCCGACAACACAATAGCACAACCACTGCTCTGCTCTCTTTCACCAATCTGATCAACCAACATAGAAATAATAATAACTTTGTATCTGCAATATTTCTAGAACTCTCCAAAGCATTTGACATGGTTTCACATTCCTTACTACTAGACACCCTGACATCCCTATCCTTTGTCCCTTCCGCTATAGCCTGGTTTAAAAGCTATCTGTAAAATAGGCAACAATCTATCCAATGGCAAAGTGTACTATCCCCCTTACTCCCAACTACCATAGGTGTACCACAAAGCTCTATATTAGGCCCACTTCTTTTCACCATATTTACCAATAATCTCCATACAACCACACAGCATGCTTTACGTATACAATATGTTGATGATTTAACTCTTATATGTTCAGCTCCATCACTTCCCACCCTACAACAACTCACCCAGGAATCCTTTAGCTCTGTGGAAAGTTGGATCACTCAGATCCAACTTATCCTAAAGCCTAATAAAACCAAATTACTACTTTTTACCCCCAACAAAACCATTTCCACCATTCTATCCTTCACTATTTCCTCCAAAAATGGCACTATTATCTCTCCCTCTGACCATACCAAACTCCACTTCGACATCCACATTTCACAAACTATCAAAAAAGTCCATAAAAAAATGGGAACACTATATAGGCACAGGAAATCCCTCTCAAAACAAGCATGGATTACCCAACCCAAACTCACCTCTTGTCTACCCTAATGTATGCTGCTCCAATTCTTACCCAGCTTAGAAAACTTGCCTTGTCAGACTCGAATCATGTTATAATAAAATCGTCAAGTTTGCAAACAACTCCACCTTTAGAACCCACCATTGCCAGGCTCTAAGTGAACTGCAATGGCTGGAACTTCCCCAGCTACTAACCTATCACCAATTAGTCATTGCCTACACTGTGGTAACATATCCAGAAAAAAACCCTGCACTAGGCCAACTTCTCACCCACTATAATACAAATCGCCCTCTCCAATCTTCCAACAAACCCCTCCTCTGTATCTCTAGGGCTAACAATACTGCAGAAAAAGCACTGTCCTCCCACTCCATAGCTAGAACCTGGAATAATCTCCCTCCTGCTCTGATTCCTGCCCCTACCTCTTGTAATCGCCCTCCTGCTCTGATTTCTGCCCCTACCTCTTCTCACTTTAAAAACTCACTTAGAACACACTTAAAGAATACGTGTCTATGCCCATGTATTACATAAGTCCTCAAAGTATTCTACGTATATACCTCACTTTCTAATATACCTACTCTAATATATATTACAGTCTAGGTCTTCTCCTAATGCTGATTGAATTTGTATACTTAGTCTGTTATTAACCATGTGTAACTATTTTTTCCTGTATATATAGGTCTTGTTATGTCTTCTGTTGTATACTGTATTTTAACATATTGTTTGAAAATTCTCTGTATACTGTGTTTTAACATATTGTGTAAAATTTTACTTACTGTGATTTTACTTACTGTGGATATTTTCTCCCCGGGCCTTTGCTGAAAATGGACCTGTGTCCAATCGGACCACCCTGATTAACAAATGTAAAATAAAAATAAAATAAATTGTTGTTACATGAGAAAGAGAGAAAAAGAGAGCATTGATTCCAGATTCATAGTATGGATACATCTCTCACATATTGTATTTGTATATTTTAGGAGTACGAGGTTGACTGTATACATGAGGCAATTGCTACATCACCTCAGGATGCCCATGTCAATCAGGCTGGCTGTAGAAACGGTGAGAAACTGACCTTCCTTTATGTCAGGTGTATTCTGATTAGGTGGGCTAGATGGACTAGGTTCTGCTGTCGAACTAGTAAAATCAGCTAATCTATTGGATAGAAACCTGTACCGGCACCTCAAAAAGTGAACTGGGTTGCTTTCCGGTTTCACTGCAGAGTGCAACTGTGCTGCACGTTGAGAAGCAGGGAAGCTTAGGATGGTGTCTTAGCAGTTATCTTGGGAAAATTTGACTTTTTAAGCATTAGTGTCTATATACAGCAGTGCTGACCAGGTCCAAGAGACCTTGGGGAATGGTCCTAGAAAAGTCTGTCAAAGTCTGTCCTAGACATGGAAAAAGAATCTAGTTTTAAGTGCATTATGAAAATATGCACAATGGACCACATTGCTGCTTCTAGACAACTTCTGAAGTCCAATTCTTTCCAAAAGGCCACAGATAAAGCCAAGGCTCTGGTAAAATGTGCCCTGACCCTGCCTGGAATAGTTTTGTTGTGGTGGAAATAACCAAAGGGTAATAGCCTGAGACAACCATTCAGAAATATCTGCTTTGACACAGGTTGTCACTTTTTCTTGCCTTCAGAAGAAATAAACAACTGATCAAAAGTACTGAAAGATTTAGTTCTGTCAAGATAGTATCTGGTATGATGTATCCTTTTTCCCTCATTCTTGGGTTCAAGAAATAGATAGTCTGGCTTAAAGTAAACTTGGATACCACTTTAGACAAAAAAAGAAAGATTAGTTCTCAAAGAAACACTGTTTCTATAAAAAATGAGATAAGGCTGACCCACCATAAGGCTTGTAACTCAGATACCCTTCTTGCAGAGGTCGGAGTAATCAGTAAAACTGTGTCCTGTGTTAAGAACCTCACGTCAGCCAGATGAGCTGGTTCAAATGGAAGAAGTGCTGGCTTCTCTAACACATAATTCAGATCCTGAGGAAGACCACTGGGTTTAGGCAGCATCCTTTTTAAAACAATTTCACATGAGAATGCACTGAGAGGGGGGGGGGGGGTCCATGATCAGACATGCTGAAATGGCCAACAGATGAACCTTGATAGAGGAATAAGACAGACCCAAGGATAGTAACTCACACAAATATTGTAAAACCAGAGAAACACCAGCCCTAAATGGGTGTTTTACTTTGGAGGCATCAACTAGAAAACCTTTTTATTTATCTTTTGTTGACTAGGTTAGTCCCATGAGTCTAGTAGACTCTTTTCAGAGGAGACCCAAGGCGGTATTTATAATACTATGGGAAATTTGGTCCAGGAACTTCTCCTTCTCTTTTTGATAGGTGCCATGGGATCTTATACATCAACCCGAGCTACCACCAACTCAAGCAGATGGGCCTCAGTTTAATGTCTCATCCAAAGGATGGTACACTCAGGTGTGCAGCACACCTCTTATGCTGCACTGCAGTACCAGTTGTTGACACTGCATATCAGTTGTTGACACTGCAGTATCAGTTGTTGACACTGTATATCAGTTGTTGATACTGCACTGCAGTGTCAACAACTGATATGGCAAATGTGGGAATAGAACCCACAACCTTCTATAGCAAAGGAGAGCATGCTGCCTGTTGCATCACTGACACTGCTTTCCCATTTGCTTATGTAGGCCTTCTTCACATATGTCTGAAATCTCAAAGGAAGCACCCAGATCTGCTCAGAACTGGTGGTCATGGACACCATATACACAAATGCCGTAGATATAGCCAACCTTCTGGAAGACAGGTTCAGTGAAAACTTCAACCCTCTGTCCCCCATCAGTAAATCAGGACATTTCCAACACTTGCCACCTCCTTTACTCTAGGGAGCAAGTCATCACTGCCCTCTCAAAGGCAAAATATACAACCTCCATGGGACCTGATAACATCCCAGGCTGCATCCTACATGAACTCAGGCAGGAACTTGAAGCACCATTAGACACCCTATTCAGCCAAAGCCTGAGTACCGGCTTTGTCCCAGCTGAGTGGAGAACAGCCACTGTCATCACTTAACACAAAGGTGGAACGTCCACCTATCCAAGAAATTATAGGCCCATCAGTCTAACTAGCCTGATCTGCAAGGCCATGGAGTAGATTATCATGGACTTCATTAACAAGGACATTGATAACCGCCAAACACTCAATCCCACACAGTTTGGTTTTGTCAAGGGGGGGGGGTCATGCCTGTTAAATTTGGTCAACTTCTTTGAGACAGTCACCAAAGCCATGGACAAGGGGAAGATGGTGTACACCGCCTACCGTGACCTGGCCAAAGCCTTCAATACTATTCCCTACTCAGGTATAATAGATAAACTCTCTCGACTACCGTCAGTCTGTATGTTACCAGATGGGTAGCAAACTGGCTCACTGACAGAACCCAGCTAGTCAAAATAGGGGAAGCCACCTCAAGCAGTGGACTGATAACAAGCAGTGTACCCCAGTGATCGGTCTTGGAGCCTCTGTTATTTGGGATATACTTTTCTGAGGTGCAGGCCAAAACCAATGGGCTATGGCTGACTAGATTTGCAGATGACTGCAAGCTGGGCACTGTCATCAATTCCCCTAGTGATGTGGACATCCTCCAAGAGGGTCTCACCCAAACAAATAAACAAATAAAATGGTGCCAGAAACATGGTCTCAATTGAATGCCATAAAATGCATCATCATCCCCTTTGAGGAGAATGACGTCTCCAAAAATTATCACATTAATAACAAGGTCCTAACAAGGTCCTAAGCATGCAATCAGTCGTGAGGGACGTGGGCACCTAGGTTGATAGCAAACTGACTTTTGACCACCATATTGCCTCCGTTATATAGAAAGCTTTCTACACGGTCAAACCTCATTAGTAAGAGTATCTCATCCAGGGACAAGGTGGTCATAACATCCTTGAATTCTTCCATTATAAGACCGATTATTGAGTACAGTGTCCATTTCAGCATGTACCTCACAAAACACATGCAGCAGCTGGAGATAGCACAGAGTTTCCTCACCAGGAAAATCCAGGACCTCAAACATCTACCCTACACAGATAGGCTAATGGCCCTGTCCCTCTACTCAGTCTCATACAGACTCATCAGATGGGATTTCTGTCTGGCATACAAAGCAATCTCAGACCATGCCTTGATGGGACTGCTGCATATCTGCAAGTCAAGCTCCACTCAAGTAACCCGCATACACAAACTCAACCTGGTCTGTGACATCAACAGGACTTGTTGGTGGGACAGAATTGTTTCCTAGAGATTCTCTTTTCTTTGGAATAGACTCCCTCTCCACATCAAGCAGAGTACCTCATTAACCCTTTTTAAGTGCAACCTGGGTAACTGTTTGGGAAACAGAAAGTACACCCCTGGGATTTCAGCTGTGTCCTTGCTGGACAGGGGCATCGGGTGCTGACTTGTTGGAATATGGACTAATTTCTTGGCTAGGGTTGTAAGGGCCTCAGGTACAATAGCCTATTAACTTCCTATGATCCTATGATCCTATGATTTTCTGGTAGTATTCCTTCTTGCCTCCATCAGTACCTGCTACATGTCCTCAAAAAACAAGGTGCCTAAAAGGTGATAAGGCCTTATAACCCAGGCAGTTAGTTATAATTGTTTGGGGTTGGGTTGTATCAAATGCCCCTATTCTTGTGTGAATAAATCTAGTCTGAGAAGGAAGCTTGTGGTAATTGCCCATGGTCAGTTCCAAAGAAGGGAGAACCACTGTTGCCTGGGTTAGAAGGGAGTCATCACAATTATCTTTGAGAGGTCCTTCTGAATATTCAAACATACCCTAGACATCAATAGAAAGCATGGAAAAGCATACAGGATATTCCTGTCAAAGGAATAGAAAAGGCATCTGTATTTTGCCAGTTTAATATTAATGGTACAGGTGAAAAGGTCTACCAGAGGAATTCACCACAGATGAATCAAGTCTTGGAAGACCCCCTGATTCAGTTTCTCATCACAATGGTCTGCTTTGGTCCTACTCAACTTAACTGCCACATCATTTTGCTCTGATTGAATGTAGAATGCCTGTAGAGTGAGACTGTGCTTTAAAGCTATATTCCGTGCTTACATGACTAGTCTGCATAGGGCCATGATCTAGTCCCCCCCTTGTTTATGTGCCATATCACTGTGGTAGTGTCTGTAAATACTTCAACTGGTCCTGGAGACCATAGATGATTCGGAGTTGAGAGCATTTATAAGCGCTAGCATCTTTTTTATCTTTGTGTTTTGGTTTATCTTCCTTGTCCCAGAGACCATGCACTTTTTCCCCTATTGACACTACTCCCCAAACAAAGTCTGAGGTGTCTGTTGTGACTGACTGTTTTGGAGCAGGAGGGAAGAATGGGAGTCATGGATTCAGAGGACGTTGACATCACCAAGTGATTTCCCTTTTCACAAATCTCAGAATTCAGATTTGAAAAAACAATGTCTGCTGATGCTGAAACCAAAGATATTTCAGATGCCACTGTACCTTTCTCATGTGGAGTCTGCAAGAGGTATTCTGAGAATCATTAAAGCCATGACATCCAAAATCCTGAGGCATTTCCTAACAGTGACAGACGTCTGAGTGGAAAACTCCTGCAATAGAGCTAAAATATAGATTTTTTTTCCTGTGGAAATAAAGCACTTTGCACTGAGGTGTCTAGCAGGCACCCCAGAAAGACAATCATTTGTGATGGAGTCAAAGAAGGCTTGTGAATGTTCTCTTGGAATCACAGCCTGTGTATGAGATCTGTTACCTAGGTGAGAGATTCCAGACACTTTGAAAAAGACTCTGCAAAGATAACCAAGTCATCTAAATATGGAAAACTATGGATACATGTAGCCTGCAAAGGGATACGACAGTAGCAAGACACTTTGTGAATAGCTTTGGAACATTGGATAGGCCGAAGTCTAAGGCAGAGAACTGAGAAGATGATCCAGGCACACAAAGCTTAAACACTTGCAATTTGGATGACTAGGAATGTGATTATATGCATCTTTTAAATCTAAGATTATTAGAAAACTCAAATCAGTGAAGAAAACTCAAATAAGTGAAAGCTTTTAGAACTTGGGCACTATCACAAACTGATTCGGGAAAGAAAGAGTCAGAACTATTTTTCAGGAATTTTCTTCTTTTGGCACCAAAGACATTCTTGAGTAAATTTTTTTTCCCTAACTGGAGAGGAGGAACAGCTTGTATTACTCACGGAGACAGTATCTACTGTAGGAAAGGAGGCAAGAGCAAGGTTTGGTCTGGTAGATGAAGAGGAATCCCCTGGAACAGTGTAATTTCCTCCCATTGCCATTTGTATCCTAGATGGATCACATTCAGGGCTATTTGTCTGACATAATCTGATGCCAAATAGATAAATGCAGATTCAGACTTTGTGGAATGGGCCTACCACGGTGAAATGGGGGAACAAGGTCCCTTATATAGTCCTGACTTGCTTGACTGTCATTTGTTATGGGGGAGTTCCTGCTTTCTTTTTGTAAACTCTCTGCCAATGCTTTTAAAAAGTCTATTTGCCAGCATTTTGGTGAGACTGTTTATTTTGTTTCTTGCCAAAATTGGACAAAGGAGCATAAAATACCTTGGAAAATTTAAAGAAGGTGGGCTCTCATCACACTTTTTGATATCTTCTGCATCAGGAGGTCCAAAAAAAAGAAGTTATATACTCACTATAATGTTCCATCTGTGTTGTCCATTTTCTTTCTTCCTCTACAGATAGGTTTGGAGCAGCCACACATATGTCATGCATGGAAGCCCTAGATAGAAACAAGGAAGAAGTTGCCATGTACCTGGTTGAATGGGCTGTCAAAGGTTTTGGTAAGGACACACTCAACTTGTTATAGATAAATAATATAAAATTCATTAGTCATCTGGCCAAACTTACTTTTGCATCTGGCTTACCCAATTTGGAGCCCACCCAGGATTTTAGGTAGCTAGGGACTCTGTCCAAACTGTTGAGGAATGAATGTAAATTGGCAACATCAGACAAAGATGTTATGTACTCACCATAATGATTCATCTGTGTTGTCCTTTTTCATTCTTCCTCAACTTCCCTCCCACCAACCCCTGACCTTTTTAACTAATGACTTCTAGAAGAATGAGAGCTTAAAAGCTCCAGATGAGGAGGAAAGTCACCCCCATTGCACCTTACCGGCCTCAACAAATTTGGAAAGACAGCTGGCAGATTAATGGACTGGTTAACAATGGATTCTGACACCACCTTAGAAAGGAAAGAAGGATTGGTTCATAATGCCACCCTGTCCCTATGAAAAATCAAGTAGGGAGGTTTAGAAGACAATGCTTGGAGTTCTGATGTCCTTCTATCAGAGGTGATGGCTGTGAAAAATATACTGTTCGAGATTAGAAAATTTAGATCACCTTTTGCTGCTGGTTCAAAAGAGGAATGAATTAAGGCCTGCAGCACTAAATTTATTTTTTATTTTTTTTTATTTAACATTTGTTGACCGGGAAAGTCCGACTAGGTTCCACAGATCCTGTTTTCAGCGGAGGCCCAGGGAGAAATGCTCCAGACGCATGTCTTTAGAATGTGGGAGGAAACCGGAGTACCCGGAGGAAACCCATGCGAACTCAGGGAGAACATGCAAACTCCACACAGGAGGCACCCCAGCTGAGAATCGAACCAGAGAACCTCTTGCTGTGAGGTGACAGCATTAACCACTGCACCACTGCGCCACCCTAAGACCTAAATTTAGGTCTCATGGAGGAGCTGGATCCTTATAAGGAGGTCTCAAAAGAAGGGTACCTTTCAATAAGGCCTTACAAAGTTTAGATGAAGCCGGAGTGGAGTTTTCAAATCCTATGTGAAAATTAAAGATGACAGCTAATTGAACTCTAATGGTTGAGGAGCTAGCACCTTCATTGAAAATTGTTGCCAAAAATTCAAGGACACTATGTTCAGGAGCTGAAAAGGAGTCAATATGTTTCTGATGTGCCCCAAAAAATCATTTCCATATACTTTTGTAAAGTTTTCTTGTGGAAGCTTTGTGGGAAGAAAAAAGTATACAAAGGACCGGGGAAGAGACTATACATTGTCTGGCTATTGATATAAGTGGAGAATCCATGCTGTCAGCTTTAGGTTTCAGATATCCGGGTGAATCATGTCTGTCAGGTGAGGCAGGAGATCTGGAATTGGATACAGAATCCAAAGTGGTTAGACTAGATGAGGCCAAAGAAAGGGGAACAAAATCTGTTGAGGCCGGTAAGGTATAATGAGGGTGACTTTGCTCCTCAACCGGAAAGCCTTCTGCAGAAATTTGGGGATCAAGGGAGTAGGTGGATATGCATAGATGAGACTGGGGGGCAAAGCATGTAGTAGACCATCTCTTGGTGAGTCCCCTAGTGGGGGGATTAGGGCAAAGAAGATGCTGCACTTGTGGTTTAGGGGAGATGAAAAGAGGTCCCAGCAAGGCTGGCTCCATTGGTAAAAAATCATTTCTGCCACCTTCATGTTGACAGACCACTCATGAGGTAGTAGAATGGACCTGCTCTATGTGTCTGCTATCACACTGGATTTCCCTGGAATGTGCATTGCTGTCATAAATTGGTTGGATGAGATCGCTCACTGCCACATAGTCAGAGCTTCTTGACATAAGGGGTAAGACCTGGTTCCTTACTTTCTGTTGATGTACCAAGCCACTGACATTTTGTCTGTCTGAATCACAATTGTGCCAAAAGGGACAGAGTCTTGGAAGTCCTGCAATGCTAAGAGCACTGCTCTCATTTCCAGAACACTGATACACATTATTCTCTATGGGGAACCAAGTGCATTGGACTGTTTTTTCCAAGAAGTGCCCCCCCAGCATGTTCTGTTAATTGTGGCAATTAGGTTGAGGTCTCTGGAGCGTGTGGTGCGGAGGGACTGGAATTTCTTTAGATGTAGCATTTCTAACAGAGCTGGGTCAGACATGGCCTTGTAAGTCAAGCAGAGATTTCCTCAAAGTAGATGATATGAGACAGAGAATAGTTGGAGTTTTTTTAGTCTGTCCATGTAGGACATGTGTTCAAGGCCTACACTCCTCTTTGTGAGGTACTTTTGTGGCCTTTCCAGCTGTTTCATGTGTCTAGTGAGATACATGCCAAATAGGGCATTATACTCAATGACTGGCCTAATGAGGGAAGAGTAGAGAGAGATGATGACCTCTTTTTTTCCTGGATGCAAAACCCTTGGTAATAAGATGTGCCACATAGAAGGATTTTCTGACCACAGTGGCAATGTGGTGGTTGAAGGAGAGGTTGTTGTCAACCTGTGTCCTCGGATCTCTAATAATTACTTCAGTGTTCAGTGGGCCCCCATCTATGTGGGAATTAGTGGGAACTGAGTTTTTCCCAAAGGGGATGATGATGCATTTTTTGGCATTAAGCTTAAGGCCATGGTTTCAACACCAGTCATTGGTTTCAGTGAGCCTTTTCTGTAGGCTCTCTAGATCACTTGGGGAGTTAATAATGGCTCCCAGCTTGCAGTCGGCTATGAACATGGACAACCAGAGTCCCTCTGTTTTGGCCTGGAGTTTTGAGAAGTAGATGCCAAACAGGAGGGGACCCAGGACCAATTTCTGTGGGACTCCACTCGTGACTGGTCGGCAGTCTGACTTGGAGTCTGCTACTTTCACACTGTGGGTTCTATCTGTTAGCCAGTTTGCAACCCATCTAGTGATACAGGGGTTGATGCCTAGTTCAGTGAGCTTATCAATAATTCCTGAGTGGGAATGGTATCATAGGCCTTGGCCAGATCAAGGTAGGCTGTATGAACTGCCTTGTCCTCATCCACAGCTCTGGAGACTGACACAAAGAAGTTAATCAGGTTGAGCAGGCATGATCTACCTTTCACAAACCAAATTGTGTGGGATTTAGAGTTTGGACATTCCTTATATCCTTGTTAATTAGGTCCATGAGGATACACTCCATAAGCCTTACATATCAGACTTGTCAGGCTAATGGGGGCGATAATTCCCAGGGTCTGTAGTTGCTCCCCCTTTATGGAGAGGCATGACTGCAGCAGTGTGCCATTCGGTATGACAAAGCCTGAGGTGAGGCTGTGATTGAACAGGGCACACAGATGTGGTGCAAGTTCACTTTGCAGTTCATGTATAACACATCCAGGGATATTGTTGGGTCCCATGGAAGCTGTATTCTTGGCCTTGGATTATGCAGCTTTAACTTGTGCTGCAGTAATGCTGGGTGCCTGACATTCCTCTGGCATTGTGATTGGTCCTTTAGGGAGGGCAGAGAGGGGTAAAGTTGCCACTGAATCTGTCAGCCAGTATGTTGGCAATATCTGTTGGCTCAGTATAGGAGGTACCATTGTGCAGTAACTCAGAGCAAACCTGGATATTACCATGGAGATTCTTGATATAACTATAGAAGGCTTTGTGGTTATTTTTAGTGTCTGCTGCAATTCTGCCTTCATAGCTTGCTTTAGAGGTTTTGATGAGGGATCTCAACGTTTTGCTGAGGCTAATAAGGGTGTTTTTCCATTCTTGGGACTTCACCTTTTTCTGCAACAGTTTCTTCCTTCTGTTGTAGAGTTTATTAATGGCAGGGGACCACCAGATTGGCTTCCTTTTTTGGAGGAGAGTGTCTTGGTTCTGTTGGGTATGGCTAGTTCCATGTATTTATGTACGTGTTCGTACAGTCCATTGATGTATGATTCAGCAGTCATGAATCAATTTTCCATTGACATGGATGTCACGAAGTTAACCACCTCTGTTTTTAGGAGCCCAAAGTCAGCTTTGGAGAAGTTTTTCATGGTGGTTACCTTTGTGGGGGGTGTGGGTAAGATGTGGATTTCCATGGTGATTAGTTTGTTTTCAGATCTAACAGGGAGGAATTAACTATTGGTGTAGAGCAACGGTTGCCCATATTAGAAATAATCAGGTCAAGGATGTTGCTTCCTCTAGTGGGGGTAAGAATGAGCTGGTCCAGGGCATTGGAATTAATGAATCCCAGGAAGCGTTGGGCCAGTGTATTGGTGCATGAGTTGTTTTCCCATTTGATGGAGGGGTAGTTGAAGTTACCTAGTATGAGAGTGTTGGGTTGGACCCTAATAGTTTCCAGGGTGCTTAGGAATGTGGAATGAGAGTCTTGGGACATGGTTGGGGACCTATAGCAGGCTATGACCTGAATCACCATCTTAACTAATGTTAGTTGTCCCTGAAGTATCTCAGATGCGTTATGCTGGGCTACTAGTCTGGAGGTGTGCATATCCTTTATGAATATGGAGACAACACCACCTTTGGAGCTTCAGTCCATGTTCTGGGGCCAAAAGGTGTGGAATGCGTTATAGCCTGGTAGCACAGGGGTGCTTTTTGCTGCTTTAAACCAGGTCTACGTTACAGCACAAATGTCGATGTTCTCCATTTTGAGGAGTGCTTCGAGCAAGTGCATCTTGAGATTTCGACTTCTAGTGTTGAGCAGCATGACCCTCAGATTGCATTTATTTATAGCTGTTATGGTGGTAATTTGGTCTTTGGAACATCACCTAAGAAAGACACTATAGGGGTGGCAAGAGCCTTAACCAGTATCTGGAAACCCAGGGGTGACAGGAGCAGGCCATCTCTGGCAAAGCATCGAGGTCTGTCAATCATGTCATCCCAAGCAGACAGATACTGGATCCTCTTAGAATGACACCAGAAATGTAGTCAATTGTTGAAGTCAATTATTTTCTGCTTGTACTGTGGTATCATTCTGAGCGATGGTAGGATGCTGCATAGGGATAGGGTCATACCTGCCTGGGCCACATAATCTGAGAGCTCCTCCATGTCTCTTTTCATGTAGTCCAGGGAGGTACATCTCAGGTCATTCAGACCCACATGGACAGTGACAGAGTCATACTTGTACTTGTTGTGGATTGACCTGAATGCGTGTGTTATGTGTCAGATTCTGGCACCTGATAGACAGCTAACCGTTACCTTCTCCTTATTCAGCCTAGTGAGTGGGACATCAGTGTGCCTCATTATCGAGTCACCTATGATTAGTGTATTGGGTAAGCTGTTTTGCCTTAGGTGCTTAGGTTGAGAGGCACACTGTGTAGGTGAGCTATGTGTCTTATGGTTTGTGCTGTGTTGTGGTGGTCAACTGCATTTCTGCCTTGGAGGTCTCTGCTGTTTGGGTAGAATTCTATTGAGAGCCCCCACGAAGGTGGGTGTGTGGTTTGTGTTTTTATGTGAGAGCTGTGATGGTGGGTGTTCTGGAGAGCTATGTGTTACATGTGGTGTGGTGCAGGTGTTGACCTTCTCCTCTTGACTGGCTATTCTGGTCTTGGCTTGAGAGTGCATGGCTTCCAATTTGGATATATAAGTGCATCTCTCACAAGTCTGAGTGCTGGGAGGTAAGAGGAGAGGGTTGTCAGTGTACATGAGGCCTCAGAATGCCCATGTTAACCAGGTTAATAGGAGAAAGCACAGGGAACTGACCTTTAGACATGCCAGGAGGGATGGTCATTATTACTAAGTACTGGAGCTGTTTCCTTATATAGTTCTTTTATAGGAAAAATGTCACTCAAGGTGTCTGAGTGTGTACAGAGCACTGCCAAACAATTGAGGGGAAACTAATATGTAGACCCTAAAAATTTAAGGATGAAGTATGTAGGCAAATATTATGAAGCTCAAAAGAAATCAAGCAGTACTTACTGAAAAATAAAGAATTAGCTTGTCAAGAATGATGAAAAGAGGGGAGTCGCATGAATGGTTACTGCCTGGCTACTACTAATGCTGGTCTCAGCACAGCTTCACTCTGTTGGGATACAATACTCCTATGCTTCTTCTCTCACCAGAAGCAAAATGTTAGCGCCAATCCCAAGAAGAGAATCAGGCCATGGCCTGTTTGGTGATGCACAGTTTTGTCCCAGATGATGCAAGGGTCTGCAGGCTTGTAGCCTTTTTCTGATAGATGCCTCAAATAGTAACCAGACCAATCAGGTATGTTAAGCACAGGCACTCACTCCCCAACCAGAAAGAGTCAGGAATCAATGCACTCTGCTCCTACTCTCACCAGGATCAGAATATAAGCACAGATTCCAAGCTGTCACCTATAAAGCAGTTATTAAGCTTTCTGGTGATCAGCAGCCTCCAGGAAATAATGTAACTGCACTCATTCTCTCACCAGGAGAAAACAGAAGCACTAATCCCAAGATGACTACTGAGAGGCAGAATGTGGGCTCTCCAATAACTGAAGGTCTTGCAATAGATGCTTAAAGGTAAGATGAAAAAAGTGGTTTATCCTAAACACTGCAGTGTGCACTAGAGTTAGATGTGAAAGTAGGTAACTTAAGTTTTACCTGTCTAAAAGTTTTAGTGGAGAATCACTATTTTTAAAACAGCAAAATAGATTGAAAGGGGGATCACTTTTGTCTTCTGGTACTATGGAATACAGTAGGATGGCCAATAAATGTAAATAGTTGAAGGGGAGTGATTTCACAAAATGGTAATTTTGTGCTTACTCACACCAGCCAGTAAAAGCAGAGAGGAAATTAGATATATGGTCAAATTAACATAAGGGGCAGGCAACTAGAAAGACAGCGCCTCAGTCAAGGTCTTGCATTCTTATCAACAGATGCCTGGTTGGGACAGTAATGAGCCAGTCGTCCAAGTACAGAAACACTCGGAATCCCTGCAGTCTCAAGTGAACTGCTATCACTGCCAGTCATCCATGCACAAAAAGGTTAGAAATTGAACCATGACCATCCGAAACTTTGTGTGTTAAACTGATTTTTTCAGATTGCTGAGATCCAAATCAGTCTCCAGTCCCCTGTTTTCTTTGGCACTAAAAAGAATCTTGAGTAAGTTCCAGATTATATGTGGCCTGGTGCGACCTCTTGGATGACTCTTTTTTCAGCAGTTTGAACTTCTAGTGCTGCTGCTTTCCTCTCACTGGGTGAAAGAGTGCGAGATTTGCATACAGTTGGAGGCAGTAGGGAAAGAGAATGATATAACCTCTGGAAATAATCCTCTGCACCACGTATCTTTTGTAAGATCTAGCCTGGCTCTCTAGTGCAAGGACAAATGACCCCTTATTGCCTCCAGAGGGGGAAAATCAGGCCTCATTTCGCCAGTGCTGGTAGGGTCTGTCAGAGATGGAATCTCTAGACCCTTGGTTCTGCGGGCCTCCTCTGCCACGTGGATGGCATCTTCCATTTGTGTTCCTCTTCTGTGTCTGGGGGAACTATCTCAACATGGATCTTGGAAAGGACCCTGGGACTTGTTAAACCACATTTTCACCACCTTTATTGATTCCAGGGAAAAAGTCTTTTGAGGGGTTGAAAAATGTACTCCCACTGCAGAGAAAGTCTTTCCATTTTGCTCACACCTGGAGAGTGTCCTTCACTTTAGGGCCAAATAAAGAACTTCCATGAAAAGGAACATTGATGGAAGAAGACTTGAAAGGCTCTGCAAAATCACACAAGTGCATGTAGACAAGCTTCCTAATGGAAATGCCTGAACCCGCCTCCCTTGAGGTACATTAAGGCATATGTGAGATAAGTCTCATGGCTGAGTTAAAAATCAATTGCATGTTAGCCAACTGTGAGGCCATACAAGCTTGAGTCTAAGCAGTATTGGTCCCAGAAAGGGATTTTGAAAGTTCCTTTATCAGATCCCTCTGTAGTCTTGTAAAGTGTGCCATATAGTTCAATGATCTGTGGACAAAGGCCACCAAAGCATACATATGCTTTCCAAATCTGCCCAAAGCCCTTAACTCCCTGTTAGGGGGATGGACAGAAGAACTCTGCTCCACAAGTTCTGTCTTGGTGGCTGCCACCATGACCATGGCATCTATGGGTACTCCCTCACTCCAAAATCCCCTTCCTGCAGGTGGTGTCAAAATCTGATCTTGTCTTTTGGGGATTGGCTAAACTGTGTCTGGTTCCTTCCACACCCACCTAAAGATCAAGTCAATGAGCTCATCAGTGAGCAGAGTCACCCAGGAAGTAGATGGGTCAGACCTAAAGCCCTCCAGCAATACCAATTCCTCTAGGGAAGTGTTATCAGTAACCAACCACTCCTCTTATTAAGGGTCTCAAGGATGTCTTAGAATGATACCCTTTCCCCTCATTGAAATCAGTATCTTTGGTGAAGAACTCCTGAGGGGAATCCACGTGCTTCCTCTTGCACTTCCTCTTCCTAGGGACATCTTCAATGGGATGCTCTGGAGAAGTATCAGAAGAAATAGTAATACCCTGCTGAGTAGCTTGGAGGCTTTGGGCTGGCTGCCCTTGTGGTGTAGAATGTGAGGCTCAAGGTGCAGATATATGGTAGGAACCATCCATCCTGCAGAAACAGATAACACTCTCTCCACCACCTCAAAAGCTGAATGCTCCAGGGAGAATAAAGCTGATGGAGCCAAGAAACCATGCTTTCACCCCATCAGCCTCCCCTGCCCTGAAGGCAGTCCATCTGAAGCAGAGGTTGGAGCCAAGCTGTCCAATGCTGAGGCTGCGAGGGGCAGAGATGACTCTGACAACTTTGGAGTCGACTCTAACTCCTCGGATCTGAGAGGGATGCTGCAGCTCCAAGAGTCATCTGGTTCCAAAACCATCAGAGCTGGTGCACTCAGAGAAAGCCTTGCAGCTGAAGATATTATAATCTTTGGATCTGATCCAGATGGTCCAAGGAAACTTGTATCTGAGCGCTCCAAAACAACAGCTTGGATCAGAGAAGGAGCTGAGATTGGTAGTGTAGTGCAAATAAGGACTTCTTGACCCAAAGGGGTAGGAGTCAGGAGAACTCCAATCCGTATCTGCACCAGGAGAAATTTACTTATCAGTCTGTGCACATCAGCCTTGGTCAGACTTTAGAAAGAATGAGAAGATGTCACTGATGGAGATCTAGAGTGCTGGTGGGACTCAAGGTATGGGGAAGGTACTTGAGAGGGTACTGGGTCAAAAGTAGGAGAATACCATGTCCTGGTAAAGGTTCTGGATTCAAGAAGCTAGGCTTCTGACACTGGCTGTGTAGACACAGTCTTTGGATCTGACGTTTTGTGTTTATTCCTTTGTGGTTCCACAGTAGATCAGATAAGGGGGTCAAGGATCCAAAATGACCAGAAGGCTTAGTATAGGACTCCTTATGTTTTGATTTGGGGGGTTTAAGTCCAAGAAATAGACTCTGAAAAAGAAGAGGGTAGTAGCCCCTTCAAAATAAGTTTGTTCTTTCTATCCATTATGGATCATATATTGAAAGCCTTACAAATAGCACAATCAGTTTGTAAATGCTCTGGATCCAAACAGTACACGCATAAGGCATGCACATCAGAAAGTGGCAACTTGTGCCCGCATTTCTGGCACTTCTTAAAACCAGGTGGACCCCTTTCATGGACCCTTTTCAGACATATTTCTGGAAGAGAGAGAACTAGGAAAAACAGAAAATTAGAAAAAATGCCAACAATTGTATTAAGGTATACACTAAAAGTGTAAAGAGGTAAGGGGAACAAACTTGCCAACTGGTAAGTAAGAATACACAGACAGTGTAGGAAAGGGAGGAATTAGTATTTAAACAGATGAAATACGAAAAAGATTGACTAATCTTCCCAAACTAACAAGCTCAAGTGCTCAAAGCGACCACGTTCAAACACAAAAGCGGCAAATGAAATCTGAGGTATGTTAGGAGATAGTGTATTATGGGTAAGGGAGGAGCTTGAGAGTTTTCTAGTGGCCATGAGCTAAAATAATGGCTGAGTCAGATCCAAGGGTTGGATCAGAACATAGCTGTTGAGGAATTAATGAAAACTGACATCAGATCAAATGTTATGTACTCACCATAATAAAAATGTATCTGTGTTGTCCATTTTCATTCTTCCTCAACTGATTGGTCTCAGATCCAACCTCAGATCTGACTTGGCTGCTTACACTAGACTTATGGATTCAGATCTCGAGCTCCTCCCTCTACTCACAATGCCCTGCCATCCTGGCATACCTCAGATTGAGTTTGCTGCCCCAACACTAATATATATACATGACACTATATCATTATGAAAAGGCAAGGCTGGAGACCAAACAGGGAACAGGTGGGTTCCCAAAGGAACATCCCTTAGGTCTCACTAGGAAGGAAAGGAGGGTGGAGCTTCAAGGAAGAATGAAAATGGAAAACACTGATACATCATTATGGTGAATACATAACTTTTGTATCTGATGTCATTTTCATTTATTCCTCAACTGCTGGGACAGACTCTCCAGCTAGACAAACCTTGGGTGGTCCTCATGGAAGGATGTTGCAGAGTACAGGGGAACCGAATGCTGGCCTATTTCTGGAAAGTATGTCTAATTTGTAATGAGTGATAAAGGTGTGAGCATTGGACCAAATGGCAGCTGCACAAATATCATCTATGGGCACTCTTGACCAAAAGGCAGATGAAGTTGCTACAAACCTCATGGAATTTGCTTTAAGGGGCTTAGGTACAATCAGTCAACCATTTAGCCAGGGTCACTTTAGACACTGCTTTACCCAGTTTGCTCTTAGAGAAAGATACAAATCATTTCTCAGTTCTCCTCAAATTGTGGGTTCTGTGCAGATAAAATCTAAGCTGCCAATGTACGTCCAAAAGATGCAACATGTACTCTCCTTTGTTTGAGAATTTTGGATTGATGACCTGATTTGCACTGGATTCAGAAGCCACCTTAGGTAAAAAAGATGGATTCATCCTTTATGAAACTTACCCTTATGGAAGGTCAAGAACGGAGGTCTTGCTGAGAGAACCTGGAGTTCATATACTCATGTAACAGAAGTGATAGTGACGAGAAAATTTTTTTTCAGGACAAGAACTTAAGGTCGATCTCAGCCGAAGGCTCATATGGATGTAAGGGGGGGGCAGGATTTTTAACTGGCAGCCTGAGTAAAAAAGTACCCTTAAGGAAGGCCTTGCACAATTTTAAAGAAGGCAAAGAGGAATAATTCTTACCTGAGTGAAAATTAGGAATACCTGCTAACTAAACGTTAATAGTAGAATAACTTACCCTGTTGTTAAAAATGGAAGCCATTAAATTGAAAACTGCTGAGGCTGGGGAAGAGAAGCGCTCCAGGTTTCTTTGAAGAGCCCAAACTTATCCTGACTTTTCATATAGTGTCATGTATAAATTAGTGTTGGGGCAACAAAATTCATCTGAGGTATGCCAGGATGGTGGGGCATTGAGGGTAGAGGGAGGAGCTCAAGAGCTGGATCCAAGAGTCTACTGTAAGTGGCCAAGTCAGATCCGAGGTCAGATCTGAGACCTATCAATTGAGGAATGAATGAAAATGACAACATTAGAGCCTAAATCTCTATCCAAGGGAAAATACAAAATTTCATTTTTGACATCTTGTGGGAGGTTCTGACTGAGAACACAGCCCGGCATACCTCCTTAAAAACAGCACTAGTAGCAGCAGCCTGGAAGTAGAATCTATAGACTCGTACACGCATTTCAAACAATGAGTAGTGACCTGAGAAATGAAAGAAACTAAATTGCACAAAGCAGATTTTCCTTACAAGAGGAAACTGAAGCCAAAACATTCCTCATACTTTCACGATTAGTCATGATAAAGTTTAACATATGAGCGTGACAGTTAAAAATTTAAGCTGAGATGGTGGCCTAACAGTTAAGGTGTTTTCCTTACAAGCACAAGGTGGAGGGTTTGAGTCTCTCAAGGGGTAATTGGCTAGGCTTACAATGGCTCGCAGGGGCAGTTAGCCTAGTATGAACCTATACAATGATCTATATAATATATAGTTCAGAAATCAAAGTTGCAGAAGCATGCACTTATCGAAAGCTTTGCCATCTTTATCAGAAGGAGAAGGATTAGAATAAACATGTTTGGCAGCAGATGGACTACCCAAAGCAATAGCTACTGGTTCAGGTCTGG
Source organism: Protopterus annectens (assembly GCF_019279795.1). Lineage (NCBI taxonomy): Eukaryota > Metazoa > Chordata > Ceratodontiformes > Protopteridae > Protopterus > Protopterus annectens. The sequence goes on along the minus strand of NC_056741.1, from coordinate 65,229,094 downwards.
GACTAGTGCATAAAAAACCTGAAAGACTGAGGCAATTTGTACATTCTATTTGTTTTCATAGGGCAAGAGACTGGCTTTCAGAGAACCCACAGGCTGTGACAAACACATTCTCCAGTGCTGATGGCAAAAGGGAGCTGGGTGGGCGTTCTGGTCATTACAGCTAAAGCAAATCATAATATTTTCTAAAAGACTGAGAAACCTCAGTATTTTTCCAATTAAAACAATGTTTCATTCTGGGAATAGTCTCAGAGAAAGAGAATTTCACACAGGGAGAATCAGATACTGCACTGTCCTCAGAGTCAGAATCAGAAATGCCAGCAGAAAATACTGAATCTATCTTCTGCACACCCCCCAACAGATTTTACTTCTTGAAGGTCTTTAGGGAAATAGAAATCCCTTTTTCTTTTACCAGAAACCACCTTACAAGCAGTGTCAAGACCTGCACAAGAGCCTAAGCTAAGCCCAACAAACTACTCCTGTACAGATTAACTGCCACAGCAGAAGCCAAATCTTTCATTTTCTGCCTCTTTTTGACAGGAAACATAGAGTAAATAGACCTGATAATGCCAGCAACAAATTCCTCAGGGATGGACACAACATTTTGTAAAGAACGAACACATTCTGTGCCCCCTCTACCATGACCAAGAAGAGTGACTGTCCTTTGGTCACCCATTGAGAGGACATTAACAGCAGCAGGTGACGTGTCTAACCCTTGATCTATGGTGGCTGTATAGACAACATGAGAGGCATCTGAAGAAAATGATGAGTGGTCTGAGGAACCAGTTTTGGCCACTGCAGACTCACCCCCCCACCCCCCGTGGCTGAGGCAAAAGATGAACCTGCAGTGGTGGCAAAGGCTGCATAACTAGCTGTTTCTTTTTGTGGCTGGAAGGACTAACAGAGGGACTGGCAGTTTGTTCCATAGTCAAGCTGAATTATCTGTAAAACGGGAAAGTAACAAAAAAACTTGTTCTCACAAAAAAGTATAGTAAAAAGCATTTTAAACACTTCACCTCACCCCAGAAAGTAAAATAAATATAAACAGTTTCTCCACAGAAAAAAGTACTTTTAATTTAATTTAACAAAGTTAAGAAATGTGCTCCATTTAAAAGTGCATAAAAGTTATGAGATAGTCAAGGAAAACACTTTTTTGTAGCTTAAAAGTACTTGCTTCTTTCAATAAGTATCTTTAACCGAGTTTAAAAGTAACATATAGGTTTTTCTGTAAAGGGAGCTTTTCTGTCTAGCAATGAAACAACATTAGCTGACTGTCTATCGCTGATTTTTTAGCCGGGTCATCTCCAGCTGACTAATGATTTGGGTGTATAAAATGTGCCCTGAAGCTCTGGTCACTGGCCAGCTGTTACCCCTATGCAGGATGTAACCCATATAGCTTAGGCTACTGCAGCAGTGATTGATATGAAGAAAATCTATTTATTTGTGCACAACAGATCCATACAGATAAACGTTTTGTATGGAATACACATTTTGTCGTAGAGATTATTACTGATGTACCCAGACATTATACCAGCAGGTTGGCAATGTGAAAAATAATCTTATCACCTTAAATAATTGTTGGTGGGTGTGCTCTCAAGTACAGGAATGATGATAATATTTACAGGATTGGTTGAGGAAGTATGAAGGATATGGGTGGAGCTATCCCCCAAACTGTTGTTCATAGGTGAGGAAATGCAGAGGGGATGGGAGGAGCTCCAGAATGAAAGTCATGCTGGCATCAGTAACTTTGAAAAGGTGAAGTCTGAATCTCAGGAAAGCATCACCATTACAAACATTTTGAATAGCTGAGTGATATTATTTATTATATGTAAAATATGAATGCTTTGTCCTTTCCATAATGATGGATCTTTTTATTCGTGTCTGTCCAATATGATGTGTGGGTTCTTGAGCCTCTTCTCAGACCTGACTTGGCAGCATTTGTACCCCAGCTTCAAGTCCCTTTTAAGTATTTTTCTTCCCTTAATACACTCTTCTAGTTACCACAGATTTTAGTTGGCACCTCAAGACTTGCATATAAAATGTACTGCCTGAATGATAGCAGACCTCCTCAGCTTCTGAGCCTATATCTGTTGAAGGAGCCATCCTTGCTATGGCTGCCCCTGTCAGAAGATGAGTTGAACTGTTGAAATTTAGAGTTCATAAACCAGAGTAAATGGGGTCTTTTTGGTTCTTGCTATATGATCTCTGGGGAACATCTAGCTGCACCCTGATGGAAGAAAGAATCTTTCAGTTCTGCTGTCTTCTGTTTGCACTTCTGCATCCTTTCCTTCATTGATTGGCCAAACAAGAAAGGCCCATCAAAATGAGCATTGAAGAGGGACACTTTGAAATGGACCATATTATGCATGGCATCTCATTGCTACACTGGTTCTGGCTGCTTTAGCCTCTGCATCTGCCACATCATGAATGAGATGTATAAAGAGGTTGGTGAAGCTGGACATAGTCATAAAGGTCGTCTTTAGTTGTTTCCTTGACTCCAACTGCAGACAAGCATTCAGGGTAGAAAATGCTTGTTGAGTCAAGTCTAGAGCTCTTAGTATAAAAGTTCCTGAAGAGTATGCCTACTTCCCCAGTCTATCCATCATCTTCGACTCCTTGATGAATACAGGCTGAGTCTTCAGATGGTGCTCTCTTGGTAGCTGCTGCCACAATGATGGAATCAAATGAGGAGGAATCAGTCCTGCTTGTCATCTGGGGGGGGGGGGGGGGGCAAAGAATTTTGTCTGGTTTTTGAAGGACTCTTTCACAAGTATTGGGCTCTTGCCATGACCTCCTAACCGCTAAGTTTACCAACTTGACAACTGAATGCACTGCCCAAGAAGTAGATGAGGGCCAAACCATAAGCTTCAAAAAGAATAGTTTCATCTTGAGAGGGAAGTTCAATGGGTCAAGATCCTTTCTGATGCTTAAGCTCAAAAATCTATTAGGTGTTTTTAGTAGAGGACTGGGGTATCCCTCTCTGTCTTCTGAGTTGGCATCCAATACTGGGGAGTTCAGGTGCTTCCTCTTGCATGTTGTCTTTTTGGGTACATCAGGGGAGGTTCCACCTGACTTTTGAAATAACTGGGCCTGCATTTGAGGAGAAGTTTTAAAGTTCATGGGTCAAGTCTGGCTCAAGGATGCTGGACATGAAGAAGGGATCTTGACCCATTGAACTTCCCTCTCAAAATGAAACAATTCTTTTTGAAGCTTATGGCTTGGCCCTCATCTACGGATCTGTGCCTCCCTTCAGAGCAATGACTGGAGCCAAAGGCATAACCCCCCTACCACAGAGAAGGTAAAGGACCTAGATGACAGGCTCAAAATTGGCAACCATCAATGGATCTGTATGTGACAGCTCTGAAGATGGTCCCGAAGCCCCGACTGAGAGTCATCAACTCCAAGACTGCACTGACTCCAACAAAACTGGAGATGAATGCATCAGATACATATCCCTGATGTCGAAGAACATACAACTGACAAGGAAGCCAAAGACCACAGAAAATGAATCCAGCAATGGTAGAAACCACTCCAGTTCGCAGTTGTAGAAAGAAACAATCCTATATTGATAAAACCACTGCAATTCATGGTTAAGCGCTTTCATCTAAACATAGACTTCTTCAGAACCATAAAAACTCCTCTAAACACTGAATTTAAAAGTTCAGAGAAGTAAAACCATACCTCCAAGAACTGTCAATCAATAGACAGGCTGAACAAAGCTTGGGAAAGTTCTTAAATGTGTACACACACCAAAAAACACTTCCACATTAAACCAAGTAAAAATGGCTAAAAATAAATCTAGAATGTCAAAATACTAGAAAGAACAGTATGGTGGTATGGACACACAGTTTTTCAGGAAGCCCACCTTCTTTTATGCCATACACCAGCTGTCACCCTTCCTATCAAAAGAAGGGGATTGTAAAACGCTAACTTATCAGGATTTGTTGCCTAACATCTGACGATAACAATCTTCAAATCTATGTTTTGGAAAGAGAGTATCCCAAAACTCTTCTTGATAATCTTCAGAACGATGTTTAAGCAGGGATCTACTTTTATATTTCGTATTACTAGAATATCGAATTCCACTACAAAGAGCAAAACACTGAAACTGCTAAACACTGAACCTGAAAATATCAAAAAACAAAATGCCAAACCACCACAAGCCCATGAACTAAAATAATTTTATTTTCACTATTTTGCAGGGGGACTGCACCCCCCCGGTGCCTCCCACACCCCCTGCAAATTAAATATTCCAACTCCGAGATCACACTACATTGAAATAACTGACCAGTAGACGTATCCTGCCCAATCACTAAAACTGCTAGACACCGACTATCAGAACATTGAGACGAATGTTTCTGTCTCTCCACCACTACAGTATACCAGCATACTGTAACTATGATATTTTAAACAATGCAGCTTTTACTCTAATATACCATTTCTAGTATTACTGTGAAGAACTGGCTAACAAAGATCTTCACCATTCCATAAAGACATATTACAGCTCTTGCTTCACATTTACCAGTCAATTTCTACATAAAGCACCACTGTTTATTTACTTTAAAAGTTCTCTCTAAACGGTAAATATAATCTTCAACTATAAACACTTCATTACTATTTTACGATAAGATCGTTTTATACAAGGTACTTACGCTTTCTGTACCATTGATAGTAATGTCCACCATGTTCATTACATATATATCATGAATATTTAAAGGCATACTATCATACTTTAAAACTTAACCTATCATTTATTTTATTTACTTAACCTTTGTTTACTGGGAAAGTCCGACTTGGAAAGAGACAATTTTCAGAGGAGGCCTGGGGAGAAACACTCCAGATGCATGTCTTTATACTCAAGCTACTAAGAGTATTCCACAGACTTGAAATTTGACTATGTAAACTTTCTTTCTTTTGAAAGTACGATATTCTTGTCTTGAACAAATGAAATTCGATATTCTGGTAATTCTAAATATAAAAGTAGAGTCCCGGGTCGACAGATACAATAGGTATGCATCTATTATTAGGTATGGCCTTGATAATATTAAGTCAAAAGACAAGACAAATGAAAGTAAGAATACTTTTGGCCATACTAGTATGATTTTTACATTACTCATTGGACTCTAAAGACATCAAAAAGTGGTGCGGAGAAATTGGGCCATCTTACATTGTGATGAGGACTCAAACAAAATCTTCCTGATTTCCCTTCATTCACCTTTAAGAACAAGCCTAACATAAAATGGTTATTGGAGAAACTGATTGTTTCCAGACAAAGTGACTCTTGGACTACGACAAAATGTGGATGTTGCCATCAGTGCACTTATATTGAAACCAGCTACAAAGGTGACATAATAGAGAAAAATTAGGGTTATGAACATCTGTGATAATTTCAATTGCTGATCAGAGAGGTTAGTCTACTTAGTGAAATGTATGTCATGCCCTGCCTTCTATATTGGTAAGACTAAAAATGCACCCAACAAAAGGTTATACCAACACTAGTATATCCAAAAAGGACATGAAGAGTGCTCTGAATAGGCATGCTTGTAAATGCTCCAGTTTCAAGAAGTTCACTTTTTTAGGGCTTGAACAGGTGGAAGCAGGTGCCTTTGTTCGTGACTGGGAAAACAGACTTCTACATTATGAGATGTACTGGCAGGTGGCTTTAAGTGGAAGCAAATACACCTGGATTGAAGGACTATATTTCAATTGCAGTGAACTTAAAAGAAAAGCCAACATAGTTTGAGCAAAATTTTGCAACTGTTATGGCTTTCTGCAGTATTTTGACATTCTAGATTTGTTTTTTAACTATTTTTACTTGGTTTAATGTGGAGGTGTTTTTTTTTTTTGGTGTGTGCACACCTTTAAGAACTTTCCCGGGCTTTGTTCAGCCTGCTTTGCTTGTTGATTGACAGTTCTTGAAGGTGTGGTTTTACTTCTCTGAGCTTTTAAATTCAGTGTTTAGAGGAGTTTTCATGGTTCTGAAGAAGTCTATGTTTAGACAAAAGCACTTAACCGTGAATTGCAGGGGTTTTATCAATAAAGGACTGTTTCTTTCAACAACAACTGTGAACTGGAGTGGTTTCTACCATTGTTGGATTCATTTGTTGTGGTCTTTGGCTTCCTGGTCAGTTTGTTTGTTCTTTCCTTGGATTTCTGTTCCAATTCCAGGTATTTCTTGGCTTTCTGTGGATTAACCCCAATGTTAATTCTAAGGGTGAGGTGGAGCGAGGGGGTGAGCCCCACCAGGGCTCTTGCTTCTGGCTCCATGCACCTGGGTGTCCAGGCGCAATCTGCTCTTGGGACAGTGTTAGGTGGGGGGCTTGACCTGGGCAGTACACCTGTCAAAGAGTAAGCAGGTGTCCTAAGGTGAGCTCAGGGAGGACAAAAACCTCCTGTGGAGCAGAAGGGCAAAAGCTCACTTGATCCTTATTTTCAGTATGAATACAGACAGTGAAAGTGGGGCCTCAAGATCCTTCTGACTTTTTGGGTATTAAGCAAAAGGTGTCAAAAAAGTTACCACAACAATAATTGGCTTGTGTCGGCCAAGTGTTCATAGCAATGTCACTTTTTGATCCTTCAATGTCAGTACTTCCTATCATTGTGAAGCAGAATTCACCAAACGTTGGATTGTTCACCCACTAATAGGGAATGTGAGGTCAGTTTAGGCCAATGTGAGACAGGTTAGTTTTATCCTACTGATGATGTGTTATTGTGATAGTAATCCTGCTCAGTACAAGATGAACTGTGGGTTCAGGTATTTGGTGTATGTTCATGGGAGGTTTTAGTCCTCCCTGAGCTCACCTTAGGACCTGTGTTATTCTTTGACAGGTATACCACCCTAGGCAAACTCCCCACCTGACACTGTCCCCAGAGCAGGTTGCGCTTGGACTCCCGGGTGCTTGGAGCCAGACGTGAAAGTACTGGTGTGACTTGCACCCCCGCCTCACCAGGTAAGTGAGAAAAATGATAAGAGTGGTGGCATTTAACTAGCGGCTGAGACCTCCCACTTATTATACATCTGTCATGCCTCTTCACAGTGCCAGACTAGAGTCAAGCTCAACAGGTTCTTCTTTCCTCGCTGATTCTGCCAAGCCCATTTCCCTTGGCTGTGGTTTTGCTAGATAGTAGGTAGGGAAAGTGGGAGTCTCGTTCATCCATTCATGCATGCCACTAATTAGATGACCAGGCATTTGGCTACCTTAAGAGAGTCATAGTTACTCCTGACATTTACCTGCCCTTTATTGAATTTCTTCACTTTGACATTCAGAGCACTGGGCAGAAATCACATCACATTAACACCTGTCTTGGGTCTTTGCAATGGTTTGTTTTAATTAAACATTCAGATTCCCCTGGTTTTCACCACTTCTAAGTCAGCTACTAGCTGATGGACAATGAAGGATGCCGGTCGGGACAGATGGCCGCCACAGCCAGGGCGATCCACAAGAAGGGCCCAGCTCATGTCCAGAGTCACCACTGCTGTCCCCCTGGGGTGGGCACGGTGAGGGGAAGATGTCTTGTCCAGCTGCAGTGAATGCCTAGCCCCGCTTCATTCCTGAGCCAGACTGACCCAGCCCTTAGAGCCACTCCTTATCTCGAAGTTATGGATGTGGCTTGCCGACTTCCTTACCTATATTGTTCTAACATACCAGAGGCTGTTCACCTTGGAGACCTGCTGTGGAAATGGGTATGGCCCGGCATGAGACTTCCACCCTCTCCCCCAGATTACCAAGTGCCGTTGAGAGCTCACCTGACACCGCCAGAACCATGATGCTTTCAAGAGCTTGGGCCCCTCTCTTGGGGCGAATCCACTCCAGGGTGCCCTGCCCCTTACAAAGCAAAGAGAACTCTCCCAGTACCTTCATTGGCTTCTCATGGATCGTTTCCGACACAGCACTGGACACCATGAGTCACCCGTCTCTGCCACTCCGGATTTGAAGATTTGAACCCGACTCCCTTTTGATCCCTTCAGAACGGCGCTTGCCTATCTCTCAGGACTGACTGACCCATGTTCAAATGCTGTGCACATGGAACCATTCTCCACTTTGGCCTTCAAAGCTATCATTTGAATATTTGCTACTACCACCAAGATCTGCACCTGCGGCGGCTCCACCCGGGCCCTCTCCCTGGGCTTCAGTGCTACCATGGAGGCCCACCTATTCATTGCATTGTAGCTCCCTCGGCTTCCAGTGCCGGCGATGGCTGGGTATGGGGCTGACACTTCAGTGCCATCCATTTTTAGGGCTAGTTGATTCAGCAGGTGAGTTGTTACATACTACTTAGCAAATTTCGGCTTCCATGGCCACTGTCCTCCTGTCTATATCAACCAGTACCTTTTCTGAGGTCTGATGAGCATCGGCATTGGGTGCCTAAACCCAGCATTCGGTTCATCCTGCAGCACCATTTCTGCTTACCAAAAGTGGCCCATGGGGAGCTCACATTTCACACCTAGCTCTAAGCCAGCAAGTCAGACTTCTTACCCATTTAAAGTTTGAGAATAGGTTGAGATCATTTCAGAGTCAAGACCTCTAATCATTCACTTTCCCAGATAAAACTGCATCTGCTGAGAGCTAGCTATCCTGAGGGAAACTTGAGAGGGAACTAGCTACTAGATGGTTTGATTAGTCTTTTGTTCCTATACCCAAGTCGGACAACTGATTTGTATGTCAGGACCGCTACAGACCTCCATCAGAGTTTCCTCTGGCTTCGCCCTGCCCAAGCATAGTTCACCATCTTTCGGGTACCATGCTGCACCTCCCCAATGGGACGGGTGAGATGGGCCAGCGGTGTGACCCCCCCCCCCACACGGGCCAGTGGGATCTCGCCTTGGCTGATGAATGCTGGCCCTTACTTTCATTGTGCCGTGGGGTTTCATGCCCAACCTCAGACTCAGGCTCCTGTTAGACTCCTAGGTCCATGTTAAAAAAAAAAAAAAGAACATCCCTGAATAAAAACCCTTCCCAGTCTGGGAGTGTGGACCTATGTCTACTACTCTTCTAAATAGCATGTGATAAATAACCAATGGAAACAAAAGAGTTTGAGCTGAAGGATGACAGAGGAATGACCCCCTGGAATGGAAGAATTTCCTCCCCCTGCCATCTGTAACCTTGATGAATGATCTTTAAAACCCATTTGTCTGAAACTATCTGTTGTCAAAGAGAAAAATGAGAGATACAGACTTCCTGGAAGATAAACGTGGTCAGGGTGGGAGGGGGTCACAAGGTATCTTGAATAGTCATTCAGACATGGACTGTCCTTGGCTTTGAGAGGTTCTAGGCTTCTTTTTGGAACTCCCTTGCCATTTCTTCTTAAACATCTGTTTACCAGTATTTTGTTCAGACTGTGTATTCTGCTTTTTGCCAAAAACTGGATAAGGAGTTAGAGAATCCCTTTGAAAATTTGGAAAAGGAAAACTGAAAACATGTTAGAGATTCCCTGGATCAGATTACTCCTTTCATCATACTTTTTGATCAGCTCTGCAGCAGAGCCAAAAACTAAATCTCTATCCAAAGAAGAAGTTGAAATCTCAGTTTTACATCATCTGGGAGGTTCAGAGGGTGCTGCCATGCATACCTCCTCAAAATAGTACCAGTGGCCATAGCCCTGGAAGAAGTATAATTAGAGTTATGCACACACAGCAAACAATAAGTACTGACCTGTGCAATAGAATAAACTAAATTATTTAAAGTAGATTTTCCTCACAGGAAGAAACTTCAAACATTCCTCATATTTCCACAATTAGTCAGAACAAACTTTAACATATGAGCTTGACAATTCAAAATTCTGAAAATCAAAGTTGCAAGCATATACACTTTTTTCCCATACTTAATAATTTCCCCATCATTATCAGAAAGAGTAGCACTGGAATTAAGTGTTTAGCAGCAGTGGGATCAACTGAAGCTATAGTTGCTGGGTCAGGGTTGGGAATAGTGCATAAAAACTTAAAATACTGAGGAACGTTATACATCCCATCTGCCTTATTAGGAGTATCAGGCTATCAGGAAAAGTGCAGATAGTAACACATAGTCTAAAGCATACAGAACAGCAGGAATGGGTGCACATTCTGGGAAGTTCTGTAACAACTCAACAGTGTTTTCTGAGGGAGTGAGAGATCTCAGTATTCTCCTGCTGAAAACACTGGCACATTCTAGCAATAATCTCACAGAAAGAAAACTTCCCACAGGGAGAATCAGAAACTGAGCTCTTCTCTGAGTCTGAATCAGACATGAGAGGAGAAAACCGTGTATCTGTCCCTTCATTTTTCCTGTTGAGATTCAAAATCTTGAATCTGTTCAGGAAAAGAGGTATCACTTTTTCTTTTAGCAGAAACTACTTTAAAAGAAGGATCAATAGCCAGAATTAAACCCTGAGCCAAAATCCAATAAACTAACTCCTGGCTAAGGAAATTTGAGGAGGAGTAGATGGATGCTTGGTTTTCTCTTTCTTACTGACAGGAAAAATGGGGCCAGCAGGAGCGGCCTTAGGTCAACTGGTGCCCTAGGCAAAAGGGCTCCATGGTGCCCCCTCCCACACCACCCGGTGCCCTCATCCTGGCCTACCTACACCAAATAAATACTGGAAAATCACCACTGCAAGAGCGGCGCCCTAGGCGGCTGCCTAGTTGGCCTATGCCTAAGGCCGGCTATGGGGCCAGCCATGTTACTTACAGCAGCAGCAGCTTCCCACAGAAGGGTGTGATATTCTGACTAAACAGGGAAGTCGTATTCCCTCTCCTAGGACCAACAAGAGTGGCCTCTTTTTTACTGCTGTGAATCATCCCTTGCTAATGGAGTACAATGGTCAATGAACACTTCTAATCCTTATGAAAGGAAATTAGTAGCAGTATAGTCAGCTTTTTTAATATGCATTTTCCCAAGAAAGCCCCTCAGACCTTCTGACCCTTTTGTTTCACTCATTCTTCCATAGTTAGCCCACCCATTTATCAGTTCACATGACTCCATGGGAGGTTCTCCTTTCTTTATGAAGATTTAAAATGCAGCATTCTTTTCTTGCTGAGAGGTCTAACAATGGACAGAAAAGATAAAGGCCATTGTCTCTGAATGCAAGTCTGAATTTCCTTATGCTGTCCTAACTTCCATGACCCAGTCTAAGGGCACAGAATCTGTTTGTACAGGTCACACTCCTGCCACCAGTGGGCATTATAGCTCTCAACCTCTTAAAGTAAGACATCTGGACAAAACCTAAAATAATGGGGAAAAAGGCCGAAAAATAGGGACATATTTTAGTAAATATTACATTTTTAAACTTGGAAGGTTGCTAAAATAACAGGGTTTGTGTTAGCATGCATTTTTCTGATGGATATGAAGTCTGAAACTCAAATGCATGTCATTGTTTAGTGAGTTCAATCCTCAGTGATTTTCCCGAAACCACAAATTTTATGTGGAATAGGCCAAAAATATGAGGCAAAAATCTAGCCATTCTGTGAAAACTTGTACAGTCGCGAGGTATGGCGGGCATGCAATTATCATGTCGCACTACGGGCTGCTCTTTGATTAGTTAGGTCTAGCCAGCCCCTTTTTCTCTTTCATGGAGTGCTTTTCTGACAATACACCCTGCAATCTCCTTCTGAGGAAAGACAGCTGATTGTCAAGCAATTGCCTTGCGTGTGCCTGCAGCTATGGGGGCAATTGCAGAGGAGACAAATTGACTTTTTTTATTTACTGCTTTTGTGGACCAGGAAATCAGACTAAGTGCAAAAACCCTTTCAGCAGAAGTTGGGTAGAAAGCTCCACAAAATACACAGAGAGAAAGTAATATACCTACATTCACATTGCAGTGAATCATTTGAGCACTCAGTAATACGAAAAACAATGCCATACAATAGTGAGAAAAAACACTGTTGAGATACACATGAATACACAGCATACAAACGTATTATAATCATGATACAAGCAGTGAAGTGATGCGAGAAATCATTCAAAGGTAGAGAAGAAGGACTGCTTAGACTGCCGATGCCTAGACCCACAGTATTTTATAACAATAGGACAGTGGTAAAGTGAGCTTTTATAACAATATAAAGCTGAGGGTGTGGCACAGTGTATGTGGCCAAGCAGACATAATAGTGCAGGGGAAGGTGGAAGATTACTGGCCAAGCGGTCATTTAGGACAAGATGGGATGCAGTCAATAAGGCTAGTTTAAAGTGATAAGGTAAGTGCACTGCATGAGAACAGCCAAGAAACATTTAAGTGTTTCAGTAGCAGCGTGAAGGATTTCAGGTTGTTAGTTTGTCTGAGTGAGAAGGCAATAAAATGTTAAACTTTAAAGATATGAGAAAAATACAATCAATCACCTACAGTATTGTTTAATTTAACTGGGTGCAGTACAAATTTGTCAGTATAATGAAGAGTCCTAGATGGGGAGGAAGGTTGGAAAATATTTTTAGTGTCTGTTATTTTTTCAGGTTGGAAAATTAGACTGTGCACAGTTTTCACTTGTGTGAATTTTAAATAATGAGGCAATTCTAACCAATTTATCTGTTTTAGTAACATGCAGTGATGAGATCTATAAGGCATATCAGCTGCAAATTTAGCTATTTTATTATAGAATTTTTCTAGCATGGTTAGTTGGATAAATGGCACGTTGACAAATACGGAAGCAGCACATGGGAGGGTGAGTAAAAATAAAGTTATATAGACCCATATAATCTTCTTCCATCTGTATCAACAGCTGGGTATAGCAAATCTGATTGGATCTGAGGCTGACAAGTTAAGCGTTCAGCTCTAAGGTTCAAACTCCTCCTTTTTTCCCATAATTAATCATCGACCACTCTTGACTCAGATCAAGTTTGTTCCCCAAATATATTATCATAAACCAGAATATGAACAAAATACTACCTATTAGACAAACTACTGTAATGACATAGAGCAGCCAGACATGGTTGTAAACAAGAATGACACCAGAAAGATCCAGTATAGTCCAGCAGGAGCAATAAAACAGTTACAATTGGAAGGGGGGTGGAGAGCAGGGATGTTGAGAATGATGGAAGATGACAACATGGATCTAGCGTTACGGTGAATACATAAATTTTGTATCCAATGTTGTATTTTCCATCCACCTCAATAGCTGGAACAGAGTCCCCAGTTAGATAATCCCAGGAAGGTACAATGGAAGAATATTCTAGAGAATGATGAGCCAAAAGCATCTCTAGACCTGGACTGCAACTAGAGCTTGTAATGAGAGGCAAATGGACCATATAGCTGCAGCGCAGATATCACCAACAGGGCTGTAGTTAAAGAAAGCTGCAGAAGTTTTTACCCCTCTGGTGCAACGTGCCTTTGGTTTAGAGGGCAACAATCCTTTACCTTATAGTCAAATGTAATACACTCCAATAGCCACCTGGACAAGGTAACATTAGACACAATGGGAACCAGCTTTACCTTAGAAAAGGAAATGAAAGGTTGATCACTTTTTCTAAAGTCTTTTGTATGGTGTAAATAAAACCTAAGCTGATAGTAAACATCCAAAGAATGAAGGAAACATGTTTCATTATTTGAAAACTTAGAAAGAAAACTGATAGATGTATAGCCTGATTTAACTTTGTCTCCGATACCACCTTATATTGACCATTCTTACTAAATGTGATTTTTCTATTGTATGTACTTTGTTAAAGATGGATTTGAGGAAGCACATCATGTGAAACCACTTTCCTTTACACATTCATAACTATTTTTAATTATGTTATTAAAATATTTGGATATATTTAAAAACTGTTCCTCCAGTAAGACATGGTCAGATTCCAAATGGCAACTTATCTACAATATTCAGAGTAAAGCCAACTCCACCAATTGCATGCCAGGGTTTTCATCCTATCAGAAGCTCATTCAAATAGACTATAACCAGCTCCACTTACCACATGCTGTTGCTTTCACCCTATCAGAAGCTTGTCCAATGTATCCGCCCACTCTTTTAGTGGCTATAAAAACGCATGCTGTTTGACTGTAGTCCTCATATCAAAAAAAACATTTTCTTGGCCACCATATCCGTCTTTGAATAGAGCTCTTTAAAAAAATATACAACCTACATCTTATTCTTTGGAAAGGAAGGGATGATATAATCAATAGTAAACCTATTAATTTAATTTGGAGTACTACAGGCAATAACATTTAGGAGTAAGAAGACACTCCTGGCAAGTCATATTTAATGAAATGATTCCTGAAGGCTTGCAGTTTGTCCTGACCATTAACCCTTAAGGGGCAGGTGGAATCCTGCCAATCTGCTCATTCACCATTTGTGGTAATTCTTGACTTGGGAACAAAGACTAGATTTGTCTTGAGCGAAAACCCTGTCCAATGAGAAATCAAATATCGGAGTTTGCATGACAAGGCTTGCAATTCTGAAATTCTGTTGACTATATTAACTGCAGCCAAAAAGGACTTCTATGACAGAAATTTTAAATCAGAAGGCAATGCAGGTGCAAACTGCACCTTAGTAAGGCTCTATAACAAAATAGTGATGTCCCAGGGAGGAATGTGATCCCTCAATGGAGGTCGCAAGAGAAATGCACCTCTTAATAAAGCTTTCAAGAGCATCAAAGAAGCAATACTGGTATCCTGTACTTCCACTTGAAAACTGGAAATAGCGATCAACTATATTTTAATCATAGAATAACTAGATCTCAAATGAAAAAGTCTCACAAGGAAATTCAAAATAGAAGACAGTGGATCAGAGGAAGGATAGAAACCTTTAGAATTATCCTAAGCAGTGAACCTTTTCCACTTACTCATGCAAGTCTTCCTAGTAGAGAGCTTTTGGGAAGATATGAGAATTTTTACAACTCTGGAGGAGAGCCTGGAATTTGTGAGCATCTTTGAAAATGGAAAAAGACAAGCAGTCAGACTGAGGGATTTGATGTCTGATTGAGGCTTGCTGATGGGGGGGTGAGAAATCAGCTAAAGAAGGAGATCGTGGGCTGCCTTGCACCAAACGGCTTTCTGAAGAAACATGACTATGAGTGGATTGGGAGGGTAAGCATAGAGGAGTATTTGGGTCAAGCATGGACTAGAGTGTTCTTCATGGATTGCCCCAACTATGAGGCTGGGATTAAAAAGCTGCTGCTGCACTTACTGCTTGGGAGGGTTACACACAGGTCACAGCGAATCTTGGATGGCACTGACTAATGTGCATTTGCACCAGGCTATTGTACTTGCCCAGTACGTACATTGTGATAGGAAAGCAATGAGAAGGCATTGTCTACAGCCGCACCTTCATGGCCTCTCACTCTAAGGGTATGACTATGTTCCACCTTATTTGTTGACATATCACACCACCGACGTGTTGTCTGCTTCTATAGCTTTCACACTCATGGGGAGGCAATCCTCAAAGCCTGCAATACAAGGAGAACTGCTTGCATCTCCAAAATATTGATATGAAGGTTGACCTTGGTCTGAGACGAGGTACCTTGGACTGTCCTCCCGTCAAAATGCCCTCCACCCCCAGAGAGTAGGCATCCATGGTTTACCATGGCACTTGGTGGGTGAAATACAAGGAAACTTTCCAGGGGACCCAACGGGAAATTATTCACTATATAATGTGTTGTCTGCAGATCCTGGTCAGCTTGATTGGATGTTGCCTCAACCAAGACATCTTGGACCGCCAAACATAAAACAGTCTACTGGAATACCCTCATGTGGAACTTGTTACACGGTACCAGAGTGGTAACAACTGCTGTGGACTGAAAATTTTGAAGAATGAGGCAGGCCAGTGGGTTTGGATGATGCAAGATCTAGGCAGCTTGAAGAGGCACCGACAACAGTATGGATGGAGGAAGCCTGGCTATCTGTGTTCTGTTGTCCAGGTAGCAACCTATGAATTCCAAGATCTGAACTGCTTCCATCTTGGATTTGTCAAGATTCACAGCAATCCCTAAGGCAGGGCATGAGTAGAGCAAGGATTCTCATTTGCAAATTACTGAATCTGTTATGGGGGCTGTGATGAGTCAGTCATCTAAGTATAGGAACACCAGAAACCCCTGCAATCTAAGTCAAACAGAACCCAAAATATTTCCTCCCTTTGTGGAGTGGAAAAATGGATTTCAATGGCAAACAATGTTTTGCCACCCTGTTTGCTCCTTGTCTTTGACCTTGAGAGCAAATAAAGAAAACTTATCAAAAAGGGAATTTGGAAAGGACATCTTGAAACTTCCCATGACATCACAGAGTCACGTCCAAGGTGATGGCAAATAGTAATGCAGGTGCCTGCTGCTATAACTGTGCCACTGTTTGCATTAGACAAGAGGCACATGAATACTCTGATGACAGACTGCATGATTACCAACCAGATTTCCAAAGACCTACATGTCCCCACTGCTGTGGGACCTACCAGAGATTAAGAAAGTTCCTTTGCCAAAGCCCTCTGCAGTCTGATCAAATGGGCCATGTAATTCTGCT
Organism: Protopterus annectens; assembly: GCF_019279795.1. Classification (NCBI taxonomy): domain Eukaryota; kingdom Metazoa; phylum Chordata; order Ceratodontiformes; family Protopteridae; genus Protopterus; species Protopterus annectens. Next base: position 65,212,693 of record NC_056741.1, on the reverse strand, counting down.
CTCTCATGGTAAAGGTCAGTGAAGCATACATACACTTCCCAACTGCCCAACATATTGAACTCTCTATTGGAAGGACGTGGCAAGGTGGTTGAACTCTCCTCTCAGAGTTTCATTTTAGTAGTCATGGCAACTACAATGGCATCCACTGCAGGCCCCTTACTCTAATGCACTCTGTCCTTTGGAGGCATTAAAATCTTGCCTGATTTCTGGGGAACTGACTCTATCACAACTGGCTCCTTCCAAGCCCATTGAGACACAAAGTCCACTAAAAAGTGCACGGGGGGGGGGGTACCATGCAGCTCATATATGGGCCTGCATCAAACACTTGAAGGAACATTGATTCATCCAGGAAAGGTTCATTGGTGGACCAACCTGACCTCTGCCAAAGTAATACTAAAAGCTTGGCAAAGGAGAGATCTTTCAGTGGAGATCTGGGGATGCTCCTCCACTAGGGAAGATACTGGGGAGTCCACTAGGGAAGATACTGGGGAGTCCACTAGGGAAGATACTGGGGAGTCCACTAGGGAAGATACTGGGGAGTCCACTAGGGAAGATACTGGGGAGAGTCAGAAGCAGCAGGTGAACTCATGATGGGCAATGGCTTGGGGCCAGTTGATGATAGCCGTCCCAGCATGTGATCGTGTGGAAACAAAGATCCAGAAATGGTGAGAGTCTGGGGTGGCTCTAAGGAAGAGTGATCCCCATCCCCCCTCGGGAGAGGACTTTCTCAAATGCCTAGAATGGTGACACAGGGACTTGATGCAAAGAAGACCTCTTAACTGAACACCCTGAAGGCAGTCATCCCTGGATCACAGTCCTAGTCAGATCCAAGAGGGAGGCCAGTGTCAAGCTGTTGAAAGCTGTGATTCCAAAAGACAGGGAAGGCTTCAAAAACCTCATAGTTGACCCTGAAGTCAGGGACTCAATGTCAACCCTTTGGCACAGGAACTCATCCAGTTCTAACGTCATCAGAGTGGAGTGAATCAATGTTGTCTGCTCCAACATGGGGACCACAAGGATAGAACCCCTAATCCAAGGTTGCAAGTTCTGACAAAAGGACTAGATAAGGAGAGATAATAATGAGGGTAGAAGGGCCAGGTCTAGCCTCCCTCACTGAAAGAAAATGAGAAGTATCCCCCAACTGGATCTAAGACATCGGAAAGGTCCTCATTAGCTTTGTCTAATTCCACCTCATTTAAACTCCTAGAGGACTGCACTGACCCACAAAAAAACTGCAGAAGATGGTCTGGAAGATCTATGCCATGACCTGTCAAGAGGGAGGGAAGGCAATCTAATCTTAGGAGACACAACTTCAGAGAAAACAGTAGATCAAGCACATCAGAGGCTGCCAGAGATCAGGTGTGAATGTGATCCAACACCACAGTCCATGTAGAAGCTTTTGAACCTGAGAGTCAGGGCGCATTCAGGGCAAGTCCATCCGATGTCGATGGATCTGGTGACTTTTTCTTTCTCTTCCCATCCGATACTTAGCAGAATTCGTGTCTGTCTCTCCTTCTTTAGTCTATCCTTCTTGACCTTATCTGTAGCCTTCTTTTTTTTTTAAGAAGAAACATCTTTATTAAATTATCATGTATGACATAGGCAATCTTACATTTATATAAATGACAATAAACCTTACCAACACAATCCCAGTTGCAAACATTATACATTACAAACCATGCCGGCACGACTGTAGCTGCAAACATTATACATCACTTATAATATTTCCAGTCATTGTCGGTCAATTATTACATAGTCTTCCAATTCCTGCCTTTTTTAAATCTCATTCGTCCTCTGCATGTATTGATCCCATACTTCTCATTTTTTCCTATGAGATCTGCTCCTACACTTTTCTAAACAACGCAGTTCCAGTTGTTTTATCTCTGTTAATATCTTTGCTACTTCTAGCAAAGTTGGTTTAGAGTTTGATTTCTGTTTTTTAGCAATTGCTTTTATGGCAGCCATCATAATTAGATTCCGCAAGGCCTTACCATGTCTAGGCAATTCCGATTCTGTATGATAGCTCAAAAAATCATTTGCTTAGTTACACCAATTTGCTCACCCAGCATCTCTGACAGAGCAGCCTGCAGGGAATCTTTAAAGTTGTCCAGCTCATTACACTCCCAGGAAATATGTTCCCTGTTACCTCTTTATTTCCCGTCGCACCTCCAGCATTTGCTGTCTACCTGAGGAAAAATTCTTTGGAGTATATGTTTACCTATGTAAATACGTCCAAGCAAGGATATTAAATCTTACAGACCTTGTTGCATATATGGGAGACATACATATATTCCCCCCATTGTTTCTTTGTAAATTGCTCATCCAGCCTCTCTTCCCGATCCTTTCTAACCTCCTCTGATTGATTCTTATAGTTATCATGCAATATTTTATATTTTATATACTCTACTAATTGTTCCTTTCTTAATGGCAAATTTGTTCTAGATTCTACTAAAAACTCTACCAGCACTGCCAAAAAGGGAGGAGGGGTATCAATCCTCTGTAAAGCAGAGCTACAAGTCAGCACTGTAAATCTTAACCCACCTTTGGACAATAGTGCAGAAATAATTATCTCCAAACTTCAGGTCAACACATGTAAAGCCATAAATATCACCTGTGTTTATCTTCCCCCAGGAAATAACATTAATACACTTGAGTATATCCTTAACTGGCTTTCTATTAATCTCCCACAAGAAACCATAGTCCTAGGGGACTTTAATACCAATTGGAATTCCTGTAGTAGTACAACCCCACCACTCATATTAACCTATATGGCTTCTCACAACTTATAAACTGCCCTACCAGAACTAATAGACTCCATAACAAAGAAAGTACCCTGGATTGGATACTTACTAATACTCCTCATCAAACCTACATAACAGGAACCCTTCCAGATGACCTAAGTGACCATTCTCTAACTTATATTATCAGACATAAAACCAACATAATATTCCCAACACTTTCAGAACAATATGCTCAAAAAAGCAATTTAACCAAGAACGTTTCCAAACAGAACCGAAACAATGTAATTGGTCACCATTAAAATCTCTCCCTCTAAATGAAGCAGTTGAATACTTCAATTCTACATTCTTAACCATTTTTGACCACCACGCACCAACTTGCTCTATAAGAACCAAAGCTAAACCAGCCCCTTGGCTCACTAAAAATACTAAACAAAAATTTCTTCTCCGAAACAGATCCTGGGCAAAATGGCATACTACTAAGAATCTGGCAGACCGCCAAACCTTTAGAGAACATAGAAACATTAAAAAAAAAAAGCCATCCTGCTAGACAAAAAGAACTTTTATCTCCAATTACAGCAAACCTCTCACAAGGAACCTAGAACATTTTGGACTAGTATTAACACTCTTCTTTTCCCGGGCCAATCGATCACACCCAACCCACAAGGCTCATACCCTGAGAATCCCACACAAACAGCTAACGCCTTTAACTCTTTCTTCACAGACATCCAAACTCTAGCTAGCCACCTATCCTGATACCTCTAATCTGCCCACCTCTTTTACAAACCCACCCCCTTTATTTCACTTACAATCAGTGTCTACTTCCTTTATTTCCTCCCTTCTCCAAAAGTTAAAACCTACCACCTCCTCAGCTGATAAACTCCCAGCAGAATTCCTGCAAAAAGGAGCTAAAGCCATTGCCTATCCCATTTCCATTCTGATAAATAGATCCATAAGTGAAGGAACTGTCCCATCTATCTGGAAAATTTCCCATATCATCCCACTACATAAAGGGGGGAACTCCAATGATGTCTCTAACTTTTGTCCCATAGCTTTACTATCCCCTATTACAAAAATTATGGAAAAGTACATCTATAAACAACTTCTTAACCACCTTCTCCAGAACAACCTACTTGCCAACTGTCAACATGGTTTCAGACCTTTCCACAGTACCACCACTGCCCTGCTATCGTTCACAAACTGCATTAATAATAACCGCAACAATAATCTTCTCTCATCTGCAGTCTTCATTGACTTATCTAAAGCTTTTGACATGGTTAATCACCAACTACTCCTTCACACACTGAATTCTCTTTTACTTGATCCTCTATCTATGAACTGGTTTACATCTTACCTTGAAAACCGTCATCAGGCTGTACTCTGGCAAAATAAACTATCTAATCACATTTCTATCTCCCTTGGGGTCCCACAGGGCTTCATATTAGGCCCACTCCTATTTTCCATTTATATTAATGACCTGAAATCAGCTATTCCATACTCCACCTGTATTCAATACGCAGATGACTCTACCATAATCTGCTCAGCCACTTCTCAAACTGAACTTCAGACTCTTACCCAAAAAGCTTTCAACACTGTAGAACAATGGTTCTCACACCGCTGCCTCTTCCTAAACCCCAAGAAAACTAAACTGCTACTCTTCACACCAAGCCGAAAGTCCACCTCTTTACATTTCAATCTCACTTCTAACAACGGTTATCTCTCCTGACCCAACCACTAAACTGTTAGGAATAACAACAGACAACAATCTTAATGTTGATACTCATATAAACACCACAATAAAAATTAGTTAACAAAAAACTAGAATCCCTTTACAGAATTAAACCCTATCTTACACCAGAAGCTAGGACTGCTATATCCAGAACTCACCTAATCTCCACTCTCCTCTATGCTTCTCCTATATACACCAATCCCTCTAAAAACAACCTCAATAAACTAGCAGCATCCTATAATAATATTGCCAGATTTGCTACAGGCTCTCCTTTTAGAACTCATCACTGTCTAAATCTAAGACATCTAAACTGGCTAGAATTTCTTAACCAGCTCCAATTTCACCAGCTCACAATAGTCCACAAGACCCTCTATCAACCTAGCAACACTCCAATACTCTCTAGCCTAATTATACCTTATAATAATCTCAAAAATCTACGCTCCTCAAACAAACTACTTATCAATACTACTAAACCCAACAACTCAGCAGGTGACTCCTTGTTCTCTAACTCTGTTGGGAAAACATGGAATAAACTACCCTCTGAAATCACATCTCAGACTTCTCTCTCACTTTTTAAAAGGAATCTAAAACTATATTTCAATAAATACTGGCTATGCTCCTGTACTAACCCTGACTAATTATTTTCCTATTATCTAAATCTCACCCTACATCCTTTATTTTCTTCCCTTTATGTATCAATAAACAATATTATTGCATACAACATATATGTATACATGTATATTGCACCTTCTCATAAAATTACTGAGTATTCTAATTTGTAATACTTGTGTGAAAAAAAAATGTTGCTTTTATGTAACATTTGCTGTTTTTATAATATCTGTCATAACTTCTATATTAACTTTTTATTAACTTTGTATGATTCTTGGAGCTTTTCTCCCCAGGCCTCTACTGAAAATGGACATGTATCCAGCTAAACTAGCCCGGTCAACAAATGTAAAATAAATAAAATAAAAATAAAATAAATAAAATTTTGTTTAGGACCCCCTATTTCTTTCTCTTTCCCTATACCTTGATATCAGTCCTTGATAGAGAAGGCAATCTGTAACCTGCAGTTCATATATGTTCTTGGCATCCTCCCATTCTATTGCCTTTCCTTCTCTAGTTATTTGCTCCCAATACATTGGTTCCTTTGCCAATTTATGCCAATAAATTCCAGCCCCCTTCTTGCTTATTGTCTGTATCTCAAGTTGCACTCATCCATATCAATAGAATCTCCTTTCTCCATTCCTGTATTGACTTAGTTCTTAGAATACTTTCTTCTACTTTATGAATATCATATTCTGTATAATTAATGTTATTCTCATTAAAGGACTGCATCTAAAATTCCAGACTCTCCTTGTTTCTTGAGTTTGCCCCCTATTTCATCATCATCTCTTTCCATTTTGAATTATAGTTTTCTGCTTGTGTTATGTATAGGAGCCTTAACTCTGTTGCTCTGAAATACCCCTTCAAATTGGGTAATCCCAATCCGCCCTGTTCTGTTGTAAGAATAAGTTTATCCCCCTTGACTCTTGACATTTATCGGTAGTCTTTGATGGCCACAGGTAACACACCTCTTGTCAGGCCATAATAAAAGCAAACACACACACACACACACACACACACACACCAAAAAACAAAGGTAGAGGAAAAAAGGAATATAACCTATACCAAGAAGGAGCAACAGGTCTAAACCCAAGAAAGAGAAAGGCCTAAAAACTAGCTGAATAAAAGCAAGCCAATTGACTAATTTTCAACTTCTAAACAATAAATAAAAGTGGTCAGAGAGAGGGGGGAGGCAAAGAAAGATGAAGAATAATACTATAAGCAAAAAATGTTATCTGTCAACAGCTGACCCTTAGGGAACATATCCATCATTTAGTGTACAAATGAGATCTGAGGGTAGAGTCGTTGATGATGCATGGAGGAGGAGCTTGAGCCTTAGAGCCAATGTCTAAGTCATCAGCCTTGGATCTGATTGGATCCAGTATACTCAGCTGTTGAGACAGATGGAAAAGACAACACTGGAGCAAAAGAGTAGAGAGAATGGTTTACCGAGCCTTGTCAGTCAGGTAAGGTTTACCTTTATGTGATAGCCATATTTCATGACATAAGCATTGATGACACCTAGGAGCTTGGCATGATTTACAAGTTCAGTTTTGGTTTGGTCAGGTGAAGAAATGTTGGTAAGATTATTGTTTAGGTGTGGACAGAATAAGTTTGGCTTTCTTAATGTTTAACATTATATGAGAGTTACAGACCCATGTTTCAATGGAGCTGAAGGATTCCAATGTTTGAGTTTAAAGCTGTTACATGTTTCTTGCACTGTAGATGAGTTTAGATTTGTCACCATATTGATTAATGGTTGCATGTTTACTTGTGGTATGTAGGTCAGTTATGAAACACTGAACAGTAAGGTACCAAGGTTAGATCCTTCAGGCATCACTATGTGCACTGAGAGAAGTGGAGAAAATCTTAATTTTCTCATTTTACAGCTTGAAGTCTATCACTGATTTAGCTGTTGAACCAGGTGACAGATGAGTGCTGAAATCCTTGGGAGGAGAGCTTGTAGAGTGATTTTTGGTGAGAATGGTATCAACACCTTTTTGACAAGTCAAAGAAAAGTGTTGCTTCTGAGTTATCTGCATTCCTGTTGGTGTTGATGGTGGTAGCAAAGCTGAGTAAAGCTGTTGTACTGCTATGCTACAGCCAGAAACTGTGTTGTATGGGGCTTAGGAAGTTGTTTACTGAAACAAATTTAAGCAGCTGAGACTGGATACATTTTCCTAAGACTTTGGAGAGAGGGGGCAGAATGGCTATTGGCTTCAGTAGAACAGCCACCTTTGTTTAGGGGTAGGATATAAGATTTAAAAAAAAATTATGGATGTGGCTTTCTGAGATGGAGCAGTTTATTACTATGAAGATTCGGTAAGCTAGGTTGTCTGCTACAAGTTTAATATGCCCTGCTGGAAGATGGTCTGGGGCAAGTGTAGTTGATAAAATAAAATATAATGTGGGAGATTGGCATGTGGGAGGTTGGCATAATGGTTAAGGTATTTGCTTTGTAAACACAAGGTGCAGCATTTGATTCTTATATGGGGTAATTGGCTTGGCTTAAAATAGACCACAAGGGCAATTAGCCTAGTGCTAATCTTGGAACCTATAAACTGATGTACTGATTTGTAAAACACATTATTATGTATAGCTCTTAATATGTTTTTGTACATTTGATGTTGTTCTGCATAATGGATCAGAATTCAACAACCACAAGAACAAAACTTATATTCATGCTGAAAAAGCTTATACTGCTCTTCCCAGGGCAAGTCCTTTCCTCCAGAAGCAATTGCTGCCTGAACCATCTATTAGCACACCACCACTGGTGTAGTTTGCAGACCAGACATTGCAAAAACAGAACTTTTCTACATTTCAGAAAGAACATTTCACATATGACAAGATAAATGTTTATTCTATATGCTTTAGTAGTTCACAGACATGTGAAAGTCAAATCAAAATCAAATGAATTTGCAGCTGTGTCCAGGCAAAGCACAAGCTACCATCTCCTGGACACAGTACCATGTGTGCACCTGGAGGATGAACTGACATGACTTTAGCTCGATTCGTCAGTATGAGGAAGAGATGGTGAAAACTTGAGCTATGCTGTATGACAATTTAAAAAAAATTGACAATGGTCAATGCAGCCCGACTCATTTTCATGTTTTACTTAGCAGTGAACAAGCACACCCATCTGGTTATTAGATACAAATATAAATAAATGAACTAATAAATAATTTAATTATTGAAGTTTATGCATGTTATGAACTGTGAAATGTCACAGATTGCCTTACTAGGTGATGATTGTAATTATTTACCATCGCTTAATATTATTTCTTAATACTTACAGGTATTTAAAGTGAAATATCTTTCTGACTGCACATGGAAATTTGTATATAAGTAGATTATTCAGACTTTTTCCCCGTTTCCCAAAGACAAGGGACACATTTGCCTCTTTGCGGTCCATATCATTTTTGTTTCATGGTTCTTGTTTGAGTATACTTTTGTCAACAGGACCCAGCAAACGGCAAACAATTAGATGGCCAGTGATGTAATAGGATGTGGTCAGTAAATGATGAAGTGTGTCTTTGTTCATGTAACCTCATTAACCAGAGTTTCACAATAACAAGCCAAGCTTGAATTTTTAATTTCAGACTGAAGCTTCTAAACATGCAGAATTGTATCCTGCATGAATAAAGCGTTCGGAAAAGACAGTACAATAAAATATTTATCCTCTGTTTCTTCTGCCCATTTGCAAAATAATATTATTGCTGACAAATAATTACCATTTCCTAAAGGAGTTTTTGAATTCTCTGTGTCAAATGACTAATGGTGGGAGAGTGTGAAAACATTTGGTTACAAACGTGCCTCAAACCTAGCCTGTTAAGGCAAACGTGCCTCAAACCTAGCCTGTTAAGGTACACATGTAACAGAAAAAAATTTGGAAAAAATGTGTGGTGGATACAATATCATGCCATAAGTCATTTTGTTAAGTGGAACAGTGGCAGGTAGGAATAGCCTCTACTGAAATATGACTTCTCACAGAAGGCTAGATACTTTGGTAGAATAAATCAACAAACTACTACTGTACTAAAGAAAGAAGGAGTTAATAAATTAAGTTATGACCAGGCAGAAGTATAGAACCAAGTTATCCATCCAACCAAAAAGTATGTACTTAATTTATATCAGTTTGTGTGTGAGTGTGTGCACGCGTGCGCACAGTAGTGCGTGTGTGTATGTGTGCTTCTCCCAACTGTCCCTGATTTTGAAGAATGGCTCTAATTTTTTTCATCTCATTTTGATACATTCTTTGCAACTTTTCTGGCTTTTTAGGTAAAACAAACAGGATTGCAGTCAGTAACTATCGATGGCATACATCTGAGTTTCAGACTTATTAGCCTTCAAAAAAGCATAGAAATACAATGCATGGTATTCTAGCAAGTTTCTAAGTATATAAAGAAAGCAGTGGTCCCAGATTTTAGTGTTCTTCTTGATTCTTATGCTAAGAGGTTGAAAGGCATGTTGGGGGATGCATTTGGTTTTACATTGCATTCTAACAGCTGAAAGGTTAATTCATGTGCTGCAGTTATTTTTATACATACTGATCCCAACTGTCCCCAATTTTGAAGAATGGCTCTGATTTTTGCCTCATATTTTGGACAATTTCTCATAAAGTTTGTGGCTTTTCTGGCACATAATTGAGGATTGCAGTCACTAAATAATGATGACCATACCTCTCAATCACTCCACATATGGCAGAGCATTCCAGATTTATCCTCTAAAACTACCACTGCTTTGATGTTCCACTTTGACCCCAGACAGCTCGAAGTTATGCTCTTTCATTGAATCAATTGTAGAGCCAATGAGAGAGTGACTTACTGGAGTACATCATGGTAAAATTTAAGACAGCCACCAAAGAGCACTTTAAAAGTCACTGGCCCTGCCACTGCACTCTCCCTCCTTAAACATCCCCTACTTCTCATACCTTAATCTACTTTCTGCCCTTAACTCACTCTTCTCACTTCTTCTTTTGGCTTTTCCCAGTTAGGCGTCACCACAGCAGATCATCTGTCCACTCATGATTGGCAGTGGAGTTTTACAGTGTTGAGTTGCCAGCCCGGCGCCCAACCTTCCACAGAAGGCACACACATGCACACACTCACACCTAGGGCCAATTTAGGGTGTCCAATCCACCTACTGCATGTCTTTGGGATGTGGGAGGAAACCAAAGCACCTGGAGGAAACCCACGTGACCACAATGATGACATGCAGACTCTGCACAGAAGGCACCCCAGCCGAGAATTGAACTGCAGAACCTCTTGCTGTGAGGTGGCAACGCTAACCGCTGCACCACCGTGGCTGCCCTCCAACTCACTCTTCTCACTAGCTCTCTTTAATCTTCCTTGAATACTCTTTCTACTGTCTTCTAAAAATCTATTAAGTAAATTGCCTCAGAGAAACATTCAACTGTAATTGTCTCGCCTTCATGCAATTACATTAAGATAAAACTGGGTTTTTGTAACCACTTACCCTAAAAACTATATTATTCTTAATGATGTATTTCTTTTAATACATCTTGAAATAGTTTTGCTATACTCCTGATTATTGACACTGTATAACATTGTATTGCTACATAATGTTGTGTAATAATCCTGTAAAATTGCTGTTTAATGCTAATTTATAATGAAAATTGTTTAATATGTTGGAGCTTTACTCCCCGGGCCTCTGCTGAAAAACGGCTCTTCAGCTCAGTCAGACATTCCCAGTCAACAAATGTAAAATAAATAAAATAAAATAAATAAATAAAAAATAAATAAAAGAGGAACCAACTATAAATTCTGCAGTACATTACTTAGTTCATGCAGCAGAGAATGGTGTGGTGCACCATTAAGGAAATTAAAATATGCAGTTAGAGTTAGTTTAAGTAGCACTGGGAATGCGTTCATATCAGCAACGATCTCTGTGTATCTGCAGGCAGCTACAACATGGGAGCTGTTATCAGCAATGGTCTGTGTGTATCTGTAGATAACTACAACATGGGACCTGTTATCAGCAATGGTCTGTGTGTATCTGCAGACAGCTACAACATGGGAGCCATTATTAGTAAAGGTCTGTGTGTATCTGCAGATAGATACAACATGGGAGCTGTTGTCAGCAATGGTCTGTGTGTATCTACACATAGTTACAACATGGGAGATGTTATCAGCAATGGTCTGTGTGTATCTGCAGACAGCTACAACATGGGACCCGTTATCAGGAATGGTCTGTGTGTATCTGCAGACAGCTACAACATGGGAGCTGTTATCAGCAATGGTCTGTGTGTATCTGCAGACAGCTACAGCATGGGACCTGTTATCAGCACTGGTCTGCATGTATCTGCAGACAGCTACAACATGGGAGCTGTTATCAGCAATGGTTTGTGTGTATCTGCAGACAGCTACAACATGGGAGCTGTTATCAGCAATGGTCTGTGTGTATCTGCAGACAGCTACAGCATGGGACCTGTTATCAGCAATGGTCTGCATGTATCTGCAGACAGCTACAACATGGGACCCGTTATCAGCAATGGTCTGTGTGTATCTGCAGACAGCTACAACATGGGAGCTGTTATCAGCAATGGTCTGTGTGTATCTGCAGACAGCTACAGCATGGGACCTGTTATCAGCAATGGTCTGCATGTATCTGCAGACAGCTACAACATGGGAGCTGTTATCAGCAATGGTCTGTGTGTATCTGCAGACAGCTACAACATGGGAGCTGTTATCAGCAAGGGTCTGTGTGTATCTGCAGACAGCTATAACATGGGAGCTGTTATCAGCAAGGGTCTGTGTGTATCTGCAGATACCTACAACATGGGAGATGATATCACCAATGGTCTGTGTGTATCTGCAGATCGCTACAACATGGGAGCCGATATCAGCAATGGTGTGTGTGTATCTGCAGACAGCTACAACATGGGAGCTGTTATCAGCAATGGTCTGTGTGTATCTGCAGACAGCTACAACATGGGAGCTGTTATCAGCAATGGTCTGTGTGTATCTGCAGAGAGCTACAACATGGGACCTGTTATCAGCAATGGTCTGTGTGTATCTGCAGACAGCTACAACATGGGAGCTGTTATCAGCAATGGTCTGTGTGTATCTACAGACAGCTACAACATGGGAGCTGTTATCAGCAATGGTCTGTGTGTATCTGCAGACAGCTACAACATGGGAGCTGTTATCAGCAATGGTCTGTGTGTATCTGTAGACAGCTACAACATGGGAGTTGTTATCAGCAATGGTCTGTGTGTACCTGTAGATAGCTACAAAATGGGAGCTGTTATCAGCAAGGGTCTGTGTGTATCTGCAGACAGCTACAACATGGGAGCTGTTATCAGCAATGGTCTGTGTGTATCTGCAGACAGCTACAACATGGGAGCTGCTATCAGCAATGGTTTGTGTGTACCTGTAGATAGCTTCACCATGGGAGTGGTTAAAATCAATGGTGTGTATGTATCTACAGATAGCTACAACATGGGACCTGTTATCAGCAATGGTCTGTGTGTATCAACACATAGTTACAACATGGGAGATGTTATCAGCAATGGTCTGTGTGTATCTGCAGATAGATACAACATGGGAGCTGTTAACCGCAACAGTCTGCGTGTATCTGCAGATAGCTACAACACGGGGGCCGTTATCAGCAATGGTCTGTGTGTATCTGTAGATAGCTACAACAGGAGAGACAGTATCAGTAATAGTCTGTGTGTATTGACAGATAGCTACCACCTAGGAGTCATTCCCGGCAATGGTCTGTGTGTATCTGCAGACAGCTACAACATCAGAGCCATTATTAGTAAAGGTCTGTGTGTATCTGCAGATAGATACAACATGGGAGCTTTTATCAGCAATGGTCTGTGTGTATCTGCACATAGCTACCACCTAGTAGTCGTTATCAGCAATAGCCTGTGTGTATTCCAGATAGCTACAACATGGGAGCCATTATTAGCAATGGTCTGTGAGTATCTGCAGATAGCTGCAACCTAGGAGTCATTATCAGCAATGGTCTGTGTGCATCTGCCGATAGCTACAACATGGGAACTGTCATCAGCAATGGTCTGTCTGTATCTGCAGATACATACAACATGGGAGCCGTTATCAGCAATGGTCTGTGAGTATCTACCGAGTGCTACAACATGGGAACTGTTAACAGCAATGGTCTCTGTGTATCTGCAGATAGCTCCAACATGAGAGCTGTTATCAGCAGTGGTCTGTGTGTATCTGCCAATAGCTACAACATGGGAGCTGTTATCAGCAATGGGATTTGTGTATCTGCAGATAGCTACAACATGGGAGCTATTAGAGTAGTCTGTGTGTATCTGCCGATAGCTACAACATGGGAGCTGTTATCAGCAGTGGTCTGTATGCACAGATAGCTAAAACATGGGAGCCATTATCTGCAATGGTCTGTGTGTATCCACCGATAGCTCAACATTGGAGTCATTATCAGCAATGGTCTGTGTGTATCTGCAGATAGCTACAACATGGGAGCTGTTATCAGCAATGGTCTGAGTGTATCTGCGGATAGCTACAACATAGGAGCCATTATCAGCAATAGTCTGTATGTATCTGCAGATAGCTACAACATGGGAGCTGTTACCAGCAATGGTCTGTGTGTATCTGCAGATAGCTATAATCTAGGAGTTGTTATCAGCAATGGTTTATGTGTACCTGCAGACAGCTAAAACATGGGAGTTGTTATCAACAATGGTCTATGTGTATCTGTGGATAGCTACAACATGGGAGCTGTTATCAGCAATGGTCTGTGTGTATCAGCAGATAGCTACAACATGGGAGCCGTCATCAGCAATGGTCTGTGTGTATCTGCAGATAGCTACAACATGAGAGCCGTTATCAGTAATGGTCTGTGTGTATCAACAAATAGCTACCACCTAGGAGTCATTATCAGCAATGGTCTGTGTGTATCTCCAGATAGCTACAACATGGGAGCCATTACCAGAAATGGTCAGTGAGTATCTGCAGATAGCTACAACATGAGAGCCGTTATCAGTCATGGTCTGTGTGTATTAACAGATAGCTGCAACCTAGGAGTCATTATCAGCAATGGTCTGTGTGCATCGTCTGATAGCTACAACATGGGAACTGTCATCAGCAATGGTCTGTGTGTATCTGTAGATACCTACAACATGGGAGCTGTTATCAACAATGGTCTGTGTGAATCTGCAGATAGCTACAACATGGCAGCTGTTATCAGCAGTGGTCTGTTTGTATCTGCTGATAGCTACAACATGGGAGCTGTTATCTGCAATGGGCTTTGTGTATCTGCAGATAGCTACAACATGGGAGTTGTTATTAGCAGTGGTCTGTGTGTATCTGCCGATAGCTACAACATGGGAGCTGTTATCAGCAGTGGTCGGTGTGTATGCACAGATAGCTAAAACATGGGAGCCGTTATCTGCAATGGTCTGTGTGTAACCGCAGATAGCTACAATACTGGAGTCATTATGAGCAATGGTCTGTGTGTATCTGCAGATAGCTAAAACATTGGAGCTGTTATCAGCAATGGTCTGTGTGTAACTGACGATAGCTACAACTTGGGAGCTGTTATTAGCAATGGTCTGTGTGTATCTGCAGATAGCTACAACATGGATGCTGTTACATGCAATGGTCTGAGTGTATCTGGAGATAGCTACAATATGGGCACCATTATTAGCAATGGTCAGTATGTATTTGCAGATACCTACAACATGGGACCTGTTACCATCAATGGTCTGTGTATCTGCAGATAGCTATAATAGGAGTTGTTATCAGCAATGGTCTATGTGATATCTGCAGATAACTACAAAATGGGAGCGATCATCAGCAATGGTCTATGTGTACCTGCAGACAGCTAAAACATGGGAGTTGTTATGAACAATGGTCTATGTGTATCTGCAGATAGCTACACCATGGGAGCTGTTATCAGCAAAAGTCTGTGTGTATCTGCAGATAGCTACAACATGGAAGCTGTTATCAGCAATGGTCTGTGTGTATCTGTAGCCAGATACACCATGGCAGCTGTTAATAGCAATGGTCTGTGTGTATCTGCAGGTAGCTGCAACATGGGAGCTGTTATCTGCAATAGTCTGTGTGTAAGCCCAGATAGCGAAAATATGGCAGCTGTTATCAGCAATGGTTTGTGTGTATCTGCAGACAGCTAAAACATGGGAGCTGTTTTCAGCAATGGTCTATGTGTATCTGTGGCTAGCTAAAACAATGGAGCTGTTATCTGCAAAGGTCTGTGAGTATCTGCAGATATTTACAACATGGGAGCTATTAACAGCAATGGTCTGTGTGTATCTGCAGATAGCTACAACATGGGAGCTATTCTCAGCAATGGTTTGTGTGATCTACAGATCGCTACAACATGGGAGCAGTTATCAGCAAAAATCTGTGTGTATTTGCACGTGGCTACAAGACAGAAGCTGTTATCAGCAATGGTCTGGGTGTATAGGCAGATAGCTACAACATGGGAGCCATTATCAGCAATGGCTGTGTCTATCTGCATACAGCTACAACATGGCAGCTGTTAATAGCAATGGTCTGTGTGTATCTGTAGCCAGCTACAACATGGCAGCCATTATCACCAATGATCTGTGTATCTACAGAGAGCTACAACATGGGAGCTGTTATCAGTAGTAGTCTGTGTGTATCTGCAGATAAGTACAAAATGGGAGCTGTTATCAGCAGTGGTTTGTATGTATCTGTAGACAACTGCAACATGGAATGGTCTGTGTGTATCCCCAGATAGGTAAAACATGGGAGGTGTTAGCAGCAATGGTTTGTATGTATCCGCAAATAGCTACAGCATGGGAGATTTTATTAGCAATGGTTTCTCTGTATATGCAGAGAGCTACAAAATGAGAGCTGTTATCAGCAATGGTCTGTGTGTATCCTCAGAGAGATACAACTTGGGAGCTGTTATCAGCAATGATCTGTGTGTATCTGCAGATAGCTACAACATGGGGCCATTACCAGCAATTGTCTGTGTGTTTCAACAGATAGCTGCAACATGGGGGCTGTTATCAGCAAAGGCTGTGTGTATCTACAGATAGCTACAACATAGGAGCTGTTATCAGCAATGATCTGTGTGTATCTGCAGATAGCTACAAAATGGGAGCTGTTATCAGTAATGGCTGTGTGTATCAGCAGATAGCTACAACATGGAATCTCTTATCAGTAATGGTCTGTGTGTATGCACAGATAGCTACACCACGGGAGCTGGTCAGCAATGGTCTATGTGTATCCGCAGACAGCTTCAGCATAAGAGCTGTTTTCAGTAATGGTCTTTGTGTATCTGCAGATAGCTACAACATGGGAGCCATTATCAGTAATGGTATGTCTGTCTCTACAGATAGCTACATCATGGGAGCTGTTATCAGCAATGGTCTGTGTGTATCTGTAGCCGGCTACAACATGGCCGCTTTTATCAGCACAGGCTTGTGTGTATCTGTAGCCCGCTACAACATGGCAGCCGTTATCAGTAATGGTCTGTGTGTATTTGCAGATAGCTACAATATGGGAGCCGTTATCAGCTATGGTCTGTGCGTATCTGCAGATACCTACAACATGTGAGCTGTTATCAGCAATGGTCTGTCTGTATCTGCAGATAGCTACTTCATGGGAGCTGATATCAGCAGTGTTTTGTGTGGATGCGCCCATATCTACAACATGGGAGCTGTTATTAGCAACAGTTTGTTTGTATCGGCATCCAGTTACAACATGGGAGCTCTTATCAGCAATGGTCTGTGTGTATCTCCAGGTAGCTACAACATGGCAGCCATTAGCAACAGTGGTTTGTGTGTATCTGCAGACAGCTACAACATGGGAGCTGTTATCAACAATGGTCTGTATGTGTATCTGCAGATAGCTGCAACATGGGAGCCGTTATCAGTAATGGTCTGTGTGTATCTGCAGATAGCCGCAATATGGGAGCTGTTATCAGTAATGGTTTGTTGGCATCCGCAGATAGCTACAACATGGGAGCTGTTATGAGCAATCATCTATGTGTAGCTGCAGATAGCTACAACATGGCAACCGTTATCAGCAGTGGTTTTTGTGTATCTGCAGATAGATACAACACAGTAGCTGTTATCAGCAATGGTATGTGTTTATCTAAAGATAGCTACAACATGGGAGCTACTATCAGCAATGGTCTGTGTGTATCTGCAGATAGTTACAACATGAGAGCTGTTATCAGTAATGGTCTGTGTGTTTCTGCAGATAGCCAAAACATGTGAGCTGTTATCAGCAATGGTCTGTTTTTATCCACAGATAGCTACAACGAGGGAGCTGTTATCAGCAATGGTCTGTTTTTATCCACAGATAGCTACAACGTGGGAGCTGTTATCAGGAATGGTCTGTTTTTATCCACAGATAGCTACAACATGGGAGCTGTTATCAGGAATGGTCTGTGTGTATCTGCAGATAGCTACAGCATGGGACCCATTAACAGCAACGGTCTGTTTGTATCTGCAGATAGCTACCACCTAGGAGTTGTTATCAGCAATGGTCTGTGTGTATCTGCAGAGAGCTACAACATGGGAGGTATTGTCAGCAATGGTCCTTGTGTTTCTACAGACAGCTACAACATGGGAGCCGTTCTCAACAATGGTCTGTGTGCATCTGCAGATAGCTACAAAATGGGAGCTGTTATCAGCAACAGTCTGTGTGTATCTGCAGAGAGCTCAGCAATGGTCTGTGTGTATCTACAGATAGTTACACCATGGGAGCTGTTATCAGCAATGGCTTCTCTGTATATGCAGACAGATACAAAATGGGAGCTAATATGTAAGCTTATTATTTATAATACTGCTGTAATTTTTTACTGTAACAATGTTAATAACTGCTATTTAATTCTTAGAATACATGCCATTTTAGATGGCACAGATGTTATGTGACTACTGTATGTACTTTGTTCTTCATCAGGAACTGTGATTGCATTAACAATACTTTGTTGAGCTTTCCTCTTTGGGCCTCTGCTGAAAACAGACTTGCATCCAGTTGGAATTTCCCGGTTAACAAATGTAAATAAATAAATAAAATAGATAATATTAACAATGGTATGTGTGTATCTGCAGATGGCTACAACATGGGAGCTGTTATATGCAATAATCTGTGTGTATCTGCAGACAGCTGCAACATGGGAGCTCTTATCAGCAATGGTCTGTCTGTATCTGCAGAGAGTTTCAACATGGGAGCTCTTATCAGTAATGGTCTGTCTGTATCTGCAGATAGCTACAACATGGGAGCTGTTATCAGCAATGGTTTCTGTGTATCTGCAGATAGCTACAACATGGGAGCCGATATCAGCAATGCTCTGTGTGTATCTGCAGACAGCTACAAAATTGGAGCTGTTATCAGCAATGGTCTGTGTGTATCTGCAGATAGCTACAACATGAGAGCCGTTATCAGTAATGGTCTGTGTGTATCAACAAATAGCTACCACCTAGGATTCGTTATCAGCAATGGTCTGTGTGTATCTCCAGATAGCTACAACATGGGAGCCATTATCAGCAATGGTCTGTGAGTATCTGCAGATAGCTACAACATGAGAGCCATTATCAGCAATGGTCTGTGAGTATCTGCACATAGCTGCAAACTAGGAGTCATTATCAGCAAAGGTCTGTGTGCATCGGCCAATAGCTACAACATGGGAGCTGTTATCAGCAATGGTCTGTGAGTATCTGTCGATAGCTACAACATGGGAACTGTTATCAGCAATGCTCTGTGTGAATCTGCAGATAGCTACAACATGGCAGCTGTTATCAGCAGTGGTCTGTTTGTATCTGCCGATAGCTACAACATGGGAGCTGTTATCAGCAATGGGCTTTGTGTATCTGCAGATATCTACAACATGGGAGCTGTTATCAGCAGTGGTCTGTGTGTATCTGCCGATAGCTACAACATAGCAGCTGTTCTCAGCAGTGGTCTGTGTGTATGCACAGATAGCTAAAACATGGGAGCCATTACCTGCAATGGTCTGTGTGTAACCACAGATAGCTACAATACTGGAGTCATTATGAGCAATGGTCTGTGTGTATCTGCAGATAGCTAAAACATTGGAGCTGTTATCAGCAATGGTCTGTGTGTAACTGACGATAGCTACAACTTGGGAGCTGTTATTAGCAATGGTCTGTGTGTATCTGCAGATAGCTACAACATGGATGCTGTTACATGCAATGGTCTGAGTGTATCTGGAGATAGCTACAATATGGGCACCATTATTAGCAATGGTCAGTATGTATTTGCAGATACCTACAACATGGGAGCTGTTACCATCAATGGTCTGTGTGTATCTGCAGATAGCTATAATAGGAGTTGTTATCAGCAATGGTCTATGTGATATCTGCAGATAACTACAAAATGGGAGCAATCATCAGCAATGGTCTATGTGTACCTGCAGACAGCTAAAACATGGGAGTTGTTATGAACAATGGTCTATGTGTATCTGCAGATAGCTACAACATGGGAGCTGTTATCAGCAAAAGTCTGTGTGTATCTGCAGATAGCTACAACATGGAAGCTGTTATCAGCAATGGTCTGTGTGTATCTGTAGCCAGATACACCATGGCAGCTGTTAATAGCAATGGTCTGTGTGTATCTGCAGGTAGCTGCAACATGGGAGCTGTTATCTGCAATAGTCTGTGTGTAAGCCCAGATAGCGAAAATATGGCAGCTGTTATCAGCAATGGTTTGTGTGTATCTGCAGACAGCTAAAACATGGGAGCTGTTTTCAGCAATGGACTATGTGTATCTGTGGCTAGCTAAAACAATGGAGCTGTTATCTGCAAAGGTCTGTGAGTATCTGCAGATATTTACAACATGGGAGCTATTAACAGCAATGGTCTGTGTGTATCTGCAGATAGCTACAACATGGGAGCTATTCTCAGCAATGGTTTGTGTGATCTACAGATCGCTACAACATGGGAGCAGTTATCAGCAAAAATCTGTGTGTATTTGCACGTGGCTACAAGACAGAAGCTGTTATCAGCAATGGTCTGGGTGTATAGGCAGATAGCTACAACATGGGAGCCATTATCAGCAATGGCTGTGTGTATCTGTAGCCAGCTACAACATGGCAGCCATTATCACCAATGATCTGTGTATCTACAGAGAGCTACAACATGGGAGCTGTTATCAGTAGTAGTCTGTGTGTATCTGCAGATAAGTACAAAATGGGAGCTGTTATCAGCAGTGGTTTGTATGTATCTGTAGACAACTGCAACATGGAATGGTCTGTGTGTATCCCCAGATAGGTAAAACATGGGAGGTGTTAGCAGCAATGGTTTGTATGTATCCGCAAATAGCTACAGCATGGGAGATTTTATTAGCAATGGTTTCTCTGTATATGCAGAGAGCTACAAAATGAGAGCTGTTATCAGCAATGGTCTGTGTGTATCCTCAGAGAGATACAACTTGGGAGCTGTTATCAGCAATGATCTGTGTGTATTTGCAGATAGCTACAACATGGGGCCATTACCAGCAATTGTCTGTGTGTTTCAACAGATAGCTGCAACATGGGGGCTGTTATCAGCAATGGCTGTGTGTATCTACAGATAGCTACAACATAGGAGCTGTTATCAGCAATGATCTGTGTGTATCTGCAGATAGCTACAAAATGGGAGCTGTTATCAGTAATGGCTGTGTGTATCAGCAGATAGCTACAACATGGAATCGCTTATCAGTAATGGTCTGTGTGTATGTGCAGATAGCTACACCATGGGAGCTGGTCAGCAGTGGTCTATGTGTATCCGCAGACAGCTACAGCATAAGAGCTGTTTTCAGCAATGGTCTTTGCGTATCTGCAGATAGCTACAACATGAGAGCCATTATCAGCAATGGTATGTCTGTCTCTACAGATAGCAACAACATGGGAGCTGTTATCAGCAATGGTCTGGGTGTATCTGTAGTCAGCTACAACATGGCAGCCATTATCAGCAATGGCTTGTGTGTATCTCTAGCCCGTTACAACATGGCGGCCGTTATCAGTAATGGTCTGTGTGTATTTGCAGATAGCTACAACATGGGAGCCGTTATCAGCAATGGTCTCAGGCGTATCTGCAGATACCTACAACATGTGAGCTGTTATCAGCAATGGTCTGTCTGTATCTGCAGATAGCTACTTCATGGGAGCTGATATCAGCAGTGTTTTGTGTGGATGCCCATATCTACAACATGGGAGCTGTTATTAGCAACAGTTTGTTTGTATCGGCATCCAGTTACAACATGGGAGCTCTTATCAGCAATGGTCTGTGTGTATCTCCAGGTAGCTACAACATGGCAGCCATTAGCAACAGTGGTTTGTGTGTATCTGCAGACAGCTACAACATGGGAGCTGTTATCAACAATGGTCTGTATGTGTATCTGCAGATAGCTGCAACATGGGAGCCGTTATCAGTAATGGTCTGTGTGTATCTGCAGATAGCCGCAATATGGGAGCTGTTATCAGTAATGGTTTGTTGGCATCCGCAGATAGCTACAACATGGGAGCTGTTATGAGCAATCGTCTATGTGTAGCTGCAGATAGCTACAACATGGCAACCGTTATCAGCAGTGGTTTTTGTGTATCTGCAGATAGATACAACACAGTAGCTGTTATCAGCAATGGTATGTGTTTATCTAAAGATAGCTACAACATGGGAGCTACTATCAGCAATGGTCTGTGTGTATCTGCAGATAGTTACAACATGAGAGCTGTTATCAGTAATGGTCTGTGTGTTTCTGCAGATAGCCAAAACATGTGAGCTGTTATCAGCAATGGTCTGTTTTTATCCACAGATAGCTACAACGAGGGAGCTGTTATCAGCAATGGTCTGTTTTTATCCACAGATAGCTACAACATGGGAGCTGTTATCAGCAATGGTCTGTTTTTATCCACAGATAGCTACAACATGGGAGCTGTTATCAGGAATGGTCTGTGTGTATCTGCAGATAGCTACAGCATGGGACCCATTAACAGCAACGGTCTGTTTGTATCTGCAGATAGCTACCACCTAGGAGTTGTTATCAGCAATGGTCTGTGTGTATCTGCAGAGAGCTACAACATGGGAGGTATTGTCAGCAATGGTCCTTGTGTTTCTACAGACAGCTACAACATGGGAGCCGTTCTCAACAATGGTCTGTGTGCATCTGCAGATAGCTACAAAATGGGAGCTGTTATCAGCAACAGTCTGTGTGTATCTGCAGAGAGCTCAGCAATGGTCTGTGTGTATCTACAGATAGTTACACCATGGGAGCTGTTATCAGCAATGGCTTCTCTGTATATGCAGACAGATACAAAATGGGAGCTAATATGTAAGCTTATTATTTATAATACTGCTGTAATTTTTTACTGTAACAATGTTAATAACTGCTATTTAATTCTTAGAATACATGCCATTTTAGATGGCACAGATGTTATGTGACTACTGTATGTACTTTGTTCTTCATCAGGAACTGTGATTGCATTAACAATACTTTGTTGAGCTTTCCTCTTTGGGCCTCTGCTGAAAACAGACTTGCATCCAGTTGGAATTTCCCGGTTAACAAATGTAAATAAATAAATAAAATAGATAATATTAACAATGGTATGTGTGTATCTGCAGATGGCTACAACATGGGAGCTGTTATATGCAATAATCTGTGTGTATCTGCAGACAGCTGCAACATGGGAGCTCTTATCAGCAATGTTCTGTCTGTATCTGCAGAGAGTTTCAACATGGGAGCTCTTATCAGTAATGGTCTGTCTGTATCTGCAGATAGCTACAACATGGGAGCTGTTATCAGCAATGGTTTCTGTGTATCTGCAGATAGCTACAACATGGGAGCCGATATCAGCAATGCTCTGTGTGTATCTGCAGACAGCTACAAAATTGGAGCTGTTATCAGCAATGGTCTGTGTGTATCTGCAGATAGCTACAACATGAGAGCCGTTATCAGTAATGGTCTGTGTGTATCAACAAATAGCTACCACCTAGGAGTCATTATCAGCAATGGTCTGTGTGTATCTCCAGATAGCTACAACATGGGAGCCATTACCAGAAATGGTCAGTGAGTATCTGCAGATAGCTACAACATGAGAGCCGTTATCAGTCATGGTCTGTGTGTATTAACAGATAGCTGCAACCTAGGAGTCATTATCAGCAATGGTCTGTGTGCATCGTCTGATAGCTACAACATGGGAACTGTCATCAGCAATGGTCTGTGTGTATCTGTAGATACCTACAACATGGGAGCTGTTATTAACAATGGTCTGTGTGAATCTGCAGATAGCTACAACATGGCAGCTGTTATCAGCAGTGGTCTGTTTGTATCTGCTGATAACTACAACATGGGAGCTGTTATCTGCAATGGGCTTTGTGTATCTGCAGATAGCTACAACATGGGAGTTGTTATCAGCAGTGGTCTGTGTGTATCTGCCGATAGCTACAACATGGGAGCTGTTATCAGCAGTGGTCTGTGTGTATGCACAGATAGCTAAAACATGGGAGCCGTTATCTGCAATGGTCTGTGTGTAACCGCAGATAGCTACAATACTGGAGTCATTATGAGCAATGGTCTGTGTGTATCTGCAGATAGCTAAAACATTGGAGCTGTTATCAGCAATGGTCTGTGTGTAACTGACGATAGCTACAACTTGGGAGCTGTTATTAGCAATGGTCTGTGTGTATCTGCAGATAGCTACAACATGGATGCTGTTACATGCAATGGTCTGAGTGTATCTGGAAATAGCTACAATATGGGCACCATTATTAGCAATGGTCAGTATGTATTTGCAGATACCTACAACATGGGAGCTGTTACCATCAATGGTCTGTGTGTATCTGCAGATAGCTATAATAGGAGTTGTTATCAGCAATGGTCTATGTGATATCTGCAGATAACTACAAAATGGGAGCGATCATCAGCAATGGTCTATGTGTACCTGCAGACAGCTAAAACATGGGAGTTGTTATGAACAATGGTCTATGTGTATCTGCAGATAGCTACAACATGGGAGCTGTTATCAGCAAAAGTCTGTGTGTATCTGCAGATAGCTACAACATGGAAGCTGTTATCAGCAATGGTCTGTGTGTATCTGTAGCCAGATACACCATGGCAGCTGTTAATAGCAATGGTCTGTGTGTATCTGCAGGTAGCTGCAACATGGGAGCTGTTATCTGAAATAGTCTGTGTGTAAGCCCAGATAGCGAAAATATGGCAGCTGTTATCAGCAATGGTTTGTGTGTATCTGCAGACAGCTAAAACATGGGAGCTGTTTTCAGCAATGGTCTATGTGTATCTGTGGCTAGCTAAAACAATGGAGCTGTTATCTGCAAAGGTCTGTGAGTATCTGCAGATATTTACAACATGGGAGCTATTAACAGCAATGGTCTGTGTGTATCTGCAGATAGCTACAACATGGGAGCTATTCTCAGCAATGGTCTGTGTGATCTACAGATCGCTACAACATGGGAGCAGTTATCAGCAAAAATCTGTGTGTATTTGCACGTGGCTACAAGACAGAAGCTGTTATCAGCAATGGTCTGGGTGTATAGGCAGATAGCTACAACATGGGAGCCATTATCAGCAATGGCTGTGTCTATCTGCATACAGCTACAACATGGCAGCTGTTATCAGCAATGGTCTGTGTGTATCTGTAGCCAGCTACAACATGGTAGTCATTATCACCAATGATCTGTGTATCTACAGAGAGCTACAACATGGGAGCTGTTATCAGCAATAGTCTGTGTGTATCTGCAGATAAGTACAAAATGGGAGCTGTTATCAGCAGTGGTTTGTGTGTATCTGTAGACAGCTGCAACATGGAATGGTCTGTGTGTATCCCCAGATAGGTAAAACATGGGAGGTGTTAGCAGCAATGGTTTGTATGTATCTGTAGATAGCTATAACATGGGAGCTTTTATTAGCAATGTTTTCTCTGTATATGCAGAGAGCTACAAAATGAGAACTGTTATCAGCAATGATCTGTGTGTATCCTCAGAGAGATACAACTTGGGAGCTGTTATCAGCAATGATCTGTGTGTATCTGCAGATAGCTACAACATGGGGCCATTACCAGCAATTGTCTGTGTGTTTCAACAGATAGCTGCAACATGGGGGCTGTTATCAGCAAAGGCTGTGTGTATCTACAGATAGCTACAACATAGGAGCTGTTATCAGCAATGATCTGTGTGTATCTGCAGATAGCTACAAAATGGGAGCTGTTATCAGTAATGGCTGTGTGTATCAGCAGATAGCTACAACATGGAATCTCTTATCAGTAATGGTCTGTGTGTATGCACAGATAGCTACACCACGGGAGCTGGTCAGCAATGGTCTATGTGTATCCGCAGACAGCTTCAGCATAAGAGCTGTTTTCAGTAATGGTCTTTGTGTATCTGCAGATAGCTACAACATGGGAGCCATTATCAGTAATGGTATGTCTGTCTCTACAGATAGCTACATCATGGGAGCTGTTATCAGCAATGGTCTGTGTGTATCTGTAGCCGGCTACAACATGGCCGCTTTTATCAGCACAGGCTTGTGTGTATCTGTAGCCCGCTACAACATGGCAGCCGTTATCAGTAATGGTCTGTGTGTATTTGCAGATAGCTACAATATGGGAGCCGTTATCAGCAATGGTCTGTGTTTATCTGCAGATACCTACAACATGTGAGCTGTTATCAGCAATGGTCTGTCTGTATCTGCAGATAGCTACTTCATGGGAGCTGATATCAGCAGTGTTTTGTGTGGATGCGCCCATATCTACAACATGGGAGCTGTTATTAGCAACAGTTTGTTTGTATCGGCATCCAGTTACAACATGGGAGCTCTTATCAGCAATGGTCTGTGTGTATCTCCAGGTAGCTACAACATGGCAGCCATTAGCAACAGTGGTTTGTGTGTATCTGCAGACAGCTACAACATGGGAGCTGTTATCAACAATGGTCTGTATGTGTATCTGCAGATAGCTGCAACATGGGAGCCGTTATCAGTAATGGTCTGTGTGTATCTGCAGATAGCCGCAATATGGGAGCTGTTATCAGTAATGGTTTGTTGGCATCCGCAGATAGCTACAACATGGGAGCTGTTATGAGCAATCATCTATGTGTAGCTGCAGATAGCTACAACATGGCAACCGTTATCAGCAGTGGTTTTTGTGTATCTGCAGATAGATACAACACAGTAGCTGTTATCAGCAATGGTATGTGTTTATCTAAAGATAGCTACAACATGGGAGCTACTATCAGCAATGGTCTGTGTGTATCTGCAGATAGTTACAACATGAGAGCTGTTATCAGTAATGGTCTGTGTGTTTCTGCAGATAGCCAAAACATGTGAGCTGTTATCAGCAATGGTCTGTTTTTATCCACAGATAGCTACAACATGGGAGCTGTTATCAGCAATGGTCTGTTTTTATCCACAGATAGCTACAACGTGGGAGCTGTTATCAGGAATGGTCTGTTTTTATCCACAGATAGCTACAACATGGGAGCTGTTATCAGGAATGGTCTGTGTGTATCTGCAGATAGCTACAGCATGGGACCCATTAACAGCAACGGTCTGTTTGTATCTGCAGATAGCTACCACCTAGGAGTTGTTATCAGCAATGGTCTGTATGTATCTGCAGAGAGCTACAACATGGGAGGTATTGTCAGCAATGGTCCATGTGTTTCTACAGACAGCTACAACATGGGAGCCGTTCTCAACAATGGTCTGTGTGCATCTGCAGATAGCTACAAAATGGGAGCTGTTATCAGCAACAGTCTGTGTGTATCTGCAGAGAGCTCAGCAATGGTCTGTGTGTATCTACAGATAGTTACACCATGGGAGCTGTTATCAGCAATGGCTTCTCTGTATATGCAGACAGATACAAAATGGGAGCTAATATGTAAGCTTATTATTTATAATACTGCTGTAATTTTTTACTGTAACAATGTTAATAACTGCTATTTAATTCTTAGAATACATGCCATTTTAGATGGCACAGATGTTATGTGACTACTGTATGTACTTTGTTCTTCATCAGGAACTGTGATTGCATTAACAATACTTTGTTGAGCTTTCCTCTTTGGGCCTCTGCTGAAAACAGACTTGCATCCAGTTGGAATTTCGGTTAACAAATGTAAATAAATAAATAAAATAGATAATATTAACAATGGTATGTGTGTATCTGCAGATGGCTACAACATGGGAGCTGTTATATGCAATAATCTGTGTGTATCTGCAGACAGCTGCAACATGGGAGCTCTTATCAGCAATGGTCTGTCTGTATCTGCAGAGAGTTTCAACATGGGAGCTCTTATCAGTAATGGTCTGTCTGTATCTGCAGATAGCTACAACATGGGAGCTGTTATCAGCAATGGTTTCTGTGTATCTGCAGATAGCTACAACATGGGAGCCGATATCAGCAATGCTCTGTGTGTATCTGCAGACAGCTACAAAATTGGAGCTGTTATCAGCAATGGTCTGTGTGTATCTGCAGATAGCTACAACATGAGAGCCGTTATCAGTAATGGTCTGTGTGTATCAACAAATAGCTACCACCTAGGAGTCATTATCAGCAATGGTCTGTGTGTATCTCCAGATAGCTACAACATGGGAGCCATTACCAGAAATGGTCAGTGAGTATCTGCAGATAGCTACAACATGAGAGCCGTTATCAGTCATGGTCTGTGTGTATTAACAGATAGCTGCAACCTAGGAGTCATTATCAGCAATGGTCTGTGTGCATCGTCTGATAGCTACAACATGGGAACTGTCATCAGCAATGGTCTGTGTGTATCTGTAGATACCTACAACATGGGAGCTGTTATCAACAATGGTCTGTGTGAATCTGCAGATAGCTACAACATGGCAGCTGTTATCAGCAGTGGTCTGTTTGTATCTGCTGATAGCTACAACATGGGAGCTGTTATCTGCAATGGGCTTTGTGTATCTGCAGATAGCTACAACATGGGAGTTGTTATCAGCAGTGGTCTGTGTGTATCTGCCGATAGCTACAACATGGGAGCTGTTATCAGCAGTGGTCTGTGTGTATGCACAGATAGCTAAAACATGGGAGCCGTTATCTGCAATGGTCTGTGTGTAACCACAGATAGCTACAATACTGGAGTCATTATGAGCAATGGTCTGTGTGTATCTGCAGATAGCTAAAACATTGGAGCTGTTATCAGCAATGGTCTGTGTGTAACTGACGATAGCTACAACTTGGGAGCTGTTATTAGCAATGGTCTGTGTGTATCTGCAGATAGCTACAACATGGATGCTGTTACATGCAATGGTCTGAGTGTATCTGGAGATAGCTACAATATGGGCACCATTATTAGCAATGGTCAGTATGTATTTGCAGATACCTACAACATGGGAGCTGTTACCATCAATGGTCTGTGTGTATCTGCAGATAGCTATAATAGGAGTTGTTATCAGCAATGGTCTATGTGATATCTGCAGATAACTACAAAATGGGAGCGATCATCAGCAATGGTCTATGTGTACCTGCAGACAGCTAAAACATGGGAGTTGTTATGAACAATGGTCTATGTGTATCTGCAGATAGCTACAACATGGGAGCTGTTATCAGCAAAAGTCTGTGTGTATCTGCAGATAGCTACAACATGGAAGCTGTTATCAGCAATGGTCTGTGTGTATCTGTAGCCAGATACACCATGGCAGCTGTTAATAGCAATGGTCTGTGTGTATCTGCAGGTAGCTGCAACATGGGAGCTGTTATCTGCAATAGTCTGTGTGTAAGCCCAGATAGCGAAAATATGGCAGCTGTTATCAGCAATGGTTTGTGTGTATCTGCAGACAGCTAAAACATGGGAGCTGTTTTCAGCAATGGACTATGTGTATCTGTGGCTAGCTAAAACAATGGAGCTGTTATCTGCAAAGGTCTGTGAGTATCTGCAGATATTTACAACATGGGAGCTATTAACAGCAATGGTCTGTGTGTATCTGCAGATAGCTACAACATGGGAGCTATTCTCAGCAATGGTTTGTGTGATCTACAGATCGCTACAACATGGGAGCAGTTATCAGCAAAAATCTGTGTGTATTTGCACGTGGCTACAAGACAGAAGCTGTTATCAGCAATGGTCTGGGTGTATAGGCAGATAGCTACAACATGGGAGCCATTATCAGCAATGGCTGTGTGTATCTGTAGCCAGCTACAACATGGCAGCCATTATCACCAATGATCTGTGTATCTACAGAGAGCTACAACATGGGAGCTGTTATCAGTAGTAGTCTGTGTGTATCTGCAGATAAGTACAAAATGGGAGCTGTTATCAGCAGTGGTTTGTATGTATCTGTAGACAACTGCAACATGGAATGGTCTGTGTGTATCCCCAGATAGGTAAAACATGGGAGGTGTTAGCAGCAATGGTTTGTATGTATCCGCAAATAGCTACAGCATGGGAGATTTTATTAGCAATGGTTTCTCTGTATATGCAGAGAGCTACAAAATGAGAGCTGTTATCAGCAATGGTCTGTGTGTATCCTCAGAGAGATACAACTTGGGAGCTGTTATCAGCAATGATCTGGTGTATCTGCAGATAGCTACAACTTGGGGCTATTACCAGCAACTGTCTGTGTGTTTCAACAGATAGCTGCAACATCGGGGCTGTTATCAGCAATGGCTGTGTGTATCTACAGATAGCTACAACATAGGAGCTGTTATCAGCAATGATCTGTGTGTATCTGCAGATAGCTACAAAATGGGAGCTGTTATCAGTAATGGCTGTGTGTATCAGCAGATAGCTACAACATGGAATCTCTTATCAGTAATGGTCTGTGTGTATGCACAGATAGCTACACCACGGGAGCTGGTCAGCAATGGTCTATGTGTATCCGCAGACAGCTTCAGCATAAGAGCTGTTTTCAGTAATGGTCTTTGTGTATCTGCAGATAGCTACAACATGGGAGCCATTATCAGTAATGGTATGTCTGTCTCTACAGATAGCTACATCATGGGAGCTGTTATCAGCAATGGTCTGTGTATATCTGTAGCCGGCTACAACATGGCCGCTTTTATCAGCACAGGCTTGTGTGTATCTGTAGCCCGCTACAACATGGCAGCCGTTATCAGTAATGGTCTGTGTGTATTTGCAGATAGCTACAATATGGGAGCCGTTATCAGCTATGGTCTGCGTATCTGCAGATACCTACAACATGTGAGCTGTTATCAGCAATGGTCTGTCTGTATCTGCAGATAGCTACTTCATGGGAGCTGATATCAGCAGTGTTTTGTGTGGATGCCCATATCTACAACATGGGAGCTGTTATTAGCAACAGTTTGTTTGTATCGGCATCCAGTTACAACATGGGAGCTCTTATCAGCAATGGTCTGTGTGTATCTCCAGGTAGCTACAACATGGCAGCCATTAGCAACAGTGGTTTGTGTGTACTGCAGACAGCTACAACATGGGAGCAGTTATCAAAAATGGTCTGTATGTGTATCTGCAGATAGCTGCAACATGGGAGCCGTTATCAGTAATGGTCTGTGTGTATCTGCAGATAGCTACAATATGGGAGCTGTTATCAGTAATGGTCTGTGTGCATCCGCAGATAGCTACAACATGGGTGCTGTTATGAGCAATTGTCTATGTGTATCTGCAGATGGCTACAACATGGCAAACGTTATCTGCAGTGGTTTGTGTGTATCTGCAGATAGATACAACACATTAGCTGTTATCAGCAATAGTATGCGTTTATCCGCAGATAGCTACAACATGGGAGCTACTATCAGCAATGGTCTGTGTGTATCTGCAGATAGTTACAACATGAGAGCTGTTATCAGTAATGGTCTGTGTGTTTCTGCAGATAGCCAAAACATGTGAGCTGTTATCAGCAATGGTCTGTTTTTATCCACAGATAGCTACAATGAGGGAGCTGTTATCAGCAGTGGTCTGTTTTTATCCACAGATAGCTACAACGTGGGAGCTGTTATCAGGAATGGTCTGTTTTTATCCACAGATAGCTACAACATGGGAGCTGTTATCAGGAATGGTCTGTGTGTATCTGCAGATAGCTACAGCATGGGACCCATTAACAGCAACGGTCTGTTTGTATCTGCAGATAGCTACCACCTAGGAGTTGTTATCAGCAATGGTCTGTGTGTATCTGCAGAGAGCTACAACATGGGAGGTATTGTCAGCAATGGTCCTTGTGTTTCTACAGACAGCTACAACATGGGAGCCATTATCAACAATGGTCTGTGTGCATCTGCAGATAGCTACAAAATGGGAGCTGTTATCAGCAACAGTCTGTGTGTATCTGCAGAGAGCTCAGCAATGGTCTGTGTGTATCTACAGATAGTTACACCATGGGAGCTGTTATCAGCAATGGCTTCTCTGTATATGCAGACAGATACAAAATGGGAGCTAATATGTAAGCTTATTATTTATAATACTGCTGTAATTTTTTACTGTAACAATGTTAATAACTGCTATTTAATTCTTAGAATACATGCCATTTTAGATGGCACAGATGTTATGTGACTACTGTATGTACTTTGTTCTTCATCAGGAACTGTGATTGCATTAACAATACTTTGTTGAGCTTTCCTCTTTGGGCCTCTGCTGAAAACAGACTTGCATCCAGTTGGAATTTCCCGGTTAACAAATGTAAATAAATAAATAAAAATAGATAATATTAACAATGGTATGTGTGTATCTGCAGATGGCTACAACATGGGAGCTGTTATATGCAATAATCTGTGTGTATCTGCAGACAGCTGCAACATGGGAGCTCTTATCAGCAATGGTCTGTCTGTATCTGCAGAGAGTTTCAACATGGGAGCTCTTATCAGTAATGGTCTGTCTGTATCTGCAGATAGCTACAACATGGGAGCTGTTATCAGCAATGGTTTCTGTGTATCTGCAGATAGCTACAACATGGGAGCCGATATCAGCAATGCTCTGTGTGTATCTGCAGACAGCTACAAAATTGGAGCTGTTATCAGCAATGGTCTGTGTGTATCTGCAGATAGCTACAACATGGGAGCTGTTATCAGCAATGTTTTTTGTATATGCAGACAGATACAAAATGGGAGCTAATATGTAAGCTTATTATTTATAATACTGCTGTAATTTTTTACTGTAACAATGTTAATAACTGCTATTTAATTCTTAGAATGCATGCCATCTTAGATGGCACAGATGTTGTGTGACTACTGTATGTACTATGTTCTTCATCAGGAACTATGATTGCATTAACAATACTTTGTGGAGCTTTCCTCCCTGGGCCTCTGCTGAAAAAGGACCTGTGTCCAGTCAGAATTTCCCGGTTATCAAATGTAAATAGATGATTAAAAATAAATAATATTAACAATGGTCTGTGTGTATCTGCAGATAGCTACAACATGGGAGCTGTTATAAGCAATAATCTGTGTGTATCTGCAGAGAGCTGCAACATGGGAGCTGTTATCAGCAATGGTCTGTGTGTATCTGCAGATAGCTACTACATGGGAGCTCTTATCAGCAATGGTCTGTCTGTATCTGCAGATAGCTACAACATGCGCGCTGTTATCAGCAATGGTCTGTCTGTATGTGCAGAGAGCTACAACATGGGAGCTGCTATCAGAAATGGTCTATGTGTATCTGCAGATAGCTACAACATCCGACCTGTTTTCAGCAATGGTCTGTCTGTATCTGCAGATGTCTACAACATAGGAGCTGTTATCAGCAATGGTCTGAATGTATCCGCAGATAGCTACAACATCGGAGCTATTATCAGCAATGGTCTGTGTGTATCTGCAGATAGCTACAACATGGGAGCTGTTATCAGAAATGCTCTGTGTGTATCTGCAGACAGCTACATTATGGGAGATGTTTACAGCAATGGTCTTTGTGTATCTGCAGACAGCGACAACATGGAAGCCGTTATCAGCAATGGTCTGTGTTTATCGACAGATACCTACAACATGTGAGCTCTTATCAGCAATGGTCTGTGTGTATCTGCTGATAGCTACAAATTGGGAGCTGTTATCAGCAATGGACTGCGTGTATCTGTAGATAGCTACATCATGGTAGCTGTTATCTGCAATGGTCTGTGTGTATCCGCAGATACCTACAACATGGGAGGTGTTATTTCCAATGGTCTGTGTGTAACCTCAGAGAGATACACCATGGCAGCTGTTATCAGCAGTGGTCTGTGAGTATCTGTAGATAGCTACAACATGGGACACGTTATCAGCAATGGTCTGTGTGTATCTACAGATAGCTACAATATGGGAGCTGTTATCAGCAATGGTTTGTGTTTATTGGCAGATAGCTACAACATGGGGGTGTTACCAGCAATAGTCTGTGTGTGTCTGCAGATAACTGTAACATGAGAGCCATTAACAGCAATAGTCTATATGTATCTACCAATAGCTACAACATCGGAGCTCTTATCAGCAATGATCTCTGTGTATCTGCAGATAGCTACAACATAGAAGCTGTTATCAGCAATGGTCTGTGTGTATCGGCAGATAGCTAGAACATGGAACCTGTTATCACCAATAGTCTGTGTGTATCTGCAGATACCTACAACATGGGAGCTGTTTTCAGCAATGGTCTGTGTGTATCTGCAGATAGATACAACATGGAAGCTGTTAGCAGCAATTGTCTGTGTGTATCTGCAGATAGTTACCACATGGTAGCTGATATGAGCAATCATCTACGTGTATCTGTAGATAGCTACAACATGGGAGCTGTTATCAGCAATGGTCTGTGTGTACCTCCAGATAGCTACAACATGGGAGCTGTTAATTGCAATGGTCTGTGTGTATCCACAGAGAACTATAACATGACAGCTGTTATCAGCAATGGTCTGTGTGTATCTGCAGATTGCTACATCATGGCAGCTGTTACCTGCGATGGTCTGTGTGTAT
This sequence comes from Protopterus annectens, assembly GCF_019279795.1. Classification (NCBI taxonomy): domain Eukaryota; kingdom Metazoa; phylum Chordata; order Ceratodontiformes; family Protopteridae; genus Protopterus; species Protopterus annectens. The sequence continues at coordinate 65,178,796 of NC_056741.1, read as the reverse complement.
CTGCAGATAGCTACAACATGGGATCTGTTATTTGCAATGGTCTGTGTGTATCCGCAGAGAGATACACCATGGCAGCTGTTATCAGCAATAGGTTCATAGGTTGGTACTAGGCTATCAGCCCTAGGGCTTATACAAGCCTAGCCATAACAATTCCCTGGCTATTTCTTTCCACACTATTTACTTCCCTGGACCCCTGTCTAGCTGGGTGACTAACGTGATCCCCAGGGTGAATTTCCTTTCTCCCATCCAGTCATCAAGGTTCCTTTTGAAGAGGGCCAAAGAGGCACTCTGCTTGACATGTATGGGCAATCTATTCCAGAGTCTGGGGAGTCTCTGGGTCAGGAACCTATCCCTCCAGCATGTTTTGTTTATTGTGACCTGTGTGTATCTGTAGATAGCTACAGCATGGGACCTGTTATCAGCAAAGGTATGTGTCTATCTGCAGATAGCTACAATATAGGAGCCGTTATCAGTGATGGTCTGTGTTTATCGGCAGATAGCTACAACATGGGAAGGTTTTACCAGCAATAATCTGTATGTATCTGCTGATAGCAACAACATTGGAGCTGTTATCAGCAATGGTCTCTGTGTATTTCCAGATAGCTACAACTTGGCAGCGATTAGCAGCAGTGGTTTGTGTTTATCTGCAGACAGCTACAACATGGGAGCCGTTATCAGCAATGGTCTCTGTGTATCTGCAGATAGCTACCACATGGTGTCTGTTATGGGCAATCGTCTACATGTATCTGCAAATAACTACAACATGGGAACTGTTATCAGCAATGGTCTATGTGTATCCCCAGACAGCTACAACATGGAAGCTGTTATTTGCAATGGTCTGTGTGTATCCACAGATAGCTACAACATGGGAGCTGTTATTTGCAATGGTCTGTGTGTATCACCAGAGAGATACACCATGGCAGCTGTTATCAGCAATGGTCTGTGTGTATCTGTAAATATCTACAACATGGGACCCATTATCAGCAATGGTCTGTGTCTATCTGCAGATACCTGCAACATGGGAGCTGTTATGAGCAATGGTCTGTGTGTATCTACAGATAACTACAACATGAGTGCAGTTATCACAAAAGTCTTTGTGTATCTGCAGTTAGCTACAACATGGGAGCTGTTATCAGCAATGGTGTGTGTGTATCTGTGGCCAGCTACACCATGGGAGCTGTTATCAGCAATGGTCTGTGTCTATCTGTAGACAGCTACAACGTGGCAGCCATTAATAGCAATGGTCTGTGTGTATCTGCAGGTAGCTGCAACATGTGAGGTGTTATCAGCAATGGTCTGTGTGTATCTGTAGCCTGCTACAACATGGCAGCAATTATCACTAATGATCTGTGTATCTACAGGTAGCTACAACATGGGAGCTGTTCTCTGCAATGGTCTGCGTGTATCTGCAGGCAGCTAAAACATGGGAGATGTTATCAGCAATACTCTGTCCATATCTACAGAGAGCTACAACATGGGAGCTGTTATCAGTAATAGTCTGTGTGCATCTGTAGATAAGTACAAAATGGAAGCTGTTATCAGCAGTGGTTTGTGTGTATCTGCAGACAGCTGCAACATGGAATGGTCTGTGTGTATCCCCAGATAGGTGAAACATGGGAGGTGTTAGCAGCAATGGTTTGTATGTATCCGCAGATAGCTACAACATGGGAGATTTTATTAGCAATCATTTTTCTGTATATGCAGAGAGCTACAAAATGAGAGCTGTTATCAGCAATGGTCTGTGTGAATCCTCAGAGAGATACAACTTGGGAGCTGTTATCAGCAATGATCTGTGTGTATCTGCAGATAGCTACAAAAAGGGAGCTGTTATCAGCAATGGCTGTGTGTATCAGCAGATAGCTACAACATGGAATCTCTTATCAGTAATGGTCTGTGTGTATGCGCAGATAGCTACACCATGGGAGCTGGTCAGCAATGGTCTATGTGTATCCGCAGACAGCTTCAGCATAAGAACTGTTTTCAGCAATGGCCTTTGTGTATCTGCAGATAGCTACAACATGGGAGCCATTATCAGCAATGGTATGTCTGTCTCTACAGATAGCTACATCATGGGAGCCGTTAGCAGCAATGATTTGTGTGCATCTGCAGATAACTACAACATGGGAGCTGTTATCAGCAATGGTCTGTGTGTATCTGTAGCCAGCTACAACATGGCTGCCGTTATCGGCACGGGCTTGTGTGTATCTGTAGCCCGCTACAACATGGCAGCCATTATCAGTAATGGTCTGTGTGTATTTGCAGATAGCTACAATATGGGAGCCGTTATCAGCAATGGTCTGTGTTTATCTGCAGATACCTACAACATGTAAACTTTTATCAGCAATGGTCTGTGTTTATCTACAGACAGATACTACATGGGAACCATTATCAGCAATGGCCTGTCTGTATCTGCAGATAGCTACTTCATGGGAGCTGATATCAGCATTGTTTTGTGTGGATGTGCCCATATCTACAACATGGGAGCTGTTATTAGCAACAGTTGTGTGTATCTGCATCCAGTTACAAGATGGGAGCTCTTATCAGCAATGGTCTGTGTGTATCTCCAGGTAGCTACAACATGGCAGCCGTTAGCAACAGTGGTTTGTGTGTATCTGCAGACAGCTACAAGATGGGAGCTGTTATCAACAATGGTCTGTGTGTGTATCTGCAGATAGCTGCAACATGGGAGCCGTTATCAGTAATGGTCTGGGTGTATCTGCAGATAGCTACAATGTGGGAGCTGTTATCAGTAATGGTTTGTGTGCATCCGCAGATAGCTACAACATGGGAGCTGTTATGAGGAATCGTCTATGTGTAGCTGCAGAAAGCTACAACATGGCAATTGTGAGCAGCAGTGGTTTTTGTGCATCTGCAGATAGATACAACACAGTAGCTGTTATCAGCAATGGTATGTGTTTATCTACAGATAGCTACAACATGGGAGCTGCTATCAGCAATGGTCTGTGTGTATCTGCAGATAGCTACAACATGTGAGCTGTTATCAGCAATGGTCTGTGTGTATCTACAGACAGATACTACATGGGAACCTTTATCAGCAATGGTCTGTCTGTATCTGCAGATAGCTACATCATGGGAGCTGATATCAGCAATGTTTTGTGTGTATGTGCCCATATCTACAACATGGGAGCTGTTATTAGCAATGGTTTGTGTGTATCTGCATCCAGCTACAACATGGGAGCTCTTATCAGCAATGGTCTGTGTGTATCTCCAGGTAGCTACAACATGGCAGCCATTAGCAGCAGTGGCTTGTGTGTATCTGCAGACAGTTACAACATGAGAGCTGTTATCAACAATGGTCTGTGTTTATTGGCAGATAGCTACAACATGGGAGCTGTTATCAACAATGGTCTGTGTGTGTATCTGCAGATAGTTGCAACATGGGAGCAGTTATCAGTAATGGTCTGTGTGTATCTGCAGATAGCTACAATATGGGAGCTGTTATCAGTAATGGTCTGTGTGCATCCACAGATAGCTACAACATGGGAGCTGTTATGAGCAATTGTCTATGTGTATCTGCAGATAGCTACAACATGGCAACCGTTAGCAGCAGTGGTTTGTGTGTATCTGCAGACAGCTACAACATGGGAGGTGTTATCAACATTGGTGTGTGTGTGTATCTGCAGACAGATACAACACAGTAACTCTTATCAGCAATGGTATGTGTTTATCCGCAGATAGCTACAACATGGGAGCTACTATCAGCAATGGTCTGTGTGTATCTGCAGATAGCTACAACATGGGAGCTGTTATCAGTAATGATCTGTGTGTATCTGCAGATAGCCAAAACATGTGAGTTGTTATCAGCAATGGTCTGTTTTTATCCACAGATAGCTGCAACATGGGAGCTGTTATCAGGAATGGTCTGTTTTTATCAACAGAGAGCTACAACATGGGAGCTGTTATCAGGAATGGTCTGTGTGTATCTGCAGATAGCTACAGCATGGGAGCCATTATCAGCAACAGTTTGTGTGTATCTGCAGAGAGCTACAACCTGGGAGCCGTTATCAGCGATGGTCTATGTGTATCTGCAGACAGCTGCAACATGGGAGTTGTTATCATCAATGGCCTGTGTGTATCTGCAGATTGCTAAATCATGGCAGCTGTTATCAGCAATGGTCTGTGTGTATCTGTAGATAGCTACAACATGTGAGTTTTTATCAGCAATGGTTTGTGCGTATCTGCAGACAGCTACAACATGGAAGCTGTTATTATCAATGGTCTCTGTGTATCAGCAGATAGCTAAAACATGGGAGCTGTTATCAGCAACAGTCTGTGTGTATCTGCAGATAGCTGCAACCTAGGAGTCATTATTAGCAATAGTCTGTGTGTTTCTGCAGATAGCTACACCATGGGAGTTGTTATCAGCAATGATCTCTGTGTATCTGCAGATAGCTACAGCATAGGAGATGTTATCAACAATGGTCTGGGTATATCTGCAGATAACTACAACATAGTAGCTGTTATCAGCAATGGTCTGTGTGTATCTCCAGATACCTAGAACATGGGAGCTGTTATCAGCAATGGTCTGTGTGTATCTGCAGATAGCTGCAACCTAGGAGTCATTATCAGCAATGGTCTGTGTGTATCTGCAGATAGTTACACCATGGGAGCTGTTCAGCAATGGCTTCTCTGTATATGCAGACAGATACAAAATGTGAGCTAATATGTAAGCTTATTATTTATAATACTGCTGTAATTTGTTACTGTAGCAATGTTAATAACTGCTATTTAATTCTTAGAATACATGCCATCTTAAATGGCACAGATGTTATGTGACTACTGTATGTACTATGTTCTTCATCAGGAACTGTGATTGCATTAACAATACTTTGTTGAGCTTTCTTCTTTGGGCCTCTGCTGAAAACAGACTTGCTGGACGCAAGTTGGAATTTCCTGGTTAACAAGTGTAAATAAATAAATAAAAATAAATAATATTAACAATGGTCTGTGTGTATCTGCAGATAGCTACAACATGGGAGATCTTATCAGCAATGGTCTGTCTGTATCTGCAGATAGCTACAACATGGGAGCGGTTATCAGCAATGGTCTGTCTGTATCTGCAGATAGCTACAACATGGGAGCTGTTATCAGCAATGGTCTGTCTGTATCTGCAGAGAGCTACAACATGGGAGCTCTTATCAGAAATGGTCTGTGTATATCTGCAGATAGCTGTAACATCAGACCTGTTGTCAGCAATGGTCTGTCTGTATCTGCAGAGATCTAAAACATGGCAGCTGTTATCAGCAATGGTCTGTGTGTATCTGTAGATAGCCTCAACATGGGAGCTGCTATCAGAAATGATCTGTGTTTATTGGCAGATAGCTACTACATCTGACCTGTTATCAGCAATGGTTTGTCTGTATCTGCAGATAGCTACAACATGGAAGCTGTTAAAAACAATGGTCTGTGTGTATCTGCAGATAGCTACAATATCATAGCCGTTATCAGCAATAGTCTGTGTGGGTTCACTTCATAATCTCGATATTCTGAAATACCGAATTTCAGAATACCGAGATTAGAATACCGAATGCCCAGAATCACGAAACACCAGAAGCACGAAATTCAAAATACCGAAGTTCGAAGCTTCTGGTGTTGCGGTGTATGAATGGATGTAAGTGCAGGTAAATTTTTATGAGTGTGTAGATTATGTGCTGTAGTGTATGTTAGTGTGTGTTTTCGTTGTGATGTGTGTGTGCATGGGGCTGTGAAATGTGTGGGTGTGAATTGCCTTTGTGTGTGTGATTGTGCGGTCT
>NC_056741.1:64979656-65037111 GCF_019279795.1 Protopterus annectens | reverse complement strand
ATTTGGTCCTGTACTATTCCCACAGTCGTGTATGCCTTCATGCACTACTACTGCGTGTTACTGGCTGTGTGTATGTGGTACACATGGACATTGTGATGTTTGGCTTGACCTATTCCCATGCTAGAACGTAAACATCTGTCAATTAAGTCTTTTAAATCAAACTGTAACACTCATTCATATTTTCAAAATGACACTCAGTAACACAGGAAGCTGGGATTAATAACATTTTACTACTGTGCAGCAGGAGGCAAAGGAGTATGCAGTAAATGTTTAGACATTTGTTCAACTCTATACATGTTACATCTGTATGAGCATTCTGTATACTATCATCTTTTGCACACATTAATGATGTGGCCAGTCACAAGGCATTTACATTGCTAGAGTACAGTACATTGTATTCCTACAACAGTGCTCAGGTAATGCTTATTACATGTTTTCCCATGAGGATAGCCCAACCTTGCGAGCCACATATTCAGTTAGACTGTACTTTGGTAAATTCTGCTCTGTCACGGTTACAACACTGTTCATATCCAGTCCTCACTCCGTGTCCTACTAGGTTCCTGTGTCTCTCTGCTGAGCAGCTGTACTCTGTGTTACAGCTCACAAGCCTATCCTCCTCAGTGGAAGGATGACAGATATACCTGTACATACATGTATTATTCTGTAACCGAGCAGATGAGTAATGCTGACTGACATACACCTGCTGCACTGGTTACTGCTAGGGTTAGGGTTCAATCACACTGCAGCCACACTACAAGCAATTACATGCATGAGAAGCTGTACTGCTATATTGTCAGGTAGAATAATATGCATTATACACTATTTGCTTCTAAAGTTGCACGTCATATCTATGTTTAAATATGTATTTTGCTAACATTCTCCCTCCTTTGATTGCTTCTACTCTATCCAGAAACATATACAACATTATTTCATTCCCTAGCGTCTTCCTCTGTGGAACGCTTTAACTAGGCAAGTAATTTGATGTACATTGCAAGTAGGATTGCATTTTCTATTGACAAATACCACTACAGGTCTTGATACATAGTCTCAGGTACAGGTATGTCGCCAGAGTCCCTGACTAATACTTACATGCACAGTATCCCGCACTAGACACATGCTCCCAATGTGAGCAGAACAACACAAATGGCAATCATGATATTCAGTATGACTGACCCCATCCACCCAATGGTTTGTGGAAATGGTTCGGCAATGGGTTTGGGCCTGGTTCCGCCATGGATGACACCTGCCATATTACCTGTAGGTGGGCGTTGCTTTTGGTCTCTTCATGTGGTAGTTGGACACAGCGATCTTCTTCAGTAAGCGCCAAGACGTACCAATTCTCAGCGCCACGGTGCAGTCGTGCACTATTACATTTTGTGACACAACAGTTCTCATTGCATCCAGTTCATCAGTCACATGTTCAGGAGCGGGAAGTCACATTCATCCTTCCTCCGACAGGTTTTGATAACTTCCTCTGTTCCCTGATTGATTTCACTACTCCAGAAGCTGGGGGTGTTCCAGCCCAGGTTGTGACGCTGTCACTGAAGTCCATATGAATCGATATTCCTTTATCTCTTGCAGAAGACTGACATGTCAGAACAGCTTCCATTTCACCCACTGGATTAGTAGGTTTCTCGACTGTGTTCCCAGTTCTTCGAGCTATATGTGTTATAGTTCGTTTCGCACCCACAGGCAATTGTCCAGTATGTCATGTGACTGGAGCCAGATAACCCAAATAACAACTGCCGGACCAATTCCCAGGTAACCATTGATATGCTTATTTCCCACAAACAACATAACAATATTCTACTTTATTACTGATGCGGGTTACCTCTGCATGTAACAAATTCCTGTCTCTAACAGAGGACTGTTTATACAATTCAGGATGTTTCTGCACATCCTTCAACATTGTTCTCATGATGTTTCAATACAAATTAGGGATGGTGCTACAAGTAGTACTGTGATCTTTGGCTGTTATATGACATTCGTAAGACACAGTTATGTTACAAATACTCCCACCAACTGAAACTGTATCATGTTTATGATAACATACAATTCCTTTTTGTGTAACAGGTAAGTACATTGCCACGTTGTCCTGTGATCTCACAGAACCTGTATCAAAGTGTAGATATTCACAAGTCTCAATCTATCCCCAAGGGGACAACATGCATCGGAAGTCCTCCATATGATGTAGGTATGGCAGTACAAACACAGCAATTGAATGTGTTCCTAGTCTCTATATGCACACGCATCATGCCTAGGTATCTGTTGAAGTGTGGAAGACACTCTGTGGCCAGTTCATCACGTATCAGTATTTGTATCCGTGTAGTTATATGCAGGTAATGTCCCGGAAATTGTAACGTAAACACAAACATGGTTAATAGGTGTATAATCATTAGGACACCAAACATAAATGTCTTTGGGGTTGCTTTGTATTGTTATACAGTCTTCGCCGGGTGATTCGGGCTCTTTGGTATATCAGCTACAAGATGTCAATCAGACTTGATATCCTTTACCAGTTTGAGAAATGTGAGGTGGACCCAGGACGACCTCTCTGCAAACTTTACTGCGGTAGGCGTTGACAACAGTACCCGGTACAGACATTCGCACTGTCCACTTGGCAATAATGTTCTTTGGATAACAGTGACATACACACAGGATACTGGTGTCAGCTATGCTTCCGTCTTCCTTTGCTCTTATCTGTAACAGACTTTAACTGAAGAACAGTGTTACTAGTTAACAATCCTCTCATGTCACCTACTACTGAGTCATCGACCTCCGGCTCTGCAGGCATGACAGCTTTCCACTCTGGCACATGATATGCCATTCCACATACTACTTCGAAGTGGGTGCAGCACTTTACATTTGGAACTGTTGTCATGCTCAGCAATGCTAGAGGTAGACAGCTCATGTAACTCGTCTGGATGTCACCCACCAAACTCCTCTCCTTATTTCTCGGGATCCCATTCTACGGCACCAGCAGTCGTGCTGAGTGTGGGTTGTACATGCAATTGACATTCATGGTAATAATGGTAATCCCCAGGTAGCGTGATTGTCTGGTTAACTACATGTGTTCTATTGTCACTGTAGCTTCTTTACAGCATGCCAGATCTAGGGATACTTAATTTTACTGGCACCTTTGCCACTGCTGCTGCATCCGGATTAATGGTTGGGAATGCTTCTACCCATTTTGATTATATATATGTGTAATTGCTAAACAGTATTTGTTCCCTTCACATTTATGCAGATGTATGAACTCCATACAAATAGTACGGAACGGTTATGGTGGTGTAGGTAAACTCACTCCCTTTGGTTTAAATACTCCCTGTGCATGATATCTACGGCAAACGTGACACGCTGCTCATGAGGTTTGTATGTGGTTCGTAATTCCGTATGTTAGGGTATTCTGTTAACCAAATGTACCATCCCCCCTGTTGAGACATGTCTCTACCCATGGCTCCACAAAGCCGCATATCTGAATATATTAGACGTTAATATTGGCTTTCTCACTGTGGATATGTGCAGTCCGTGTTCAAGGATTGCTCCTCGTCATAACCACGTCGGCTTTTCTGCTTTCGTAGTTGCTGTTTGCATTGTTTGTACAGTTTCTACATCTAAACTGTCTGAGGTTTGTCATTCCTCATTCACACAGACACTTTCCAACTGTGACGCTGCTTGTTTTGCAGGTGCATGAGCTCATGCCTCAACTTTCCTACTGTTATCCTGTTGCTTTCTATGCCCTGCACATTTACAATTACCTACTTCAGTGGGTAACTGCATGTAGTCTAATGCATTCAGGTTCGTATGCATGATTAATCGGTTTACCGGTGGATGTTATCATTCCCTATTCTTCCACTGCTGCTCATAAACATGCACTGCACAGACAACAGAATGACTATCGGGACATATGTCCACACATCAGTTTTCCGCTACAGTACAAGCACGTGTTAAAGCTATCTATTCTGCTGCTTGAGCAGACACGTTATGCTGCAGGGTTTGGCCGTCTACAATGTCATTATCAATAACTACTGCATAAACTACTTCATTCGTTCCTGTAGGACTCTGTCTACATGATCCGTACATTAACTGTCACCTCTGCATCATCTAAGGGTATATCAGTGTTATCATGTCTGTGTGTAGTTATTTAATCCATTTCGTATAGGCGACTGTGTGGTGTGCCATACACAGGTGTCGGACGTGACGTTGATAGGTTTAATGTTGTACAACGTTCAATCACCATGTGAGGTTGACTCAGTGGTATGGTCAAACATGACAAATGTCTAGCACGGGTCAGGAATGCTATCTTCTCTTGCAGCAGATTGATCGCAACTGCATGAGACATTCTCACAGTGAGAGGGTGGTCTAGTAACATTACGGCCGGGGCCTGTACTGCCATGGGTGCTACAACAACTGCCTGTACACAATGTGGCACTGACCATGCCACAGTGTCCAACTGCAATGAGTAGTCAGCTATTTAGCGTTGCTTACTTCCCTGCTGTTGCATCAAGACTGACGTCACATATCTCCGCTTACAATCTACGGTCTGACAACATGTGTTGTGATTATTCACGAGACCTACTACAGCTGTTGAAGCTATCAATCGTTCTAGTCTGCAGAACGCTGTTTCTGCTACTGTAATCCGGTGTACTATGTGTTGTGCTGCCATAGGTGTATTAAAGGTTAAGGCAAACAATACAGCGGATTCCACAGCATTGTTTGGTATCCAGATTTAACAAGTGTTAGTCGGCCCAGACACGACATCATTCCCTTCTTGTTAGTTGGCTTGGGTGCTTATTATATTGCTACCTTCCTATCGTCATGTGATGTTCTACCCTACTTGGATACCAGATATGCCAGGTAATTGACCTGTATTCTCTGTAGTTGCAATTTATGCTTGCTTACTTTATGTCCCTGTTCTGCTGATTATCTCAATAATGCTATTGTATCTTCCATACATTGCTGCTGGGTAGGGGCCGCAAGCAGAATATCATCCAAATGAAGTAGAACTTGACCGGCCCCGGGTGGAGTTAACACCGGAATGTAGCTAGCCATCCCCTGTGAGAATATCGTTGTACTTTCACAGTAGCCCCACGATAGCCGGGTATGGCTGTATCTGTCACCCTGACTGTACATGCAAAGCAATACGGACTATGTGGATGTATAGGTATTGCAAAGTAAGCATAGCTTATATGTACCACGGTAAGATACTTCTGTGGCATGTTCATAGCATTGAATATAGTGTGTGGGTCTGGCACCAATGCTACCCTAAGTATTCTTACATGATTTACAGCTTGTACATACTGTACCATCCGCCATTCCCCTTTTGGTTTCCGATCAGGAGATACAGGGGTATTGCATGGTGAATAGCGATTACTTTGTGGATGGGGAATTTCTATGACTTTGCAGATATCTTCTGGTGTCCACGGTCTATACGCTACGGGGGTTGGATCCTGGCCTTCCTGTCCTGCATGAGGGTTCGGTACTTCAATTAATTGACAGATATCCTCACTCTGTTTTAGTACTGTGTTCTTACTCGGGTGTCCCTAGGTATGTTACGGTTCGGGATGTGGTTTCAATAGCTTCTATTACATTTGTTCGTTGTGCTACCTCTGTTGCCACAGGATAACGTGTGGGGACTAGCCTGCCCTCCCGCTTAATATCCTGGATGTGGTATCGGAGGTGGTAGGGGTTGTGGGGGGCCATCGGTACTACTGTATTATGATCTTCTCTGTGTACGCATGATGCTTAGCCATTTGTAGTGTTCTATTCCCTTCGGTACACTACCTCAGTCCACCGATGTGCATGACGGATACCCAATTGTCGCTGTTTTGTCGCCTGCACATCTTAGGGCTGCCACCTTTTCCAATGCACAATGTGGGACATTAGTGTTCGGAACGTGTAATTTGCCTGGAAAATGCATACCCACGGCCAGTACATAGGACAGGAATTCACGTTTTGCCAGGAGAGCAACCAATTGTTGTAGCATTTCAGTTGCTTATTCTGTTTATTATTATATTTTGCTGTTCCACATACAAATTTACTGTTTTATGCTACCATTTTGATATATATCTGGGAAATGTTTGTCCTGAGATATCAGGACATTTGACATTTGTTCGGTTTGTTTACAGGACACGGCTGGCCAGAGAGGGACTATCCCTCTCAGGGTGGAACAGGTGTTTACCTTGGAACATATGCATCAAATTTTCAGGGATTACAATGTTTCAGTAATGAAATTTTGCGTAATATACCATCAATGTCATATTTATTACCCCATTTTGCTGCGTAACTCACATTATGTGCTCTCTGCGATTGCATATTCTTCACATCACCCGTCAAACGTGGATCACATGATGTGTTGCTTCAATAATCTCCCATATCCTCTACACGACTGCTTGCACTCCTTCTGTCATACCACGTGTGTCTCCTTCCCTGTATCCACTGTAGTGTCTACAATCACTATTTACTCTGCTGTGTGTTCCCCTGACCTATGTTCAGATTTAACAGTATGTGGGTAGGTCTTCGACCCGATATCACTACTGTTAACAGAAACACAATGTAGTCTGGTCCCTGATCTACAATACACACACAAAGGCAGACACTCCTTACCTGGGCCTCTTGTTTACGGCTACACGTTTTCTTCTTGGGATCCACTTTCCCGCTTTTCAGCCACAGATCAGACAGTAAACAGCCTCTTTACACACAACAATTCAGTCGGAGGTCTTTTCATTCAAGCAGAACCATTTATGCATATTCTCCAGCGTACATGTCTAACCAGCCATGTACTCTGACCTGTAGCTTACCAAGGGAATTCCGGATTACAAGGATCACAATGTGAAATAAGTTGTTACAACCAGACTGTAGTTATCAGTAGGCTTTTCTAAGTGACAGCCGATAACACAGGAGGCTCGGGTTCGGAAAGTTTTAGCAGTGTACACAGGCAGGCTAAATAATATACAGTCCAAGTATGAGAGTTTTGTCTGACTCTTTACAGTAAGCAGTTTCTTTATATAGTGTTTACAATCAGCTTTTGCCCACCTTACTGACGTGGTTGGTCACAGGGCATTTCCATCCCTATGGTCCGCAATAGTCTATACATACGTGGGTGCTGGGGTCGTGCTTTTAAAATGTTTTCCCATGGGAATAACACAGCCTTGCAAGGCACCTTGTACATTACAGTATCCTTTTGTGATTGTAGCTGTTTCAAGGACCCTAGACTGTTACGATACAGTGGACAGTTAATTTCTTAATACGTTGCTTTGTCTCTCTGGTAAGGAGTTGTACTGCTATCTTCGATAGAGCTCACAAGGCCATCCTCCTCTGGGGAAGGAGTGCTGTTATGCATGTACATACATTTATTGTTCTGTAACCCAGCATATTATTAATGATGACAGACATGAGCCTGCTGTACTGCTTACTGCCAGGTTCAGAATTCCATCACAGTACAGCTTAGCTTCACCAATTACATGCAGGCTTAGTTCTACTGCCATATTGTACGGTACAATTCAATGCATTATATAGTATTTCGAGTGTAAACTGGAACTTCATATGTGTTTCTATATATTTTACGAACAACATCCATCCGGCCATATGCATGTTGTTCCGCCCTTTACCTTGACCGTGTGTATTTGTCCGTCCAGCTACGCTAATCTCCACATGTGATGTCCCAGCTTCCCCTTCTTTGCCTGTAGCACCCTGTTAGGACGTCCTGTTTGGTAGGCACCTGTTCCGCTATATGTGATCGACTTCACTGCATAGATAATCATCGATGCGGTGGTCCAACGACCCGACTTGTCCATATGTGTACAGTTATGTGCACCGTGTCGTATGCAAACCTAGATGGTTTGGACGGGTACATACTACATGCGGGATGTACACATTCTGCTGACACATTCACATGCAGCCATTTACATATCTGTACCTGCGATAGGTTGGTGACATGTGGGGTAATGATTTGCCCGCGTGGCATTGCCTAACACAAACATCTTACCACAGTTCAGGTATGCACATTGTGTGTGGTTGCATAGCTGCACACGGATGCTAGCAGGTTTGGGTGCAGAGGTATACATGGGTGGGACTGACATGTACAATGAGGCTATTGTGTAGTACATCCGAATGCATGGGTTCTGCTTCTGGATATTACACTTCATCATACGCCATCCAGTGTATGCAACAGAGACGTTGCTGGGTGTGGGATATGTTGCTATGCACATGTTTGCCTGTGTTTGAGGTATCTTGCTTCCTTACTGTTGTTATGTGAACACAGCTACCCTGCTATGTACTCTCACTACTGCTTGTGACCATTATGGTTGGCACCTTTTCCAGTGCCCATAGTGGGGCATGTTATGTGGAAACTTCGATTTGCAGGACTACACATACCCACGGCTAGTGCGGTTGACAGATCTTCACTTGTTTGCCATACTATAAGCTTATTCTGTAAGCATTTGGGTTCCTTATTTATTTTCTTATGCCATGTCTGTGTTTCATATCGTAATGTATATGTTTTATGCTACTATTACATGTATATTGCTGGAATTTTCTTGACAGGGGATCGGAGGTCATTTTCCATTTTTACGATTGTTGCAGGGACACAACTGTCCAATCTGGGACTGTCCATGGCACATTCGGACAGCAGGTAACCCTGGTGACCATGGCCATGTCGCTACTGGGGTTTCCACCTTTTACAGTTTCCGATCTGGGATATTTCCGGGACTCACATCTGACTTTACAGGCCGACACATACAAACGGTCACTATATAGCATAGAACTTCACTTGTTTGCCTAAATAATAAGCTTATTGTTGTGGCAATTTGCTTGCTTATTCTGTTTCTTGTGTCATTTAGGTATTTCTGTTACAGATATAACCAATTCATGCTACCATTACATTAAATACGGGATATCATTGTGTCCTACAATCGTAGCACATCAGCCATTTCTAATACGTTTTTTCGGGACACAACTGGCCATGGAGAGACTGCCACAACCAAAGTGGGACAGGTGGTGACCTTAGTCGCTGCTCCTATGTCGGTGCGGCGCGCTGACATGCGGCTGTACACCTTCTCTGAGTGTAAACACTGACGGTGCATTGCGGGACGAACGCGGTCTTATGCGTATCCTTTGCTCCTTGGACGGGTACACTTATGCCTTCGTGGCTTCTATTTGTTTCTCCGTTAATTTGGGACGGGGACTATGTTGCATACTGTACGTGCGTTTCATTCTGCACAGGACCTGGCTGCTGCCATTACTATTGTGGGCGGACCGTGGCTGTCAGCACATTAGGTTGCTCACCTCATGCTGGCTTAGACACGCCTCCAGACGCATCATACCTGGGCTCGCTCACGTACACTACGCACGTGTCTGTGATTCCGGTGCACTCTCATTAATATGTATATGGCGCTACTGCGCCGGCTATTCCATGCACCGCCGGCGCAGGCCTTACGCCGGCCTTGCGCCGAGCTTCATGAATCCCGGGGACTATGTTTGGATCTTGCGAAGTCAGCAGATATGTATGCAGTCCTATGACTGTAGATCTATAAATGTAATCACTTTCAAGGAGGCTCATACCTCCTTCAGAAAAGGAAATATATGATCTAGGTATACACTGATTTTTATAAATTATTTGATAAGCGTGAAGCATTTTTCTTGTTTTCCTGTCCAGCTGATACAATTTTAGGGACAGTCAATCACCCAAAGATGTAAGTTAGAACAGTAAAAGCAAATTAGTTTATAGCTTGGACTTTGTTCCTAGATGTCCAGGCTGTTTTCAATATTAATTTTAGTCTTCTAAAATATTCCTTAAGTTTTGTTCACATTTCTTCACGTTTTATTGTCAATCCTTTATCATTTCCCAACTATTTATACAGTCCTTTGCTCAAGTTCCTTTATATCACGTTCCTGTCCCAGATTGATATTTTCCTGGTGCTGCAGTTTTCCTGCTCTAAATATTGCTTTTGCACATTTATCAAAACTAAATTACATTCTTATATCATCTGAATAAGTTTTGGCCATTTCCAGTTGTGCTTTCCGCTTCTCTTCTGATGAACTATACATCATCATCCACAAAAAGATGTGAAGTCCTTATATTCTGTTGTTGTCTGGGAGCCAAATTGTAACAATGAGTTAATATGTTAAGTAGACAGCTTAATGGGTTAAGTGTAAAACAAAAGAGCAGCTGTGACAGAGAATCACCCTGGAATATTCCACTTTGAATTTTTGTCCCTGTGATAATCTGTCCTTTATCATGGCTTAGCTGCAAAGTGATTTGCCACTGTTTCATGGTCACTGTAATATAATTGATCAATGTAGAGTGTATCTTATACATATGTAAGCACTCTTTTATCCAAACTTTTTTTTTTTTTGCAAATTGATCCATGCCATGCCATACTTAGATTCTTCCCCTTTTTCCAGTTTCTATTATGACTTTATCCAACAACAATCCTTTGTTCCATATGACTTTCTTTTTACCCTTTTTTAACAAGAAACATCTTTATTAAATTCTCACTTATGACATTGGCAATCATACATTTACATAAATGAAACAAACCATATTGACATAATCCTAGTTATAAACATTATACCTCACTTATAATCTTCCCAATCAATGTCAGTCAAACATTACAGAGCTCATTCAAATCCTGCATTCTTTTAAACCTCATTCCTCCCCTGTATGTATTGTACCCACACTTCCTATTTTTCCTATGTAGTTTGCACCTACCCTTTTCTAAAGATCCCAGTTCTAGTTGTTAGTTGTACTATGTTCACTACTTCTAGTTCAGCTGGTTTAGACTTTGATTTCCATTTTCTAGTAATTGCTTTTTGGCACCCACCATAAATATACTCACCAAGGCCTTACTATGTCTAGGCAATTCCTATTCTGTATCATAGCTCAGAAAAATAATTTCCCTAAATACACCAATTTGCTCACCCAGTATCTCCAACAGAGTGATCTGCAGTGAATATTTAAAGTCTGCCAACTCATTATTCTCCCAGAAAGTATGTTCCAAATTACCTCTATCTTCCCCGCCACACCTCCAACATTTGCTGTCTACATGAGGAAAAATTCTCTGGTGTCTACTTGGTGTTTCAAAATATCTATGCAAACATTTCCAAACAAAAATCCTAACTCTAGAGTTTGTTTTGTATTTGAGAGACATACATATATCACCCATTGTTTATTTGTGAATTGTTTATCTCTCTTCTCTCTTCCCAATCCTTTCTAATCTCCTGTGATTGATTCCTATAGTTATCATGCAATATTTTACATGCTGTACTAATTACTCCTTTTTAATGACAGCTTCTGTTCTAGATTCTACTAAAATCTCTACCAGTGCTTTTCTTTTGTTTAGAACCCCCCCCCCCCCACGCACACACACGTCTTTCTCTTTGCCTGCACTCTGATATAAATCATTGATAGGGAAGGCAATCTATAACCTGCAGTCCAAATACATTCTTGACACGTTCCTATTCTGTTACCTTTCTCTCTCTAGCTATTTGCTCCTAATACCTTGGTTCCTTTACCAGTTTTCTCCAATAAATGTCATCCCCCTCTTGCCTATTGTCTGTATCTCTAATTGCAGTTATCCCTATTGGCAGAATCTCCTTTCTCCATTCCCATGTTGCTTTAGTTCTTAGAATACTTTCTGCTACTTTATGAATATAATATTCTGTATGGTTGTTGTTATTCTCCTTAAGCATCTGCATCCAAAATTCCAGTCTCTCCTTGTTTTTGAGCTTCCCCCTGTTTTATCATCATCACTTTCCACTTTGAATTATAAGTTTCTCCTTGTGCTATGTACAGGAGCCTTAACCATGTAGCTCTGACATACCCCTTCAGATCAAGTAATCCCAATCTGCCTCATTCTGTTGTAAGAATCAGCTTACCCCACTTGACTCTTGCAGTCTTCCCCTCCTAGACAAAATCCTTTAGCTTTTTATTAATTGCTATCCAGAATATCTCCTCTGGCTGATAAAAATATGCCTGACCTGTGTATAAGACTAAAGGGACTAAAATCAATTTAACTATCTGTATCTTACTATCCATAACCATATAACAGAGCCTCTAATTTCTCAGTTTTTGTATTCTCTTTTGTTTAATCTCTTCCCACATATCCTTAGCTGCCACACTGGAATGATTTTTAACCCATACTAATAAATGTTTCATTTTACCATGTCCCAATAAATATGGATATTACTGAAGCAATCCGTGTGTAGGTACATAATTTACTGATATTACTGTTGTTTTAGCTTCATTAATTTTGTATTCTGAAAAGATCTGATACTGTCTCAAAATGTTCCACAACACTGTAATATCCTTTTCTGGTTTTGTCAGGCATAAAATAATATCAACTGAAAATAGAGACAGCTTTTCTTCTAGATTCTGTTGCATATTTGGGAGACATACATGTTGCATATTTGTTTATTGTTACCCTTTTGCTTTATTGCCATAACTGAGTTTTCTTCTAAATGACTATAAACTGTGTCAGCATCAATTCCAGTATACATCGTTGGTAGGCAAGTTGTTGGTATGTAGTTTTTAGGATAGCTTACAGGTTCATTCTTAAGGAGGAGTATAATTTTTCCTGTGGTTAAACAAGTTTGCATGTATTAGGCGTGTGCATATAAGAAGTTCTTACTTAGTGATAAATCTTTTTGTAAAGATATTAATAATTTTAGCCAAAAATCAGGTATTGCATCTGGGCCTGGGATTTTCAATTTAGGAGCTTTTCTTAATTTTGTTTCAATTTCTCTGGCCATTACTTATCTCATTTCATATCCAGCACATTTGAAATTCTTACTGTTTCTTTTACTTCTATCCATTCAGCATTTTTGTTATGTTCCACGGAGTCCTCAAAGATACTTCTCCAAAATGTGTCTATTTCTTCTTTTTGATGGTGTTTCTATTCCTTTTTTGTTTCCCAGCTCTCCATAAGACTTTTTTCGGTCATCAGTGAGTTGCTTATTTTGTACTTTTTCTTTATATTTATGTGCATATCTTTTACGTTTTTCTGCTCATGCTGATACATTTAGTTTGTTATTTGTAATAGTGTATGGTAGATTCTGGTCTGTTCTAATACTTATCGCTCTAAGTATTTTTGTTGATCTGTTCCCTCTTCTATACTCTTCTAACAGTGACTCATCTTGTCTTAATTGCTTTATAGTTTTCTCTGTTCAGTACTTCCATGATGGCATTTCCCTTATTGCCCTCTGTTTTTGTGGTAAGACTTCCATTTAGCTGCACAGTAATATATCCCATTCACTTCTGTTTTATCACATGAAGTTCTGTTAATAGTCCTGATTGCTGTGTTAATTTGTTTTATCAGACTTCTAACATTTTGGGTCTTACTGACTTTCTGTAATCTGTTTCTTTCATTGATCTTAATATGTCTATCCATCTCTATTAAATCAAGCATCTCCTTCCTTAGATCTTTTTTTCCTAAACTGAAGGAACATTCTTTATTCTTCGTTAACTGCAGGCATTCTACAGAAAGGTCCAGAACATCTTCCTGAGACATATTCTCTTAAGCCGTATCCTGCATCATCCCTTTTCCCTTGCTCTTTCATATGGGAACTTACTGGCTATCACTCCACAACACTGACTGTGTCAGAGCTGCCACTGTTTCCTGCTCCTTTCCTGGCCATGCATCTCCAATCAAACTTCTCCACTGGTTTCTCCCTGAAGGCTCCAGAGTATCTTCATGTGGCAATTGATCAGATGCTTCCCATTCTACTTTCATCCATCCATCCTTTATTTATTTTATTTTTTTATTTTTAAATTTGTTGACCGGGCTAGTCTAGCTGGATATATGTCCATTTTCAGTAGAGGCCTAGGGAGAAAAGCTCCAAGCATAAACAGTGACAAAATAAAATTATACAAGGACATAATAAAAGCACAATACAGAAACAGAATTGTTCAACAGAACACTAAAAATTATAGATTATAAAAATTTTAGTAAAAGTTATACTAAACAATATATCAAACACACTAGAAGCTATGAGCACAACTCAGTTAGAGACAAGCTCCTCGTGGTTCTGCAGAGTGGTCCTAGCAGCAGGGAACTCAGAAAAGAGACTACTTTCTGGATTTAAGTATCTTTGCTTTTTTTTCACTTGGAATAGCTTCTGTAGCTTACCCTGAACTAGCTTGAACTGTTTTTTAACTGTTTGCTACATTATTTTAAAATCTGCACTTAAAGTTACATTTTAGTCGAATTTGATCAAAAGTTTGTTTGTTTGTTTGCTTAATTTAACTGTGGAGGCTGCCCACTAAAGTGTGCTAGCCTGTGTAACTAATTTATTACTGTCTCTGCATTTTCTGTGTGTTTCTACCAAAAAAACAAAAAAAAACAAAAAAATAATCCTTGTTTTCCCGCCTCTCCTCGACTAGTTTAGACCAGTTTACAGGCATTACTGTATTCTGGGCTGTGGTGTAGTTCCTGTGTTGTCCATTACCTTACTTGGATAGAAGGAAGTTTCTTTGCTCACCAGTGGGAGTGGGGAGCCTTGAGCAGCCTACCTGTCCCTGTAGGAAGTGACCTCAGCACAAGAAGCTGTAGTAATTGGTTGTTTTGGACCATTTCTAGCTCTTTTGTAGTTCACTGTTTAAAATCCACCCTTGGGCGTTTTTTTTCTGGATATACTGCTCAGACAAGCTCCTCGTGGTTCTGCAGAGTGGTCCTAGCAGCAGGGAACTCAGAAAAGCGACTACTTTCTGGATTTAAGTATATTTGCTTTTTTTTTCACTTGGAATAGCTTCTGTAGCTTACCCTGAACTAGCTTGAACTGTTTTTTTAACTGTTTGCTGCATTATTTTAAAATCTGCACTTAAAGTTACATTTTAGTCGAATTTGATCGAAAGTTTGTTTGTTTGTTTGCTTAATTTAACTGTGGAGGCTGCCCACTAAAGTGTGCTAGCCTGTGTAACTAATTTATCACTGTCTCTGCATTTTCTGTGTGTTTCTACCAAAAAAAAAACAAAAAATAATCCTTGTTTTCCCGCCTCTCCTCGACTAGTTTAGACCAGTTTACAGGCATTGCTGTATTCTGGGCTGTGGTGTAGTTCCTGTGTTGTCCATTACCTTACTTGGATAGAAGGAAGTTTCTTTGCTCACCAGTGGGAGTGGGGAGCCTTAAGCAGCCTACCTGTCCCTGTAGGAAGTGACCTCAGCACAAGAAGCTGTAGTAATTGGTTGTTTTGGACCATTTCTAGCTCTTTTGTAGTTCACTGTTTAAAATCCGCGTTTACTTGCGCGGTTGTGCGCATAGCGCAGCGCCGGTTAAACAAGGTTAAACTTTTTCTGGCTCCGCCAAGTCTGCTCTTCAAATTTTTCCTTAAGGAAGCTCTACTCTTAGTATAACCAGACTACTTACTATATTATAAGCCTAGCACTTGTTCTCAATACTTCTCTACTAAGTAAGCACTCTCGTACTAAGTAAAGCACTACATCTACTTACCACCCCTGTGAATATCCACTTCCCTTAAAGGTACAGCACTCCCTTATACTGTTCTAGCATGTTGAGTGGTAGATCACTGGCATCTTCTCCAGTTCAGCTGGTCAATCTGGGTATCTTGAGACAATGCTACAATTGTCTCATGTACACAGACAACCCTCTCCTCCTCCCAACAAACACAAATACATGTGAGAGATGCAACTATATAGCCAAACTGGAGGCTGAACTCTCTCAACTCAGGGCTGGCATGACCAGACAGGAGGAGATGGCAAACACACACACAATAATCCCAGTCCCACATAGACCTACCACAACTGCAAACCAAACACATAAAAACACAAAGACATACTCAGAGGCTCTAATAAAAAACTTACCAAAACAACAGAGGCTCCCAAAGCAGACACCCAAAAATCCACCACCTCAAAACAAAACACATGCAACACATACTTCAATAAATCAGTGTGTCAACCAATCACAGCCCTTAAGGCCAAACACCTTGCCTGATACACTAGTAATAGGTGACTCTATAGTCAGACACACTGATGTCCCACTGACCAGGCTGAACAAGGAGAAGGTGACTGTGAGCTGTCTATCTGGAGCTAGGATCCGCCACATAACACACGCACTCAAGTCACTCCAAAGCAAGTACAAATATGACTCCGTCATTGTCCATGCTGGTGTGAATGACCTGAGACGTACCTCCCTGGACTACATGAAAAGAGACATAGAGGAGCTCTCCGATTATGTAGCCCAGGCTGGTATGACCCTGACCCTGAGCAGCATCTTGCCCTCACCAAGAATGATACCACAATACAAAGACAAGATGATCAGCTTTAACAATTGGCTCAAGTACTGGTGTCATTCTAAGGAGATCCAATGTCTGTCTGCCTGGGATGACATGTTGGACAAGCCACGCTGCTCCGCAAGGGAT
The DNA here is from genome assembly GCF_019279795.1 of Protopterus annectens. Lineage (NCBI taxonomy): Eukaryota > Metazoa > Chordata > Ceratodontiformes > Protopteridae > Protopterus > Protopterus annectens. The sequence goes on along the minus strand of NC_056741.1, from coordinate 65,020,736 downwards.
GGCTTACACCTGTCACCACTGGGCTTCCGGATATTGGCTAAGGCTCTTGCCACCCCCATAGTGCCTTTTTTAGGCAAGGCTCAAAAGACAAACCCACCTCCTTAGAAAACAATAATGGAAAAAAACTAAGGGTAATGCTGCTCAACGCCAGAAGTCTAAATCTCAAGATGCAGGCACTTGATGCACTCCTCAGCATGGAGAACATCGACAGCTGTGCAGTAACTGAAACCTGGTTCAAGGCTGCTGAGAGCACCCCAGCGCTACCAGGCTATACCTTGTATCATGCTTTTCGGCCCCAAACCCGGGCCGAACCACAAAGGGAGGGGGAGTGTCCATATTCATCAAGGACACCCACACCTCCAGGTTAGTAGCAACACATGAAGCATCAGAGACCATACAGGTGCAACTAACCATAGGCAAAACTGCTATACAACTGGTAGCATGTTACAGACCACCCTCCCAATCTCAAGAACTCCACTCAGCCTTCCTGAAGACATTGGAGGATATGAATGTATCACAAAATACCATCATACTGGGAGACTTCAACTACCCAAACATAGATTGGGTACATTATTCTAGCCCTAATACCCTAGCCCAAAGGTTCCTGGAATTCATAAATTCAAATGCACTGGAACAATTAGTCACCTCTCCCACTAGGGAGATAATATACTAGACCTGATCATCACAAACATGGGGACAAAATGCTCCACACCGAAGTATACCCCTCACTAGTGAGATCTGACCACAAACTAATCACCCTGGATATACATATCCCACCTCCACCCCAGCACAAAAGACCACAGTGAAAAACTTCTCAAAAGCAGACTTCACTCTTCTTAAGACTGAGATGGCATCCTTTAAGCCCACTGTGCCAGTGGATACCACATCCCACAATGCCGAATCCTTCACAAATGCTTTCTATGGACATCTCCAAGAATGCATGGATCATGCAATCCCAAACAAATCCAAGTCCCTCTCTACCAAAGGTAAGCGTCCTGTCTGGTGGACCTCAGCCATAAACAAATTGTATAACAAAAGAAGGAAGCTACTGCACGTCAGAGCAAAATCCCATGAAGGGAAGACATCTCTGATCAACATTAGCAGACAACTATGTTCTCTCATAAAAACATCCAAGGCCAACTTTGAGAGAAAAATCGCTAAGGACACTAAAGATAACCACAAAGCCTTCTTCAGCTATGTTAGAAACCTGGCGGAAACCCTCAGATATGCTCAGAGTTGGTTCACAACAATAAAAAATACACTGAACCCACAGATATTGCCAACATTCTGGCTGACAGGTTCAGTGCAAATTTCTCCCCTCCTTCACCCCCAAAAGAAGAAATACTTATCCCAGCTGAATGTAATCTCCCTGTCATCTCAGATGTCCAAGTGAGAACCGCCCTAAACAAAGCAAAAAACACAGCATCAATGGGACCTGACGGTATCCCGGGTTGCGTGTTACGTGGACTTCAGGAGGAGCTAAACCCACACATAAAAATGCTATTTAACCTTAGCCTTACTTCGGAATATGTACCTGAACACTGGCGTACAGCAACAGTGGTCCCACTCCACAAGGGGGGTGCCTCTACAGACCCTGGAAACTACCGCCCCATAAGCTTAACCAGCCTGGTCTGCAAAGCTATGGAAAGAATCATTATGGAACTCATAAACAGAGACATAGGGGACCTACAGACACTTGACCCCACCCAGTTCGGCTTTGTAAAGGGCAGATCCTGCCTTTTAAACCTGGTTGACTTTTTTGAAACAGTCACTAGAGCCATTGACGAGGGCAAAGCAGTCCATACAGCATACCTGGACTTGGCTAAGTCCTTCGACACAATACCCCACTCAGGCATCATAGATAAGCTCAACAGCTTAAAAGTAAACCCTTATGTCACTAGATGGGTTGCAAACTGGCTAAAGGTCAGAACCCATAAAGTTAAAATCGCTGGAGCAATGTCAGACTCAAAGCCAGTCACAAGTGGTGTCCCACAGGGATCTGTCCTGGGACCCCTCTTGTTCGGCATTTATTTCTCAGATGCTAAAGCAAACACGGGAGGGCTGTGGCTGACAAAGTTCTCAGATGACTGCAAAGTAGGTGCCATAGTCGATACACCAGCAGACACACACATCCTACAAAAAGGCCTCACAGAAACGGACAACTGGTGCCGGAGTCACGGCCTTAAACTAAATGCCAAAAAATGTATAGTCATCCCCTTTGGGAAAAACAAAGTACCCACAAATTATCACATAGACAGCAACCCACTGAGTAAGGAAAAAGTAATCAGAGACCTAGGGACCCAGTTCGACAGCGACCTCTCATTTGATACCCACGTTGCCAAAGTGGTTAGAAAAACATTCTACCTTGCACACCTCATCATGAAGGGATTCACATCCAGATCCAAGGATGTCATTGTACCCCTATATTCCTCCCTCATCAGACCCATGATTGAGTACAATGCCCCATTTGGTATGTACCTCACCCGGCATTTGCAACAGCTGGAGAGACCCCAAAAGTACCTCACCAAGAGGATCAAGGGTCTCCAACATATGTCTTATTCTGCCAGACTAAAGAAACTTCAGCTCTATTCAGTAGCATACCGCCTGCTCAGAGATGATCTCTGCCTGACGTACAAGGCCATGTCCAATCAGGATCTGATGGACATGCTCCACCTCAAAAAATCCAAGTCCATCAGGACCACGAGAGCTAAAGACTTAAACCTCGGCACAAGTATGAATAGGACATGCTGGAGGTATAGATTCATAACCCAGAGGCTTCCCATGCTTTGAAGCAAGATCCCAGTTCATATTAGGCAGAGCCCCTCACTGACTCTCTTCAAGAGAAATCTTGATGAGTGGATGGGAGATCGTAAATTTACCCCAGGGGTCACATCTGTGTCACTGCTAGACAGGGGCACAGTAAACTAATTCTATTATATAAGGGGACCTTCATTGTGTCACTACTAGACAGAGGCACAGTATTCTAAATTTATTCTGTACAATTTTTGTACCATTTCATGGGGTGGCATAAGCCACATCACTATGGCTAGGCTTACAAATGCCCCAGGGCAGATAGCCTAGTACTATACTATGAAACTATAAAACTATGAAAGAAAGAAAGAAAGAAGTTATATTTGATCGTCATGTTGTGAAGAAAAGAGTAATAATTAGTTTTGGAGGCATAGGTTAGAGGAATAGAGCAGGAAGGGGAAAAGGATATCAGTCTGGGTTAGTACATGGACAAAGCCAATGAGTTTTCAGATGCTCTTTAAGATGTTTTTTAAAGAGGGAAGTTGAAGCAAGGGTTGATAATTCAGAGGGAAGCTGATTTCAGTTTTTACCTGCAGTGTTTGAGAAAAGTGAATCACCAGCTTTGTTGTTAGATTTAAAAGAGGAAACTAGAAGTTTATTAGCTGAGCGAAGTGTAGCTAAATTTTTATATGGTGTAATTAGATTGGTGAGGATAGGGGTGTTATTGGGGTGGTATAGGATGTTTTGAGTGAAGAGTAGTTGTTGACAGAGAATGTGGTTTTGCAATTCTAGCCATTCGAGTTGTTTGAGGTTTCTGCAGTGGTGAGTTTTAAAGGGGGAGCATGTGACAAATCTAGCTATGCTATTATAACAGGTAGAGTGTTTAGAGAGGTTATTTTTGGATAGGTTGGTATATATAACAGAGGCATAGAAAAAGGTGGAAATGAGGTGGGTCTGGGCAATAGTTTTCCTTGCAGAAGGGGTAAGGAAGGGTTTAATTCTATAGAGGGTACCAAGTTTTTTGTTAACAGACTTTATGGTGGAGTTGATGTGGTCATCAAAGCTAAGTCGATTATCAATTGTTACACCTAGTAGGCGGGTTGTAGTATCTGGGGTTATGTTGGTGCCATTGTTAGAGGTTATAGAGAAGAATGGACTAGGTAATTTATGAGTTGGAAAAAAAATCCTCAACCTCTTTTCCCATTTTTGCACATGGGGTCAGGGTGTCACTTCAGCAGTGACAATCATCTCTAGCCAAGGTTTACACCACCGTGTGGCTAGCCCTTCTGCAGTAGTTCATTCGTACCAAACACTCGCACACACACTCTCAACTATGGCCAATTTAGAGTGTCCAATCCACCTACTTCATGTCTTTGGAATGTGGGAGGAAACCAGAGCACCCAGAGGAAATCCAGGTGACCTCAGGGACAACATGTAGACTCCACACAGAAGGCACCCCAGCTGAGAATCGAACGAGAGAACCTCTTGCTGTGAGGTGACAATGCTAATCACTGCAACACCGCAGCCACCTGCTTCTCATTCTACTTGATTTTCCTTAATTTGGTGACGTAATGTTCCATCATGCTGTGACATTACCAGAGTTCTACATTAAATCCTTTACTTTGCAGGTAATCCGTAACTCCAGTTTCTATTTCTTTAACTTCTCCATTACTAACTAATAACTAAACAGATGGCGCAGTGGTGCAGCGGTAGCATTGTTGCCTCACAGCAAGAGGTTCTCCAGTTCAATTCTTGGCTGGGGTGCCTTCTGGGCAGAGTCTGCATGTCCTCCCTGCATTTGTGTGGGTTTCCTCTGGGTACTCCAGTTTCCTCCCATGTTACAAAGACATACATCTGGAGTGTTTCTCCCAGAGCCTCTGCTGAAAATTGGCTTCATTACAAGTCAGACTTTCCTGGTTAACAAATGTTAAATAAATAATCTTCTTTTCTACTTCCCCCTTTGTTTTCTTATTTTTTGTATTGTAACATTTTCAATATCTGGATGCCTTTGCCTGTATTCTATCTTTGGAGATGTTTTTTTTTGTATTGATTAGTTTGGCTTTCTTCTTTGCATAAATATTCCACCGTATATCAGGTCTTTCTTTCTAAACCATGTTTCTTTTTTATATACCTTTCAAAGATTTCTAGGTTTTGTTCTTTATATTTTCACACTTCCTCAGTCATTACTTTTTCCAAATGGCTCAAAGTTTCTTGGTTTATATGATGCTTTTCATGATTCTGTTGTATTAATGAACACACATTTGCATTTGAAATTTTTGACAGTTTTTCTTGTGCAAGTATTTTTCTTTCTTCTAATTTCTCTCTTAATCATTTTGAATATCTTTTATCTGGAAATTCTGGGCTTCTTGCATAATAGTAACACTACATTATTTCTTTCTTATCCTTAATAGTCCACTTTATCATATTTATGACTCTTTTTTGGCCTATCAGATTTTGTTTTTTATCTTTATGGCTCTTTTTTAGCATGTCAATTTTTGTGTTTTTTTGTGAAATACTAAGTCCTTCTACAACGGGTGGCCATCTTCCCCCTGACTCTGGTCTAACCCCATTGTAGGAATGTTTCAGTGTCTTGAGGATTCTACACTGTCATTTTTTTGTGGTCCTGGCACCAGTACGCTTGCCAGGACTGGGTACATTTTTATCCTGGAACTTGTGCACCCAGCTGTATTTTTTATTTTTCAACCTACTTCTGTCCATGATATATGCTATATAATCTATATATATATATATATATATATATATATATATATATATATATATATATATATATATATATATATATATATATCAGTGTAGTCTTGGAGAGATTTTATAAACACAGGGTCTACCTCGTGAAGGTACTCACCAAGACTTCAGGATAAATTCAATTCCAGCAATGCTATTCTCCTTTGCTTGTTGATTTTACCATCTTTCCATTCGGACCACCTTTGCGGAATCTTTTTGTGGAACTGCCACTATTAAATAAAACTGAATATACAAATACAGATACATAAAACCTTTTCTTTGGTGTCTCTCCTCCTCTACTGTAATATTTGCTGGAAGATTGTTTTCCCCTTTAGCGAGGCATACCACACTCTCTTCACCAAAGACTAAGTGTTCATTGTAACATAAGCTGTCCTAAACTCACCTCCCTATCTGTCCCCATGTATCCCTTAATTATTCTTTAATTAAAAGTGTATCTCTCTCATTCTGTTTCTCTCTTCTCTTCACAGCCAGAATATTCACCCACAACAAAGGAATTGTCCCTCTTGCTCAGCTGTATTTAAAGTCCTGAGACTACCCTAGTGTGGATAATCAATCATCCTCCCTGCAGTCTCAAGGATATCCTAGCCCAAAGCTCAAACAGAGTAGGTTTAAAATACTTAAAAGTGTTAGCCAAAAGTGTAATATTTAATCATTGCTGTTATCACACATACTGGCTGCACACTGCACGGGCAATTGTATATATATATATATATATATATATATATATATATATATATATATATATATATATACATATATATACTTCCCCATTCATTTTTATCAACATTTTGTCCGGGGGAGCTTGCGCTTCCACATTTTGACCACTAGATGGTAGCATTTACTAAGCTAAGTAACTCCTGATAGCTGGTACTCAATTTGAAATAAAAGCTAAAAGCTTAGTGAATGGAAAATCTCTCTGCCGCTCATCTCACCTACTGAGCAAATGCAAAATAAGCCTGTCCAAGCAGGGAACTGTATCCCCAAAGTTAATTGTTCACACCAAAAACAAAACAGAAAGGCTAGTCCTTTAGTAAAGACTATATAACTGTACTGTATTGACCTGGTTAATTTCAAGAAGTGCTGCTCCTGATTGTTTTTTCCAGAACCCTGGCCTTCCACAGATCAGTGGGTCCCTGCTCCATTTCTCTTCACTTCACTTGGGCTCACTATGCTCCCCTACCCTACCCCCATTCCCACCCACCCCATTTCAATTACACTTATATCTAACCAAGCCACACCCACCCTCACTCCTCCAATCCATCTCCACCCATCCACACCACACCCTAACTTCCATTTCACCTACTGCACACACTCAGCCTACTTTACTCTTCTACATGACTCCTACCTGACAGCTACAGTTTTTATACTCCTAACCTCTTCCTTAGTCTATCACCTTCCACTTCTACTTTCCTATATTTAACCACCTTACCCCCTTTCTTCACTTATATCACCATGCACTCCTACCTCTACATCTGACATAATATCTACCCACATTTTCTTTTTCCAGAAACTTTCTATATCTAAGCAGGGAACACCACTCCTCTCAAACATGCCCCCATTGCACAACATACTTCTCCTTTTATTCTCCATATACCTCTCTCTCCTTCTACAACTCTCATCACTTCAACCAACATGTATATCCCCCATAGCTACATCAACAACATCCACCTATATTCCCATCTCCTACAGCTACTCAACAATCTGCTCTAGTCTATATGACTCTAATATTATTATACAAAGGAGACCAACAATCCTCTCCACACAATACAGACTTCCTAGGGACCATGTACAAAACCATGTCAAAGATTCAAAAAGGAAGCTCTATCCAAAGATGCCTACTAGTTATCCTAACCTAGTCCAATGTGGTGACATTCACCCTAACCCTGGTCCTTCTTCTCCTCTTAATGCCCCTAACTCAGCAAGATCCCTCAATCTCACTACTATCAACATTCAAAGTATCAGAAACAAAACCCATCTTCTACATGCATGGTTAAGTCAATATAAACCTGACTTCTTAGCCATAACTGAGACTTGGCTAAAACCATACTAAAGGATTCCAAATTCCTTCCCACAAACTATTCCTGCCCCAGATCAGACAGACTCCACAAAAAAGGTGGAGGCATCACCTTATTATATCCAAGTACCTTCTCAGCATTTCCATATTCTAAGCCCATTCCCTCCTTCTCTACCGCAGAATTACTTATCACCTATTTTAAACTGAATAGCTATAAAAACCTATGCATTATAGTCATATACATTCCCCCAGGCAACAATATTCCCATTCTAGAAGACATCCTTGCCTGGACTACCAATAACATAAAAAATGAAACACTAATCCTAGATGATGTAAATATTAATTGGTTATATATCTCCAATAACAATCACTCATTAGACATCAACCTCCACAGCTATACCCAGCTTATTTCTGATATCACCAGACCTGACACTAAGAATAACAAAGGTTCAATCTTGGATCGGATCATGGTTTCTGACCCTGCTAACATATCCACCTCTGGTACTCTTGCAGACAGTATAAGTGACCACTCTCCAACATTCATAATACGTACGCCTACCACCCTACCTAACAAACACCGATATAGATACACCCGGAATTTGTCCCAATTCTCCCCAACTACTCTTAATAAAGCTTTGCAAAATACTAACTGGAATCCACTAAAATCTCTCCCTCTTAATTATGCTGTAGAATTTTTTAATACTACATTTCTGACTATCCTGAACTATCTTGCCCCTCTCCGGTTAAAAAGAGTCAAGACAAAGCATTCCAATTAGCTCACTAAGCCAACAAAGCAAATTTTGTCCTCTAGGGATAAAGCCTGGAAAGCATGGGTAAAAATCAAAACTCCTGATACCCTCATCCAATACAAACAACTTCGCAACCAGGCCAAACGTTTAGTTCTCAAAAAACAAAAAGATTACTTCCAAAGCCTCCAAAACCAACATAATCATATCCCTAAGAAATTCTGGGGAACAATCAACTCCTTACTCCATCCTGGAACAATCCACAATCCATGCCCTGATGCAGAAAAAACACCCACTGAATTAGTCTCTCTCTTTAATTCTTATTTCATCAATAGTATTATTAAACTTACTACCATCTTCCCACCCATCAACACTAACCAACCACACCCCGCCATGCCACTTGCCACATCACCTTCATTACCAACTTTCTTACTGTCCCCCATCCTACCTCCACCATACAAAAGCTCCTTCACAAACCAAAACCATACACCAATGCCCCAGATGACCCACCTGCAGAATTCTTACAGCTATCTGCATCCTTAATTGCATATCCCATTAGTATCCTCCTTAACAGTTCCATTCAGGAATCCTGCATATCTGATATCTGGAAAAAGGCATATGTTCTACCACTTCCTAAAGGTGGCAACAACTCTGACATTCTCAATTTCCAGCCCATTGCCATTCTGTCTCCCATCTCAGAAATACTAGAGAAGTGCCTTCACACTCAACTCCTTAGCCACATGACTACAAACCACCTCCTTTCCACCACTCAACATGGCTTTAGGCCAGGACATAGCACTAATACTGCTCTCATTTCCATCCTGGACACAGTTAATAGAGCCAGGGATGATGGATCTATAGTATCCGCACTCTTCCTGGATCTATCAAAGGCATTCGACACAGTTTCCCACTCCCCTTTGCTTACTAAACTCTCTAACCTTAGCACATCTCCCTCCACCCTTCAGTTGTTTTCCAGCTATCTCAGTCATAGGCAACAAGCTACCATATGGCAATGCTGCTGCTCTCCTTTCAATAACACCAACACAGGAGTCCCCTAGGGTTCCATACTGGGTCCCCTTTTATTTAGTATATTCATCAATGACTTTCATACAATTCTTACCCACAGTACTGTAATCCAATATGCAGATAATTCTACCATTATCTGCTCTTCCAAATCTGCCTCTACATTGCAGCACCTTACCAAAGAGGCTTTTACCTCAACTGAATCCTGGATGTCACAGAATCATCTTGCCCTTAACCCCAACAAAACCAAACTGATAATATTTACCCAAAAAAATCTAGTCCAGTTAATAAGTCTGACTTTTCAGTTCATTCCCAAAAACAGTACTGTTATTAATGTTCCCAGTACCAAACTGCTTGGTGTCATCATTGATGATAACTTAACATTTGACCTTCATATCCAGAATAACATAAAAAAAACGATCAAAAGCTAGGTGCCCTCTATAGGCACAATTACTTTCTCACCTTCTCTGCAAAAAAAGCTCTTGCCTCCTTATTCCTGCTTCCTACTCTTCTATAAGGTGCCCCCATCCTAACCAATATTCAGTCCTCCCTAAAAATTAAACTCAATACATGCTGTAATAAAGTTGCCAAATTTGCTACAAATGCTAAATTCTCCTCTCACCACTGTTTCACACTACATCAACTTAATTGGTTGGAACTTCCCCATTACCTCACATACCTACAACTTACTACTGCCCATAAAATCATTTACTTTCCAGAAATATGCCCAGCCCTAACTGACATCTTAACCATCTACCATCCAAATCAACACTTATGGTCAGAAAACAAAATGTTACTAAATACTGATAAACCTAAGCTCTCATCTGGTCAAATGCATTACTCTTTCACTGTCTCCAAGCTTTGGAATAAACTCCCTCCTTTAATAAGAACTATCAGTAGCTCCACTGCTTTTAAAAACTCCCTAAAACTTCACCTCTCATCACATTGGATATGCACCTGCACCCTTAATCACAATTCCATTACCTGACCCCCCTCCCCAAAACCATCTTGGCCTATTTCTACACCCAGACTTTCCTTTCCTTCCCCTCCTTTACACCTACTGCTTCTGATGACACTAGCCAGTGCCATATCTACTCTAAGCCTTCTGCCTCTGTTTCCTTTATACAATCTTCTCTCTCATCTAACAACCTTACCTGCCATCCACACCTCCTATTTCTATACTTCTACCATGATTTTAACAATTTTCTACCAATGTCACCATGTTATACAATGTTATCACCTCACTACCGTATTGTAATTCATGCCATATTATTGTATGCTCTTATTCACTTATCTAATGTACTACAACTACCTGATATATTCTGTATTATATGCTCTTTTATGTAATTACATGTGGAGCTTTTCTCCCCGGGCCTCCACTGAAAATGGGCTTATCTCTGGCCCAGTGGACTTTCCCGGTAAACAAATGCAATAAATAAACAAAATAAATAAATTGTAAAGCATGGAGTATGGTGAGTACTCTCAGAAATTGTTACATTTTTATGCATATTTGTGACAAAAGAAAATGGCATAACAACTTTGCTATATATCTTTCAAGGTTATTATCAAGCTTTGAGTCACCCAACAGACAGCATCTGCCACAAAATTGCACAAATGAAACATGACAGCTTTGAAAGGTTTAATACACCTAACAATGCCACATACAAAAAAAATTGTCAGTGTGGTGTGTCCAGCAGCTTTTAAAGCTGTTGGCTAAAGATAGGTATACTTCACTTTGTTCACTGTTTGTGTTCTAGCAGTAAGTGTGTGATAACTTCCAAAGTTGTGAAACATTTCACTCTCATAAACTTTTTTTTCTTTGTAACTGATAATACATATGGGCAGCTAAACCTCCACATATTACTAAACTTTCTTATGGGGTTTCTCTGATCACAACCAATATAGTATATGTTTTGAAATGGAAGTCAAGATTCTCGTCTTCACATTTGCTCTCAAAGTGCTTTTGGCATCCATTTGTTGAACACTTAATAAATTGGTTATGACTGAAGACTTAATCACAATCCTCTACATACAGTACCAGGTCCAGATCAAAACTCTAAGGTGCATCAACTCCACTGCATTGCTTTCAGATTTCTGTTGTCCACTTAGGTGTATATTCAGCCATCACTTTGGAGTTCACCACCACATGTACACTCAGACATCTAACCTGTTTTCTAAACATCTGTGTAAAAAATAACAATCTGCAAGTACTACTATTAAATAATCCAGAAACCAAAGATGATCAAACTTCTTTTGTTTTAACCCACAGACACACATAATACCCTTCTTTGTTGCACTGTCCAGCAATACTGACTACTTCAGCTCGAACTGACTAGAAGTTTAACAAGACTATGCTTCTGAAGGACAATAATAATAGTGTTGAAATAAGGTCCATACTTGAAAAGAAATGGAATTGTGTTTTTGGGGCTTATGACCTCATTAATAAGGTAGGAGGTACCCCCGACATGGTTGTAAAGGCTGCCAGCCTAGCTAGATAGAATTTTGTAATGTGAAATGACTCAGCAGTTCTGTGTTACTAATTTAAAACTTTCTCAGAGAGAGAGAATTAAGCATTTTGGATTTTGTCTGAACCTGAACACATCAACTCACCAGCACTCTGCCTTTGCTCTGTAAGTAGGATCTTAGATCTTAGAATTTCTCTTAGAATTAGATCGAAATTTAGCCAGATTAGTCTAGCTGTTTTCTATATTTATGTCAGACTATTCTACAGTATTATTTTAAAGCATTTTCCTGTGATTTCTGAACTCTTTAATGTCATTGTGTTGGAGTAATAAGTATTATCTTGTATTTTTATTATTTATTATTAAATATTTTTAAACCTTTCAACTGTGGTTGTTTTGTATAAAGACAATTTAAGCTCTTAGAGTACATTGCATGTATTTGGTGATACTGTCCAAGGCACTCCAATAGCTTTAACCCTGGGTCACCCTTACTAATTGGATAACAGTAATATTGCACAGTGAAATTGGTCGCCCTTTGGGAAGGGCCTTGTAGTAGCTGATATTAGTGGTTGGTGGCACTGATATCAACCCTATAGTCTGGACAAAAGGAGGCATAGCTGGAGAACCTGTGCCAGCCTTCTCCAGGAGTGTCTGTGCATTGGTATATAACTCATATCTCAAAGTGTGTGTGTGTATCAGCTACTTGGGCAGGGACATGAAGCACTGGTTTGACAGAGAGGGTGCTGGAGGTTTTAGCTTGACCACTAGGTTGAGATCTATACCCTATAGCTGTGCCAGTGGAGAGTCTTATTGGAGATCTGGAAATGAAGGGAGAAACCAGCCACAGACTGACTGTGAACTCTGTGTGCTCTTAAGAGAAATTGCACTTTACTGAGTGTGTACTTGTTACCCTTCCCAATGTGTACACCCCTCACTAGTACTAGTGGTGAGGATTGAGGCTTCTTGATTACTGGGCCACTGCATGGGTGTTACATATTAATTGGTGGCAGCGGTGGGATATCCACATCAAATATTAATTTTTTGATTGTGGTGAGTTAGCCACATCACATACTAATTGGGTTGCAGTGGTGTGGACCTTAATTTCCTGTAGCTTGTGTACAGTGATCACTGAAGGTGTTTTCGTACTCTAAATCAGCCATGCAGTGAATATTCAGAGTTCAGATCACAATTGTTTTATTTCTTTTGTTAACTTAGTTACTCAGGAAGAGCAGGCAAGCATGTCAGCAGAGGAGTATGGCAAGCTGACAAGGGGCCAGTTGGCTGAGATGTGCCAGGCTAAGGGACTGGTGCATGGAAACTTGACTAAGGCAGACATGATTGCAGCTTTGGTCACATCTGCATCAGAAAACAGCAATCAGGAGGATGACCAGACTGGCCGTGGAGATGTACAAAACTCAGAGAATGGACAGCTCAACCTTTCTGCAGAGGACTTAAACATCTATCTGGAGCTAAAGAGACTTGAGTTGAATGCCAGGCAGAGGCAGTACAAAAAGGAGATGCTGACTCTTTGCCAGAGTCATGGAGGTAATGGGGAAGGGAGTAACTGGACTCCAGAAGCACAAAAGGTCAGTAAATTTCTTCCTGAGTTTACAGAGGGGGATAACTTTGGTAGGTTCATTTATATGTTTGAGAGGGCATGTAAACAGTATGATGTTGACCAAAGGCTCTGGGTACAGTTCCTGACCCCCTTACTCCACGGTAAAGTTGTAAATTGTTAAATAAAATTAAGAATTCAATACACAGGAGGTTCAGATTCAAAAGTTTACTAGTGTATACCAGGAGGCAAAAAACGTACAAGTACAGAATTTTGTTTAACATGAAACAGGAAGCACACAATTTTATATAGATTTAACATTCAAGCTGTGCCCACCTTACTGACATGGTATGTCACAGGGCATCTACATCACTTTAGCTTACAGTCCTCTATACATAAAAACTGCTGATGCTGTATATTTAAAAAAAGTTTTCCTCTGGTAACAATACGGCCTTGCTATCCACCTGGTCAGACATAATGTCTTTCTGTAAAGTTACTTCTTCAAGGTTTCATATCAGTTCGAATACAATAGCAGATTCAGTCTTTTAATACACATCTTTGTTCACTGTTACACTTTCCCACCAGCTGCATGCTATCTCAGTAACACATATACAAGGCCAAATCATCCCAGCAGGAAAGAGCAGAAGATTTCATTATTTCACACATTTAATTTCCTGACCCAGCAGATAATCATTTGTGAAAAGCATAAACATTAAAAGTTGCTAAGCTAGCATCTGCCAGGGTCAAAGGTCAGCTTGCTTCAAGCCACACTGCAGTTTCAAAACTACTTACATTTACACATGAATTAATCCTTTCTGTTATATGATTAATAGAGTAAAATGCATTATATACTATTTTGCTTTTAAACTAGCATTTCTCATATATTCAAATACACATTTTTCTAACATTTTCCCCCCTATTAATACTTTTTATTCTATTTTGAAGTATGCACAGTGTCATTTCATCTCCCAACTTCTTCCACTTAGGATTTTCAGCTAGGTGAGTCATTCAATCTATACTTCAGAAAAAATGTCATCTGAGATCAATTTTTCAATCTCAATATCTTGATACAAAGTTTCAGTAACAGATACCTCAATAAAATCTTTGATTAATCTTTTCATGCAGGGAATTCCACAGCAAACACATGCTCCTATTAGGAGTATACCCACACAAATGGCAATCAGAATATTCATTAGGATGGAAGCCCAACCCCCCAAATAGATTCTGGAAAAAGTCCGTCAGTGGGTTTGGGCCTGGTTTAGTCATGGCTGATACTTGCTGAATTACCTCTAGGTGATTATTAATTTCATGCCTGTTATCTGATATATACGCACAGCATTCTCCTTTGACAAGCACACACTTACCACCTCTCGCCACTAGGGTGAAGTCAAGAGCCATTCGATTTTGTAGCACAACAGTTCTCATTGCATTCAGTTCATCAGTCACCAGTTCTAGGGCAGAAAAAGTTGCATTACTCATTACTTCGAGAAGTTTCGACAACTTCCTCAGCTCCCAGATCGATTGGACTGCTCCATAGGCTGGGAATATTCCTGCCCAAGATATAACACTGTCACTCAAGTCCATATGAGTCAATTTGCTTTTGTCTTTCACGGTATTGTGATCTTTCCAGACAGCTTCGATCTTTCCAACTGGATTCACAGGTTTTTCAACTGGACCTTTGGATTTTCGAGTTGCTTCTCTCATGTTTCGTATCTTACCCAAAGGTAATTCTGCAGTATGTCTTATTGCCGGAACCAAATAACCCAAAAAACAACTGCCAGACCAATTTTCAGGTAACCATTTATATGCCTTTTTCCCACAAATAAAATAACAGTTTTCTACTTTAGTACTAATACGCATTAGCCCTGCATGAAACTTTTTCTGATCTATAACTGACAATTGTTTAAACAAAACTGGATTTTTTTTAATGTCACTCATAGTTGTTTTCAATAAGTTCAAATATGAGTCATAATTAGTATTGCAAAAAGTATTGCCATTACTATTCTTAATATAACATCGGTAAGAAATAGTTATGTTACAATTGCTCCAGCCCACCTGGAGAGTATCATTTTTATAAAAACATACAACTCCTTTTTGTGTGACAGGTAAAAATAAAGCTATTTTGTCCTGTGATCTCACAGTTCCTGTATCGAAGAGTAAATTCTCCCAAGTCTCATTTATCCCCAAAGGGACAGCGGACATTATCAGTCCTCCATATGCTGTTGGTATAGCTGTACAAACCCAGCAATTTGAAATGTTCATAGTCTCTGCATATACATGCTTCATGGCTAGGTATATGTTAAAATTTGGATGCCAGTCTATAGATGTTTCGGCACGCCTTCCCACTTTCACTTGTGTGGTTGTGTGTAGGATAAAACACAACAAGAGGAAAATTGTCACAATTACAGTCAATAAATGTATACTCCACAAAATGATTATGCAACATCTCTGGGGTTGATCTAAATTTCTATTCGCTTTGTTTTTGGCCATCTTGGTCTGGTTGTGTATCAGTCACAAAGTTTTTATCAAGTTGAAAGTTTTGTACCGGTTTGCAGTGTGTCAAATGAACCCAGGACGTCCTCGCAGCTACTTTGACTGCAGTAGGCATTGCCAACAGAACCTGGTATGGTCCGTCCCACTTTGGACTCGCCCAATTCTTCCTTTTCGTCACTTTCAGCCACACCCACAACCCTGGGGCCAAGACTGCTTCCACGGGTCTGGTCTGTTCCTTATCTGAAAAAGAGTTAAACTGCAAAACAGATTTATTTGTTAACAGTTTCCTCATATAACTAGCTAATGAACTGTCAGCCTCTTGCTCTGCAGGCATGAGAGCTTTCCACTGAGGCACATAATATGCTCTCCCAAAAACATTTCAAAGGGAGTCAAACCCTTTACATTTGGAACGGTTCTCATACTCAGCAGTGCTAAAGGCAGACAGTGTATCCAATTCTTTTGGGTTTCCTCAACTAGCTTCCTAAGTTTATTTTTGAGGGTACCATTGTACCTTTCCACCAGTCCTGCTGACTGTGGGTGGTAAGCACAATGGTTCTTTAAGGAGATACCAAAAAATCTCCCAAGTTGCTGAATTGTCTGGTTCACGAAATGTGTGCCGTTGTCACTATAAATCCTTTCCGGAATGCCAAATCTAGGGATTACTTCTTTTATCAGGGCTTTCGCCACTGTTGCTGCATCTGGGTTTTTGGTTGGAAAAGCTTCTACCCATTTGGAAAACATGTCTACAATAACTAAACAGTATTTCTTCCCTTCACACTTACTCAATTCTATGAAATCCATACAAATAGTATGGAACGGATATGGTGGTATAGGAAAACTTCCTTGCTTGGTTTTAAATGCCCCTTGTGCATGGTGCTTGTTACAAGTATGACAAGCTGCACAAAATTTTTGTGTGTAATTTGTGAATCCGTATGTTTGGAATATTCGGTTTACTAACTGTACCATCCCCCCTGTTGAGACATGGCACTGCCCATGGCTCAACAAAGCTGCATATCTAAATAAATTAGATGGCAATATCAGTTTCCTCTCCTTGGAAATGTACAGTCCATTCTCAAGAATTGCACCTCGTTTTACCCATTTTTGTTTTTCTGCTTTTGTAGTAAGTGTCTGCATTGTTTTTAACATGTCTAAATCTAAAATCTCAGAGGGTTGTAATTCCTCATTCAAAAGTAAAGTTTCTGAGTCTGAGGCTGCTTGCTTTGCAGCTGCATCAGCTCGTGCATTGCCTTTCGAAATCTTATCCTGTTGTTTTGTATGAGCTACACATTTACAAATAGCTACTTTGGTAGGTAACTGAATAGATTCTAATAACTCCAAAATAAATTGCGCATGATTAATAGGTTTTCCACTAGATGTTATCATTCCTCTATTTTTCCATTGTTGTGCAAATACATGTACTGTAGAAAAAGCATACTGACTATCAGTATATATGTTTACACACTTGTTTTTTGCTAAAGTACATGCCCTTGTCAAAGCTATCAATTCTGCTGCTTGTGCAGATAAGTTATGTGGTAAGGATTGGGCTTCTAGAATTTCAGTGTCTGTAACTACTGCATACCCTACCAGATTCTTTCCTGTAGGACCCCTTCTGCATGAGCCGTCCACGTAATATGTCACCTCGGCATTATCGAAGGGCATATCTGTGAGATCTTGTCTAGGCAAAGCTAACTGTTCAATTTCCTGCAGGCAGCTGTGTGGTGTGCCATCCGCAGGAGGTGGAAGTAATGTTGATGGATTTAATGTCGTACATCGTTCAAATGTCATATGAGGTTGGCTCAGCAGTATAGTCATACATGAAAGATGTCTAGCAGGAGAAAGGTATGCCACTTTTTCTTGCAGTAAAATTATTGCAACTGCATGAGGCACTCTCAATGTGAGAGGATGGAATAACACCACTGAGGCTGAAGCCTGTACTGCCATTGCAGCTGCAACTACTGCTTGTACACAGTGAGACAAAGATCACGCCACTGGGTCTAACTGCGATGAATAATAGGCTATGGGGCATTGCCTGTCCCCATGTTGTGTCAATACTGACGTCATATATCCTTGCTTGCAATCTACGGTCTGAAAGAACCGTTTGTGATAATTCGGAAGTCCTAAAACTAATGAAGAAGCTATCAACTGCTTCAACCTGAAGAAAGCCGTTTCTGCTTCGGGTGTCCATTGTAAGATATCTTGTGCTGCCATTGGTGTCTTATATATCAAGTCAGTCAGTGGAGCAGATTCCAAAGCATAATTTGGTATCCAGCTCCGACAGAAATTAGTTGTACCCAAGAAAGACATAATTTCCTTCTTGGTTGTTGGTTTGGGTGCTTGCAAAATTGCTGTTTTTCTTTCCTCGTCTAGTATTCTACCTTCATTGGATATTACATATCCTAGGTATCTAACTTGTTTTCTCCAAAGTTGTAACTTACTTTTGTTTACTTTGTGTCCTTGTATTGCTAAAAATTTTAATAACGCTACAGTATCCTCCCTGCATTGTTGCTGGGTGGGGGCTGCTAGCAAGATGTCATCTACATAAAGTAGAATTTGACTACCTCCCGGTGGGGTAAACTCTGCCAGGTTGCTAGCCATTTCTTGTGCAAATATTGTTAGGCTCTCACAATATCCCTGTGGTAGTCGAGTATATGTATACCTTTTACCCTGAAATGTAAATGCAAACCAATATTGACTATCAGGATGTATAGGTATCGAGAAGAAAGCATTGCTGATATCTACCACAGAGAAATACTTCTGTTGTGGTTCTAAATTGTTTAACAAGGTATGTGGGTCTGGCACCGTAGGTGCTCTAGGTATTACTGCATTATTTACAGCTTGTAAATCTTGTACCATCCGCCATTCCCCATTTGTTTTTTTAACAGGAAATAGGGGTGTGTTACATGGTGAATCAGGAGATTCTACTAGTACTCCTTCTTTGAGTAATGCTGCTATTATAGGTTTAATTCCTATTTCTGCATCCTTTCTCAAAGGGTATTGTCTTTTCTGTGGTCTAAAAGCTGACTTTGGGGTAATTGTAACTGGTCCTGCTGTTCGAATAAGTCCTACATCTCTGACTTGCCTGTTGACCAAAGAGTTGTTGGAATTTCACATAAGGCCTTTTCTTCTTCTTCTAATAAAAGTGCTAATCAGCTGTCCTCGCTAGATTGCAAGTGAACAGCTGGATGTGTCTGTGTCGACCAATTCAGTTTTTGTTTTTGTATCCCTTGTTCTGATAGTTCTAAATCAGTCTGTTTCTCCCATCTTGTTACTTTTTCTCCTAAGTCTGCCCATTTTACACTTTTGTTCTTTGTCAAGCTGACATGTGGTAATCGATTTGATCTATATAATGCAAGGAATTCTTGAGGTAATGAACAGCTAACTACACTGTTCCCCTCAGTATCCCAGTACAAAGTACGCAATACTAGTCTAGTTGCATGATTTCTGAACAATTCTTGCTCATACTCTCTATCAGGTCCTGGTGTAGTACAGTAGTATAGAGTACAGTGTAACAAATGCTGTCGATCAGTGTCAAGGGAGGGGGCTTTACTGATGGCTACGTTCATCAGTTCCTCGGTTACTGCCCCTGGACCAGTCGTGACTAGGTCCTGGCTGTACCAGTAAAAAGTTTCACCCTCCGACCGCACTACAAAGGTATCCATTTGCCTCTGCGCCTCCATACCTTGTACAGTTGGAACTACTGCTATGCCAAATATCTGCATAAGGTCCCTGCCCAATAGGTTTACTGGACACTTTGCAGAAACAACGATTTTACTTCTCTGGGTCATACCTGAAACAGGGTCAGTTATTACTATATCATGGGAAAGTGGTTCCCTGTATAGCTGTCCGTTTGCGGCTTTTACTAGTATATAATCAGGTGATTCAGAATGTTCTGGTAACTTGGAGGGGTGTATCAAAGTCTGTGACGCTCCTGAGTCACACAGGAATTTGACTTCCCTTCCCTCCACCAGAAGTGTAACTTCCGGTTTCGTATCTGCTAAGTAGAGCTCTAA
The DNA here is from genome assembly GCF_019279795.1 of Protopterus annectens. Classification (NCBI taxonomy): domain Eukaryota; kingdom Metazoa; phylum Chordata; order Ceratodontiformes; family Protopteridae; genus Protopterus; species Protopterus annectens. Next base: position 65,000,916 of record NC_056741.1, on the reverse strand, counting down.
GCTCAATAATGCTAAGTCCAAAATTTCACTTTCTTCATCCTCCATATCTACTTGCACTTCTTCTACTCCTTCTATCACATTTACATTTGTTTTCTGTTTATTAACTTTTCCTGATGATTTCTGACTTTCACATGATGTATCTTCACTATCATATAGTCAGTCCTCATCTCCCTTATCTTCTGTAATTACCTTTTTGTTTTGCTTACAATCCCTTGCTAGATGTCCCTTTTTCCCGCACTTGAAGCATTCACCTCCCTTTTTCCTCTCTTCAAAATCTTCTGATCGTTTGTCAGACTGTTTGTTTCCCTGGGCATTCTTCTTGCCCTTTTTACCTGACTGTACTACAAATACTTCAGCTCCATCTTCAGCAGTGAAGACTTGTGCCTTCTTTTTCTTTTTACTATTAAAATGTCTTTCAGCATGTCTAGTGTATTCAAGTAAGGCTTGTAGCCTCCCTGTTCGATGGTCTATCATATGCTTCGTAATGAAGCTACTAATAGGTGCAATGCAACCTTTCAAAAATGCAGTTTTCAATTGTTGTTCATACAGGGAATCATTCGTTTGGTTCTCAGGAACCGACATACCGCTATGATTATTAAAACATTCTAATAATCTAGCATAGTACCCATCTATTGTCTCATTTTCCTGTTGTATGCATTGATTAATGCAAGTCCAGTCTGCTCTAGGTTTCCATTTCTCAGAGATTCGGTCTGTAAGACCTTTCACTCTGTTGTCTAACTCTGCGTCACTATGTGGGAGTGGTTTAAGCTCTGCATTACGAGGATTCCAGGTGCCATAAATCATGTGCCAATCTGGACCTATAATTTGTCTTACTACTTTTTCTACTTCTTCCCCATTCAAGCAGTAACTCAATCTCATGCCTTGTAAATCTTCTAAAAATTTCGTAAAATGAACTTTCGGATGGGGGATTCCCTCAGTAGCTTTCCGGATATCCTCCGGTGTCCATGGTCTATATACTAAGAGTGTTGGGTTTTGCCCTTCCTGTCCTGCCTGAGGATTTGGAACTTCTATAAGTGGGCACATTTCTTCTTCACTCTCATCCTGTAGGTTTCTCTCTATTTGATATGATTCTGTGTCCCTATGTATTTTACATGTTCGGGACCTAGTTTCAATAGGATCTCTAACAAATGGTTGTGGTCTTGCTGAAACTTCAGGATAACGCGGAGGTGGACCAGCCTGTCCACTCGCTTCATATCCTGAAAAGGGTAAGGGAGGGGGCAAGGGAGGAGGAGGAGGAGCTGTTGCTATTACCAAGTTATTATCTTCTTTGTCTAAAAATAATGTTTTTGAATTTTTTAGCTTCTGTTCTCTACGATTTGCTTCCTCAATCCACCTGTGTGCCTGAGGAATGCCTAATTGGCGTTGCTTTTTTGCCTGACCTCCTGCATCAGATTTAAGCTGCTTAAGGAGTTTAACTAGTGAAGTTTTATCTAGTTTACCATCAAATTCATACTTGTTAACCCATTTCGTATAATACCTAACGTTATCAGAACGTTGTAATTGCATGTATTTTGCGTCTTCGGTTAGGGGCGGATCTCGCGATGTTTTAGTGCACTGATTTCCCATAGTAAAGAAAATGTTATGTAACCCTTTTTTTATCACGTGATATCAAGTTCTCAGTTCCTTTTCACAGTTTATCTAGAATAACTGCCTACCTTATTCTGTTACCCTGATCTATGACCAAATATACAGTACTTCCTTTTGTCCCTGATCTGCAAAACAAATCTTGACAACAATATACTGTAACCTAGTCCCTGATCTAAAACAGAAAAAAGGCAAATTCTTCCTACCTGAGCCTCCGGTATTGAATCGTCCAATATCCGCTCTTCGGCCACAGATCAGAAAGTGGCCAGCCACTTTAAACGACAATTCAGTCGGAGGTCTTTTCACCCAAGAAGAACCATTTTGGTAACTTCTCTTGCGCAGTATTCGACCACCGATAGACTCTGATCTGCAGCTGTCCGAGGGAATTCCGGCTAAGAAGGACCAAACTGTTAAATAAAATTAAGAATTCAATACACAGGAGGTTCAGATTCAAAAGTTTACTAGTGTACACCAGGAGGCAAAAAACGTACAAGTACAGAATTTTGTCTAACATGAAACAGGAAGCACACAATTTTATATATATTTAACATTCAAGCTGTGCCCACCTTACTGACGTGGTATGTCACAGGGCATCTACATCACTTTAGCTTACAGTCCTCTATTCATAAAAACTGCTGATGCTGTATATTTAAAAAAAGTTTTCCTCTGGTAACAATACAGTCTTGCTATCCACCTGGTCAGACATAATGTCTTTCTGTAAAGTTACTTCTTCAAGGTTTCATATCAGTTCGAATACAATAGCAGATTCAGTCTTTTAATACACATCTTTGTTCACTGTTACACTTTCCCACCAGCTGCATGCTATCTCAGTAACACATATACAAGGCCAAATCATCCCAGCAGGAAAGAGCAGAAGATTTCATTATTTCACACATTTAATTTCCTGACCCAGCAGATAATCATTTGTGAAAAGCATAAACATTAAAACTTGCTAAGCTAGCATCTGCCAGGGTCGAAGGTCAGCTTGCTTCAAGCCACACTGCAGTTTCAAAACTACTTACATTTACACATGAATTAATCCTTTCTGTTATATGATTAATAGAGTAAAATGCATTATATACTATTTTGCTTTTAAACTAGCATTTCTCATATATTCAAATACACATTTTTCTATAATAAATGTACTTTCCAAATTATCTGACATTGACTGTTTTAACTATAATGCTTTTAAAAATTGTTTGTTAGAATTTTTTAAGCTAACACCTGAAACGTATAGGAAAAAAGTTTTGTGAGCATAGATGCAAGGCAGATGAAAGTATGTGTGAATATGTTGCTGAACTAAGCACTTATTTTCATAGGTGGGTGTGTGGATGTCAGATCACCACATTTAAAGGGCTGACAGACCCTTTGGTGAGGGTACAAGCCCTTAGCACTTTGCCTGAGGACATGAGGATCTGGTTAGCTGATAGACAATGTGCTACTTCAGATGAGTTGGGGAAGAAGGGAGACCTATACCTAGCAAGCAGGGCATCACTGCACAGGAAAGGGACACTCAGTGCTGCTCATTGGTCTAAAGGAATCCATGGTGGGCAGTCCAGACTGCCCCAACAAAATCTGCCAGTAGCAGGGGAAGCCACTAGTCCAGGTATACATCCAGGACCTAAGGTTAAATATTTTGAATGCAACCAGTGGGGCCATGTGGCATATAGATGTCCACAGAGGCAAGCTGGGGAACAAAAGGTGAGAGAGCCAGTAAGTGGGAAAGACAAAATGCCAGTAGTAGGTTGTCTTGAGATAACAGGGGTACCAAACTACCATTCTGCAGATGTCCTAATAGGGAAGGATTTTGATGAGGCAGTACCACGTGTTTATGCAGTTACATGCAGTCAGGCTTGGAGACAAGCATGTGGGTCTGGTAGCTTGGGGAAGACCCAGACAGACCGCACATTGCCAGCCAACACTGGTGAAGTGGTTACTTTAGGGAGGGAGCTACTCTGTAGCAGTGAGATTGAAGGTGAGCCACAGCTGATTGTGGGTACTGATGTTCCCTTGGACAGAGTGACTGCGAAGGTAGAGGTGAGTAGTAGTACCCAAGCTGACAGTGAGGCACCGCTGTCAGAAGATACCAGACTTCCTGTGGAAGGGGAGCTGGGAAGGGTTACAAAGAGATAGTTGAGACATGTTCAGCTCTCAGACCCTATATCACAAGGCCTGAGGCAGGTAGCTAGTGAGGCACCTGATTCTCAAGGGAAGGGGGGAATCTGTATTCTGGGACAAAGCGTTACTGTATAGAGAGTGGACCCCTGATGGAGGGCTAGAAGGTGAGAGGATACAGCAGTTGGTAGTGTCTAAAGTCTACTGTCTGGCACTTCTAGCCATAGCCCATGATATTCCCTTGGCAGGTCATATGGGCATAAAGCATGCAAAGAGACATATTATGCAGAGCTTCTATTGGCCTGGGATTTCCAGAGATGTAACAGGGTAGTGCAGGACTTGTGAGCAGTATCAAAAGGTAGGCAAGGCAGGAGACAAGGTGAAAGCTCCTTTTGCCTGTGATTGAGGAGACATTTCAAAGGGTAGCTATGGATATTGTGGGGCCTCCGAGTACTCCAAGTTCCACAGGGAAAAAGTATATCCTAGTGGTCATAGATTATGCTACAAGATACCCTGAGGCAGTGGCTTTGTCCTCCATTGAAACTGAAAAGGTGGCAAATGCTTTGTTAGAGATTTTCAGCACGGTAGGTTCCCAAAAGAAATACTGATTGACTGAGGTGCCAATTTCATGCCAGACCTGCTGGCGTGTCTGTGGAAATACTGTGGGGTGAAGCACCTAAAGACCACCCCTACCATCCCTAGACTAATGGTCTTGTTGAGAGGTTAAACTCTACAATCAAGTCCATGCTACGGGCATTTGCAGACCAGTTTGCAAGGGAGTGTGACAAATATTTGACCCATCTGTTGTTTGCTTACAGAGAGGTTCCCCAGGAATCACAGGTTTTTCACCCTTTGAGTTGCTGTATGGGCATAGGGTGAGGGGACCTTGAGATTTAATTTGTGACAAGGGGGAAGGTGAGTGTGAATCCCACAAGGAGTCTGTTGTGGCATATGCCCTAAACCTCAGGACAAGGCTCAGGGAACTCATGGGCTTGGCCCAGGAGAACCTGTCAGAAGCCCAACAACAGAAAAAGGTATGGTATGACAGGAATGCTCTAGCTAGAGAGTATGCTGTAGGGCAGCAGGTAATGGTTCTCATTCCTGTCAGACACAACAACTTGCAAGAAGCTTGGGAAGGACCCTACAACGTGGTAAGAAGGGTAAGTGATATCAACTACATGGAGGAGCTGCTAGGCAGGAGGCAGGAGCATAAATTGTACCATGTTAACATGATGAAACCATACCAAAATAGGGAGGGCCTTGTGCTGAGTATTTGCAGTGGACTGTAGGAGGAGTCTGAGGGAGATCTGGTGACTGATCTCCTCAGTGAGGCTTGGACTGACACCTCAGTGGAAGGGGTAGCAATGTCCCAGCAGCTATTTCCTACCCAGATTCGAGACATCTGAGCAGTGTTAAAGGAGTTTGGGGACATGTTCACTGGGAAACCAGGGTGCACTCACCTGGTGCAGTACCAGGTGGATAGAGGACCCCAAAGGCCTATTAGGCAGGCCCCTTATAGGGTGCCTGAGAGAGTCAAACAGACTTTGAGGGAGGAGATACAGGAAATGTTGAAACTAGGGGTAATTCAAGAGTCCAGCAATCCCTGGGACTCCCTAGTGGTGCTGGTGCCAAAGAAGGATGGCAGCACCAGTTTCTGTGTGGAGGAAATTAAATAGTCACACAGAGGCAGATACTTACCCCATGCCTAAGACAGATGAAGCCCTAGAGCAGCTGGGAGGGGTTAAGTAGTTTACCACCATTGATCTTGCCAAGGGTTACTGGCAGGTGCCCTTGACTCCCAGTGCTAGACAGAAGTCAGCCTTTGTGACTCCTTTTGGCTTATATGAGTTCACAAAAATGCCCTTTGGGATGAAAAATGCCCGAGTGACTTTCCAGAGGCTGGTAGAGCATATCCCAGCAGGAACAGGAGGGTTTCCCCTTGCTTACCTAGATGATATTGCCATCTACAGACATCCCTGGCAAGAGCATCTTCAACATGTCAGGGAGGTGCTGGGCAGACCACAGAGGGAAGGGTTGACCATTAAGCCGAGCAAATGTCAGTTGGGTATGGCAGAGGTCTCCTGCCTGGGGCATAGAATGGGGAGTGGTAAGATCAGGCCAGAACCAGCCAAAGGGGAAGACATTCAGGCATGGTCTGCACCTGTTACCAAAATGCAGATGAGGGCATTCTTAGGGACAGCAGGGAACTACAGAAAGTTTATCCCCAGTTATAGTACCATAGCTGCTCCCCTCACAGACCTGACAAGGAAAAACAGGTCAGATAAGGTACTGTGGACCACAGCATGTGAGCAGGCATTCCAGGAGCTTAAAGAAGCTTTGGGAGGACCGCCTGTGTTAGCCAGTCCAGATTACAGCAAATAATTTGTTGTGCAGGTGGATGCTTTGAGCCATGGGATGGGGGCTGTACTTAGCCATATTTCTTCAGAGGGAAAAGAGCACCCAGTGGTTTATCTCAGTTGTAGGCTTCAACCCAGGGAGGAATGTTATGCAGCTGTAGAAAAGGAATGTCTAGTCATAGTGTGGGCACTGCAGAAACTTCAGCCTTATCTGTACGGAAGGAAATTCACTATAGTTACAAATCACAATCCCCTAAAATGGTTACATCGAGCCAGGCAGCAATATACCAAGTTGCTAAGATGGAGCCTAGGTTTGCAAGCAGCACTGCAGTAGGATTAGCAATGCCAATGCAGATGGGCTCTCAAAACAGGGAATGGGGTAAGGTGTACTCAGATAGCCCTATCCCTCTCAAGCAACATTTCTCAAGGGTCACTTGAAAAACTAGTTTGAGTTCTCGGGGGGGGGAGGGGTATATGAACGCAGAAAGCCTAGCTAGATAGAATTTTGAAAATAGTTCTATGTCATTGTAAATATTAATGCAATCCACAAGCTTGTTCTACAAATGTAAAGAGAACTATATGTTATGATTAAACTATACGTTGTACTGAGCTTCAAAAATGTAACCACAGTGCACTCTGCTGGAAGAAAGCTAATAAGTCAAACATTGTATGACTGTTTGATCTCAAGCTTGGAGATAGGATGTCTAGGCCAGGAAATTATTTCTGTTGTCTTGATTTAAGAGATAATTACTAAGGTTTTACATGTATAATGTCTTTTATTACTGTGGATTCCTGGCCAGGTAGAGCTTACTAAGAAATGTAAATTCTGAATTTCTGCTAGCCTGGGAACCAGAGAAGTGTGAAGAATGAGGTAATGTGAAATGACTCAGCAGTTCTGTGTTATCAATTTAAAACTTTCTCAGAGAGAGAATTAAGCATTTTGGACTTTGTCTGAACCTGAACACATCAACTCACCAGCACTCTGCCTTTGCTCTGTAAGAAGGATCTTAGATCATAGTATTTCTCTTAGAGTTAGATAGAAATGAAGCCTGGTTAGTCTAGCTGTTTTCTATATTTATGTCAGGCTATTCTACAGTATTATTTTAAAGTATTTTCCTGTGATTTCTGAACTCTGTAATGTCATTGTGTTGAAGTAATAAGTATTGTCTTGTGTTTTTATTATTTATTATTGAATATTTTTAAACCTTTCAACTGTGGCTGTTTTGTGCAAATGTAATTTAAGCTCTTAGAGTACATTGCTTGTATTTGGTGATACTGTCCAAGCCACTCCAATAGCTTTAGCCCTGGGTCACACTTTCTATTTGGATAACAGTAATATTGCAGTGAAATTGGTCACCCTTTGGGAAGGGCCGTATAGTAGTTGATATTAGTGGTTGGTGGCAGTGATTTCTACCCTATAGTCTGGAGAGAAGGGGGCATAGCTGGAGAACCTGTGCCAGCCTTCCCCATGAGTGTCTGTGTATTGGTATATAACTCATATCTCAAAGTGTATGTGTGTCAGTTACTTGGGCAGGGACACAAAGCACTGGTTGGACAGAGAGGGTGCTGGAGGTTTTAGCTTGACCACTAGGCTGATATCTGTACCCTATAGCTGTGCCAGTGGGGAGTCTTATTGGAGATCTGGAGAGAAAGGGAGAAACCAGCCCCAGACTGACTGTGCAGTCTGTGTGCTCTTAAGGGAAATTGTACTTTACTGTGGGTGTACTTGTTATCTTTCCCAATGTGGACGCCCCTCACTGGTGCTAGAGGTAAGGACTGAGGCTCCTTGGTTACTGGGCCAGTGCATGGGCATCACAATGATATTTAAAAAGGGAAGGAATTTCAAGCAAATTATGAAAGAGGTAAAGTAGGCTGACTGATACTGGTCACACATGGAGCCTTAGCTAAATGGGTAGATTACTTTAGCTAACTAAATCTTGGACGTGAAAAGAAAAGAGTCTAGGAGCTCCTGGGGGATGGTCCTAGAAAAGATTGATCTGGACCTATAAAAGGAATCAAGCTTATAGTGCTTTGTAAAATGATGTGCAAAGGACTGTTCCCAAAAATCCATAAATGAAGTCAAGGTCCTGGTAGACTGTGCCATGGTACTGCCTGGAATGGTTTTGTTATGTTGAGAATAGTAACATTTATTATTTATTTAATTTATTTACTGGGAAAGTCCAAATGGGCACAGGTGCCCTTTTTCAGTGGAGGCCCAGGAATAAAAGCTCCAAGGCATCATATTTAATGCAATCAATATTTACAACAACAAATTTCATAATGCAGTTTCAGTACGTACATAGCATAATAAAAATGTTATTGATATTCCCAAACATCGCCCCGTTTGGTATGTACCTCTCAAGACATCTGCAACAACTGGAAAGGCCGCAGAAATACCTCACTAAAAGAATCACAGGCCTAAAGCAGATGCCCTACGCTGACCGCCTTAAAAAAACTCCAGCTATACTCTGTTGCATATCGTCAACTCAGAGGCGATCTCTGCTTAACATACAAGGCCATGTCAAACCCAGAGCTGTTGGACATGCTACACTTAAAGAAATCCCAATCCCTCAGAGCCATATGCTCCAGGGATCTAAACCTTGTCATCACAATAAACAAAACATGCTGGAGGGATAGGTTCTTGACCCAGAGACTCCCCAGACTCTGGAATAGATTGCCCATACATGTCAAGCAGAGTGCCTCTTTGGCCCTCTTCAAAAGCAACCTTGACGATTGGATGGAAGAAAGGAAATTCACCCCGGGGATCACGTCAGTCACCCTGCTAGACAGGGGTCCAGGGAAGTAAATAGTGTGGGAAGAAATAGCCAGGGAATTGTTATGGCTAGGCTTGTATAGGCCCTAGGGCTGATAGCCTAGTACTAACCTATGAACCTATGAACCTATGAACATTAAATTTACAAGCCTGTACTGAGACTTTACAGATATAAGAGTGGTATATAAGATAGGTAAGATTTAAAAATGCAATAGAGTGAGGTGTTAGAGGAGATAAGCAAATCTGAGGGTTAACAGAGAAGGAGTGATGAAATAGTAATTTGGTTGTGCTAACTACACTTAGGTATAGTAGTTTAAGAAGTACAGTAAAGTGACGTATTAGAAGGGGATAAACAGGTTAAGTGATTTACTGCTTTAAAAGGGGGTATAAGAAAAGTGATGAAATATGTTAGAGAGCAGTGCCCCAGATGAAGAGCAGGGATAAAGCCAGGAGGCAGAGAGGAAATCTTTTAGTAATGGTTTGAAAAGATGGGGGGGGGGTGATAGACCTGACTGATGTATGGATTTTAATCCAAGTTCTATCTACACTACTGGAACAGAGACTGACCAAAGCAGTCCTTTGTGGCTTGTAGTAAAGCATTTATTATTTGAATGAAATGGACTCTATGGAAAACAGTTTTGGAGTTGGGGTCTAATTGCTGGACAAGCAAATGGAGTATGAATACTTTTTTGGGTTAAGGTGAGCTGAGTATAAGTTAAGTGGTGAGGAAGCTTGAACCAGTTAAGTGCTTCTGGTGTTAAACAGTGTTGGGTTTGCTAAGTTTTGTTGCAAGCGAGTCTGGTAACTTTGCTATAGCACTGTTCAACTTTAGAAATTAGTGAGGCTTGTAGGTTGGTCATGATAGGGCCTCCATATGGGGAGAGTAACAAGTAACAGCCTTGGGCAACCGTTTGGAAATAGGCTGGTTACACAGGTTGTCCCTTCTTCTTACCTTCACAAGAAATGAACAATTAATCCGAAGATCTACAAAATTTAATTCTGTCAAGACAGTACCTGAGTTGTCTCTGAACATCCAGTGTACGGAGTATCCTTTCGTCTCCATTTTTAGGTTCAGGAAAGAAAATGGGGAGATGGAGAGTCTGGCATAAAGTAAACTCAGATACCACTTTGGGCATGAAAGAAGGATCAGTTCTCAAAGAAACCCTGTCCCTATGGAAAATGAGATAAGGTTGACTCACCATAAGAGCTTGCAACTCAGATACCCCTCTTGCAGAGGTCAGAGCAATATGTAAAACTGTTTTACATGTTAGGAACCTCAAGTCAGACAGATTAGCTGGTTCAAATGGAGCAAGTGTTAGATTCTCTAACACAAAATTAAGATTCCAAGGAGAGGCTAGCAGTTTTCTTGTAGGCATCTTATGCAAAACCCCTTTCAATAACATTTTGGCATAAGACTGCATTGAAAGAGGAGGATCCATGGGCAGACATGCTGAAATAGCCAATTAATGAACCTTGATAGAGGAATAAGAAAGGTAACAGGATAGTAACTCACAAAAATATTGTAGAATGAGAGAACAACAAGCCCTAATTGGGTGCTGGTTATGTTGTTGGTACAAAACAGAAACCTTTTCCATTTGCTAATGTACGATTGTCTGGTATCAGGATTTGTTGCACCGTTAGCACCTGCTGCACATCCGCAGTAAACAGGTGCTTAAAAGGAATTAACGCCTATCATCCAGGCAGTCAACTGAGGTTGACCAATGTTGGGGTATATCAAATATTCCTGTTCTGATGTGAGTAGATCCAGTCCACGAGGAAGATTTACATAATTGCCTCTGGCCATTTCCAAAAGAGGGGAGAGTCATGGTCACCTGGGCCAGAAGGGAGTAAATACAGTGATCTTGGGGGATTCCTTCCAAACCTTCAGAAGTACCCTGGATATCTGTGGAAAGAGAAGAAAAATATACAGGAACATTTCTGTCAAATGAAAAGAAAAGGCATCTGCCTTCCAGGCCTTCTTGCCTGTTGTCCTGTAACAGAATATTGCCAGTTGATTGTTCAGAGAAGAGGCAAAGACATTTACTTGACGAACTCCCCATAGATGGATCAAATCCTGGAAGACCCCCTGATCTAGTTTCCATTCGTGAAGGTCTGCCTTGGTCCTGCTCAGCTTGTCTGCCCCACTATTTTGTTCTGACAGAATGCAGGATTCCTTTAGAGTGAGATTGTGCTGTGAAACTATTTCCCAAGCTAACATAGCTGGTCTTCAAAGGGGTGTGACTTTGTCCCCCCTTACTTGTTGATGTACCACATGACTATGATATTGTCTGTAACCACTTGAACAGGTCCTGGGGACCAAAATGGTTCAGAGAACTGAGTGCCTTGATCAGGACAAGCTTCTCCTTGATATTTATGTGTTTGCTTCTGTCCTTGGTGTCCCACACACCCTGCACTTGCATCCCTCCTGAAACTGCTCCCCAAGCAAAATCTGAGGCATCTGTCATGACTGACTGCTTTGGAAAAGGGAGGAAGAAGGGGAGACCTGATTTAAGGATATCTGTTGTCTTTACAAAATGATTTCTCTTCTGAAAAACTCCAGCACTGGGATTTGAACAGATGAAGGGTGTTGATGCTGGGACCAAAGAGATTTCAGATACCTTTCTCAACTGGAGTCTTGCCAGGGCTATCACAAGAATCATAGATGCCATGACTCCCAAAATACTGAGGTATTCCCTAAAACTAACCGAAATATGTGTAAAACCTTAGAAATGGCTCTAGGTATAAATCTATGTTTTCCTGTGGAAGAAAAGCTCTTTGAACTGAGGTGTCTAGTTGACATCCCAGGAACACAATCCTGTGTGAAGAAGTCAAAAAAGACTTCTGACGATTCTCTTGGAATGCCTGTCTATTTAAGAGATTTCTCACCCAAGACAAAGATTCTTGACACTTTGAAAAAGACTCTGCAAAGATACACATGTCATCTAAATAAGAAAAAAAAATGTGGATACCCCATAGCATGCAATGAACTATAACAGGAGCTAGACATTTTGTGAACACTATCGGTACAGTGAATACTCCAAATGGTGAGGCAGAGAAATAAAAATGTGATCCAGAGACGCAAAACTATAAGAAAGGTCTGAAATCTGGATGAATAGGGTTTAGTGTTGCCAGGAAACTGGCAAGAGAAAGAAAAGTTGATAGGTTGTGAAGTGACATCATTTTGAATTTGGACACTATCACATACATATTTAGGAAAGAAAGATCCACAACTGGTGTCCAAGAATTTTCTTTCTTTGTTTGGTACTAGTAACATCCTTGAATAAAAACCCTTCTCCTCCTGGGAAGGAAGAACTGGTTCAATTATTCCTTGGTACACTATGTGATGAAGAACCATCAGAACAAGAGGCTGACCTGGAGGATAAGGAATGGCCCTCTGGAAAGGAAGAATTTCCTCCCACTGCCATCTGTAACTTTGATGAAAGATTTTCAGAACCCATTTATCTGAAACTCTCTGTTGCCAAAGAGAAAAATGGAGATTCAGGCTTTCTGTAAGGAAAAATGGGGCCAGGGTGGGAGGGTTCACAAAGTCTCTTGCATAGTCATTCAGACTTCCTGGACTGTCTTTGATTTCAGGAGGTTCAAGACTTCTTTCTGGAACCCCATTGTAATTTCTTGTTAAATGACTGTTTACATGTATTTTGTTGTTTATTCTGTTTTTTTGCCAAAACTGGATGAGAAGATAGAAAATTCATTGGAAAATTTGGAAAAGGAGGGTTGAAACTCTTAAAGATTCCCTGGATCAGCTTGCCCCTTTCATCACACTTTTTGATCACCTCTGCAGCAGAGGGGGCAAACACTAAAACTATATCCAAGGGAGAATTTAAAATTTAATTTTAACATCATTTGAGAGGTTCTATGAGTACAGCCATGCAAACCTCCTCAAAACAGTAGCAGTGGCCAGAGCCCTAGGAGAACTATCAGCAGTTAAATACACTGAAAACAATGAGTAGTGAGCTGTTAGTAACCTGTGAAATAAAACAAACTAATTTAAAGCAGATTTTTTTTCACAAGAAGTAACTGCATAACAAAAACATGCCTCATAGTTTCACAGTTTGTCTTAAACTTTAACATGCAAGACTGACAATTCAGCATTTTGAAAATCAAAGTTGTAGAAGTACACATTTTTCCCATATCTATTAATATTTTTCCCAACCTTATCGGAAATAGTAGGACTGGAATTAAGTGCTTAGCAGCAGTGGGATCAATTAAAGCTATAGCTAATGGGTCAGGTTTGGGAATAGCATTCAAAAATTAAAAAGATGGAGGAAATTACAACCTATCTCCCCTTTTAGTGGTAGCTGGCTGACTATCAGAAAACATTTCAGGCAGTAACACACATGTCCTCTAAAGCAGACGTAACAGGGGGAATGCGTGTAGGTTCTCGAAAATCATTCTGTAACTGCTCGTATAATTTTCTGAGGGACTGAGATACATCAGTGTTCTCCCAATTAAACCACTGGCACATTCTAGCAATAGTCTCAGAGAAAGAGATACCCATACCCACACAGGGAGATTCAGAAACCAAGCTCCCCTCTGAATCTGAATGAGAAATCTGGGGGGAAATATATTTGTCCCTGAATCTTCCTGTTCAGACTGAGAATCGTGAATCTCTTTAGGAATCAGGTATCCTTCTTTATTTCACCAAAAGCTACTTTATAAGAAGGATCACTAGGCCGAATTAAACCATGACCCAGACCCAGTAAACTACTCCTATCCAAAGACAATTGAGAAGGAATACATACATGCTTGGTTTTCTTTTACTTTTTGACAGAAAAAATGGGGCCAACTGTGTTATTAATAGCAACAGAAGCTTCCCCAGGGATGATTACCACACTCTGAGACAACAGGGAAACCTGCCCTGTTCCCTCTCCCAAGACCAATGTCAGTGGCTCTCTCTTTCCCACTGATGGTACCCAACAGCCACAAAGGGCATGGCTAACCAATGGCCCATAGTGGCTGTAGGTGCTACACCAGAGGGATATGGGGTCAAAGGTGAGTGGTCTGAGGTACAACAAAGGGCCACAGCAGAGTCATCCTCTTGCAGCTGAGGCAAATTGTTAGCCTGCAGTGGTATCACAGGTTGTTTGCTTATTTTTTTTTTGTTTGTTTTTGTGACTGGAAGAAGAGCTGACTGTAGGACCTGTAGTCTGTTCCATGGTCAGGCTGAAAATTGTGCCTCTTTTCCATGGAAGACATGCAGAAATTGTTGGTAAGCACTGCCATTTTGCAAAAGCTACTTTTTTTGACAGAATAACACAGCAGAAAGCACTTTAAAACACTATGCCAACCACAAGTAAATTAACACAATTTCTTCACAGGAAAAGAGTTTTCAATTGTTTTTCAGCATTTTTAAACTGACAGAAAAAAAATGAGTGCTCTGTTTAAAGGTACAGTATAGTTTTGACATAGTCTATTAAAAATAACATTCCTAGCTTCAGAATAACTTTCCTGAAGAAGAAAGTAAGAAAACATCAACAAAATGAAAATACACAAAACCCCAATCTGCCTGATAGGAGTTTCGTGTATTTTGCATTTTTGCTGTTTTTCGGTGGATTGCTGCTGGGATTTCATTGCTCATCAACAAAATTAAGAAAATGGAAGTTTTTTCCCAAACAAAATTATCTGCCAGCAAAGGAACGCACAAGCTGACGGTCGGTCCTCGAAAGCCTCACCTGAGAGTAGTCTTCAGCTGCAGTAAAGCTCTGAAGGGCGTTGCACACAAACTTTTCTTTACGTCAGCTCAGCTTGAGCTGCTTGACAGTTTGGGTGCACAGAAGGTGGCCTGAAGCTTTGGATTCTGCCCTGCTGATATTCTTGGCAGGATATAACCCATATAACTAAGGCTACTGCAGCAGTGATCAATATGATGAACATCAGCATAAGCTAAAGAATTTGCACCATGTTTTAGTCAGCTGCTGATATGGGAATTGCAAACTATGCAGCAGATAGGGGGCACATCAGTGATATATGGAGCTATGTATCAGTAATAATAGGTGGGGATACATACAAATAATAGCTTCTCATGTTTGTTATAGGATGCAAAAACATCCCTGACCTATGGTAACAGACTGTACTGGCACAAGTTCACCATGGGAAGGGCACATCAGACAAAGGATTATTAGGGCCATCAGGCTGAACAGTATTCTATGTAAAATCATGGAAAGAATCATAGTAGAACTTATTGAGAATGATAAACAGAACTTGTTTCAGCTGGTTAGGGAATAGTATGTGTTTATACATATATGTGTGTGTATATATGAATACATATACCATGGGTTCCCTTAATTTATTCTAACACCTGTTTGGTCAGTGAGTGCAAGGTGTTTAGCTTAATATGGAAGGTATAGATTAGCCGAACAGTCAAAATGCTGAGGGAATGCTTTTAGCAAGGAAGGTGAGTGTGGCTGGAGGCGATGAGAGCGTGTGTGTGTGTGTGTGTGTGTGTGTGTGTGTGTGTGTGTGTGTGTGTGTGTGTGTGTGTGTGTGTGTGTGTGTGTGTGTGTGTGTGTGTGTGTGTGTGTGTGTGTGTGTGTGTGTGTGTGTGTGTGTGTGTGTGTGTGTGTGTGTGTGTGTGGATCAGGGTTACTGTCAAGGGTAGGCGATGGGTTTGATATGTTTGTGTGCAACTGTGTGCATTTTAGGGTTAGGTAAGGGGATGGACACAGTGTTGTTAGTGTCTGTTTGTGTATCTGAATGTGTCTATTGTACAGGCAGTGTTCTGAGAATGTTTTTATTATGTTAAGGTGTATAATTAGGGTTGGGGCAAGGGGCAGTGTTATGGTAATGTTAGCACCCTTTACTAAGGTGGTGCAGGGGGAAGATCCTTCCTGTACCACCTCAGTAATAGGTGTTAATCATGCCCTGCTCCTTCCCCCAACATTAACCCTAAGCCCCTCTGCATCACCTTAGTAAAGGGTGCTAACCATACCCTGTCCTTCCCCCAACAGTAACCCTACACTCCTATGCACCAACTTAGCAATAAGTGCTAACTATACCCCACTCCTCCTCCCAACTCTAACCCTACACCTCTCTGCACCACCTTAGTAATAAGTGCTAACCTTAATGCTGCCCCTTCCCCCAACCCTAACCCTACACCCCTCTGCACCACCTTAGTAGTAGGTGCTAACCTTACCTTGTCCCTTTCCCCAACCTTTTCCCTACGTCCATCTGCACTGCCTTAGTAAACAGTGCTAACCATACCCTGCCCCTTCTCCAATGCTAACCTTATACCCCTCTGCACTACCTCAGCAATAGGTGCTAACTATACCCTGCCCCTTCTCCAATGCTAACCTTATACCCCTCTGCACTACCTCAGTAATAGGTGCTAACCTTACCCTGTCCCTTCTCCAACCCTAACCCTAGTCTCCTCTGCACCACCTCAGTAATAGGTGCTAACCATACCCTGCCCCTTCTCCAACCCTAACCCTATGCCCCTCTGCACCGCCTCAGTAATAGGTGCTAATTATACCCTGCCCTTACCCCAGTCCTAACACTATGCCTCTCTGCACCACCTTAGTAATAGGTGCTAATTATATCCTGTCCTTTACCCCAACCCTAACCCTACGCTCCTCTGCACCACCTTAGTAATAGGTGCTAATCATACCTTGCCCCTTACCCCAATGATACCCCTATGCCCCTTTGCACCACCTTAGTAGGGTGCTAACTTTAATGCTGCCCTTTCCCCCAACCCTAACCCTACTCCTTACATTAATAAAAACCTTCTTGAAGCAGTCCCACTATTCAAACAAATTTGAGGGTAGTGTTATGGGGGGAGAGAAAATACTTTTCCTCTCTTGATCTTTTGTAATTTCGATGTTTTGGGTTTTCAGTATTCTGTGTGTTCAAACTTCTTAATGCTATTTTTTTACGATCACACTATTGGGAAGTACTATATGTATATATATATATATATATATATATATATGTATGTATATATATATATATATATAATGTATGTATGTATATGTCTATATATATATATATATATATATATGTATATATATATATATATATATATATATCTATAGTATAACTGTATGTATATATATATATATATATATATATATATATATATATATATATATATATACATAAATGTACAAATATGCAAATATACTATACAAATGACTTAGCCATCCTGCAGGAAGGTTTGTCCCAAAAAAATACGTGGTGCACAAAACATGGACTAAAACTAAATGCCAAAAGTCACATTACTGTATCCTTTGGGAAGTCATCTACCCCAGGGAACTACCACATTGACAATGCACCCATAAGAGCTGACCCAGTTGTTCAGCATTTGGGAACTTAAGTGGAATATTGACAGTGACTTAACTTTTAACAAACATGCACCCATTGTTGTAAGAAAGTTCTTCTATATTGCACAGCTTATAAACAAAGGAATTGTGCAATGTAGGGATGTCATTGCCTCACTTTACTCACCCCTCAGTAGTCCAGTCATTGAATATAATGCTCCTTTGGTATGTATCTGTCCAGACACATGCAACATCTGGAGCATCCACAGAGATCATCGTCATCATCAGCCCCATTTTTTTCTACATGGGGTCGGGGTATCCACAGAGATACTTTACCAAAAGGATACAAGGCCTAAACAACTTGCCCTGCATGGACCAACTCAAAGCCCTGTCACTATACTTGGCATCCTACAGACTGCTAACAGCTGACCTGTGTCTGGCATACAAGGCATCCTCTGGCCCAGTACAGATGGATTTACTGCACATCAGCAAGTTAAATGACATTATATATATTCAGTCCATTGATCTAAACCTCTTCTGCAACATCAACAGAACAGTTTGGAAGGACAGATATATCTTACAGTGGATACCGATGGTATGGAACAGACTCGCCATCCACATGAGACAAAGTTCACCCTTGTTCCATATTCCAGACTAACTTAGATCTATGGATGGGAAACACAGAATTTAACCCAGTACTGCCTCTTGTAATTCTAATGGACAGAGTCAGCTCTTAAATGCTTTATCCCACGCGTGGGTCCCCTCAAATGATCAGTTCCCAGTTATTCTGATTAAGGATCATATATAATCATCAACCATATAAGGTCAGTCTCTAATTGAATGGAATATGTTAATTTGAGCACAAAAAAAAGAAACTGTCTACACTTAAAATGACCCTCAGGATCAGTTAACTAAGTACTTACCTATAAACTTATGAAGCTATTAGGTGCTGTGTGTGTGTGTGTGTGTGTGTGTGTGTGTGTGTGTGTGTGTGTGTGTGTGTGTGTGTGTGTGTGTGTGTGTGTGTGTGTGTGTGTGTGTGTGTGTGTGTGTGTGTGTGTGTGTGTGTGTGTGTGTGTGTGTGTCTGTGTTGTGATGACCCTCCACATCTGGGCGAGTAATCAAGGAGCCTCAATCCTCACCACTGGTACCTGTGGTGAACAGTCACTGAGAGGATAACAGGTACACACAGTATCTCTAGATGCAGCTCTCTGCATCAAGCACAGTCAAGCATAATTTCCCTTAAGAGCACACAGGGAATACAGTCAGTCCAGGGTTGGTTCCTCCCTCTTTCTCCAGATCCCCAATAAGATTCCTAACTGGCACAGCTATAGAGTTGAGATCTCAGCTGAGTGTCGAATCCAAGACCTCCAGCACCCTCTCTGTCCAGCCAGTGCTTTGTGTCCCTGCCCAAGTAGCTGGGACACACACTCATGGAAATTTGATTTACACACACCTGGGAAAGTCTGGTACAGATTTACTAGCTATGCCTCCTTCTGCTCAGACTATAAGGTAGTTACCACCACCACTAGACACTCCTGCCAAGTACTTTAAGGCCTTTACAAGGGTACCCAATATACTGAGTGAAGCTAATGTTAATACAAATGGTAGTTCGATTAAGAGCAAGGCTATTAGGAGTGGCCCACACAGTGTCACCAAATAAATATGCAAATACTCTCAAAACTTAAATATCTCTACAAAGATCAGCTGCAATGAAAGGTTTACTTATATTTAATAATAAATAATAAAGGAACGAGACAATACCAAATATTTGTTCACAATGACATCAGAGTTCAAAATCACAGGAAATATTTAAAATAACATTGAAGGACAGACTCAGACAAATAAAATAAAAACAAGATTTAAACTATGCTTCACTGTAATCCTGACTGAATCTAAGAGAATTACTATTCCCTACTTACTTAATAGAGCAAGGGAGATGATGTGGTGAATGGTCCTTCTTGTTGTCAGGCCCAAGACAGAATACGGAATGCCCAGTCTCACTAAGAGACCTCAAAATAATATTTAAAATATTACTTCTTGGATAGCTTGTAGAATGACATCACTGCTGGTCATCTGGCTTCTAGTTCCCATGAAAACCTCCATTGCTGGAAGCTGAGAGGATTTAGCACCTACCTGTAAAAATACACACACAAGGGATTTTGCCCAGATCTGTGGCAGGTGCTGGAAGTCATAAAACAATTCCATACCTCCACTCTTCCAGAGTAGTAATTAGTTCACCCCAGAGACAATACAGAAAGCTTCCTAGTACAGACTTTGTGTCTCTGGCTGCATTGATTGAAACCTATGAAATAGCATCTTTATGGCCTAGCCCATAAAGTGATTTAATTTCAGACATATTTTAATGCTTGATGGACTGAGGTTAACCTCCTGTCTTCCATTTTCCTCTGTTAAAACATATACATTTAAACACAATAGTGCATGTGCACTTCTGTTCTCTCCAGTAGGGCACATTGTGGATACATTTCAAACACAAGCACTTTACAAATACCTTTTCAACACAAACATCTGTAGAAATCAGTTTGATATACACGACATACAGTTCAAATACATTTATAACACAAGCGTCTTGTATAAATCAGTTTGATATTCACAAATAACATATAATTATTTACAAAATAAAATAATAAATATGATGTGTATTTTCCTTGTATGTGAACTTTTTGCATTATTTCCTTATGTTGTAGTATAACTAATTTTTCTCATATAACTATATTTAGAATGTTTCTACTTTTCTGTAAACTGTATTTTTTCTTAGAGCTTTTCTCCTCAGGTCTCCACTGAAAATGGGCCACAAGCCCAGTTGGACTAACCCGGTTAACAAATGTCAATAAATAGATAAATAAATAAATAAATAAATAAAATTCCAGCTAGCTGTGCTAGCAGTACCTCCTATTGTCATGTGTGTGTGTGTGTGTGTGTGTGTGTGTGTGTGTGTGTGTGTGTGTGTGTGTGTGTGTGTGTGTCTAGGTAACGTTCACAAAGCAAGTAAATGGAAACATAAGCTACAATGTTTATTTTGCATGTACAAAATGAAATGTAGCATAACGCATGTTAAAACGCAACAAATAATACATTACTGTTGTCTGACTATTAATAACCATTTGGCACTACTTTTAGTGTGGCTAACTCACAGTACTTGGTTCTCCATTTATGTCCCTGGCTAGGATGCCTTTTCTATAAACTCTGCATGTCCTTCCCCCATCCATGTGGGTTTTCTCTGTGTGATGCAGTGTATTCCTATATCCCCAAAACATGCCAGTACATAAATTGTGAATCATCCAAACTATCTCTAGGTATGTAAGTAAGTTTGTGTGTGTGTGTGCGTGTGTGTGTGTGTGTGTGTGTGTGTGTGTGTGTGTGTGTGTGTGTGCGTGTGTGCGTGTGTGTGTGTGTGTGTGTGTGTGTGTGTGTGTGTGTGTGTGTGTGTGTGTGTGTGTGTGTGTGTGTGTGTGAGATAGGTGAGTGTCCTGCAGTGAGCTGACATTTTGTCCAGGAGTGATCTTCTGCCTTGTGCCCATTATTTGCTGGTATACAGTCCAGTTTCCATACAACACTGAAAGGGATACAGTGACTATCAGAGAATGAAGGAATTAATTCATTTATTATACCTAATTACATTCTGTAGGCTAAACACACTGGTAAAAAAATATTTTTTGTGTGTAGATTCTACATATTAAATCTTTAGCATAAAAAGTTTAAACACCTCAAATGACTTAACAGCTTTAGAAAGCAATCTGTATTCAAAATTCAAGGGTAACAAAAGCAGAGTATATAATTCAGTAACAAAGAACTTCTAAATGTACAGCACAGCAGTCAGGGGTGGCCAGACGGACTAAGAACCAGCTGGAGCTGGAATCTAAGTGCTTCACAGAGCTCTGAAAATATTGTACTGACTAAAGTTAACCACTGATTACCGAATATACTACACAATGACATTATATCAAACATATATCAGATTACTAAACAAATAGTCATGACAGGCACAACAGTGGCACACCGAATATACTACACAATGACATTATATCAAACATACATCAGATTACTAAACAAATAGTCATGACAGGCACAACAGTGGCACACCGAATATACTACACAGTGACATTATATCAAACG
>NC_056741.1:64847156-64977156 GCF_019279795.1 Protopterus annectens | reverse complement strand
GCCATCCTGGATGTAGATTTTTATTCCTCAGCCTGTTACTACTGGAACGCCATCAATGCTGACATGCCCAAGCATGTAAGAGTAAAGACTCAGTATTTCTGTTAGTCATTCACCATGTTATTTTTTCTTATTAAATGAGTCGTTTACATCATTTGTCTACTGACAACTATGGGTAATACTTAGGTCTTTGGTGGCTACCAGTCAGCCAAACCATGCCTATTCATTTCTTATAATTGATAATACTGCCTTAGTCCATTAGTAGACAAACCCAGCAGCACTAATCCTGAATTCATTTTCTAAACATAGGCAAACATTTTCCTATCCACAGAAATATTGGAAAGCATTTGTTTACAAAACAAGTTATGTTTTTTAAGACTATTCCCATGATACATTTTCATAGTTGTAAATTAAAGGTATGACTGATCACTTAGAACTATGTCTCCCTTTAATATGGTGAACCTCACTAAAATGGATACTTTTTAAATTTGTAAGGTAAATCATGAGTTTTGCTGATCACATGATTAATAAGTAAAGAAATATAAGAAATATGGGAGGAGAGGGTTAGTGAAAAACATAATTCACTTAAACAAATATTCAATCTCCGGTTATTCATTTATTCTGAGTCAGGAGCAAACTAGAAGCTGTTCCAGCACTCAGCAGGTACAAGGCAGAGAACCTAATCCTGGATGGAGTGCCAGTCCATAGCAGGAGGCAAACACACTCATAAGCTGCACATCTACCTACAGGCAGTGTGGACGCTCACCAGTTCACTCATGGCACATCTTTTGGATGTGGAAAGAAACAGGAGCATCAGGCAAAGACCTATATGGACACAGTGGATGTACAGAATCCACACTGAAGGAACCCCATCTGGGAACTCAACTGGATAACCAAAAGCTGTGAGGCAGCAAACCTAACTGCTATACTACTGTGCTGCTTCTCATCAAAACCTGACAGCTGTTTTCCCTAATTTTCACTTATTTCCATTCTGCAGGAAGCAGCTGTCTTCTGATACTATCACAAACGTCAAGTCAAATAAAAAACAAAACGCTAGCTGGATTTTGGTGAATTGTGCATTTGGAGATTTCTTCTGTACACACCAAATACACTCCCTTTGGCTTTATACAGCTTAAAACTGTATGCCTAAAACAGAAGAGCTCAGAAACAGTGATTGAAATGCTGAGTGATATAGTTCTGCTGTGTCACTCCTGACAATGTGCGTAGTTAGATTTTTGTCTAGATATATGTTTAGATATGTGTGCATACACAGTCCGCATACACACATGTTTCATATATATATATATATATATATATATATATATATATATATATATATATATATATATATATAGGGTCCCTATTAAATTGTCAAACGTTTCAAAGTTCAAATGTCATATGGACGACATCATATGATCAAACTTTGAAAAGTTTGAAGGTGAAAGGCAACGGCTCCATACACGCAAAATGGGAAAATTTCCCTTTTCTGCACTGAAGTGCAGTCTTGGAGATGGTATATTTAAGTAGGGGGGGTGTGGGGGGGAGCAGGGGGGGGGCTTGTCCCCCTGCTCAGAGTGTTAAGGTAAGTTTTTTTTTTTTTTACATTTTTATTATATATTTGAGGTTTCAAGTTTCGCTCATATGGTGTCAAACATATGACATTCAAAATATGAAGCTTCGAATATATAATATAGACCCATATATATATATATATATATATATATATATATATATATATATATATATAAGAAATGAACTTTGTTAAAATAACAGCGTTCAAAAAATAGTAAATCACACCAACAACTCTTGTAGAACTTTAGCGCTTTTGTTTTATTTATTATCAAGACTTCTTCAGAAAGACATGTTTCATAAGCATGAGCAACCATTTTCACTTCCTTTAAATACATTAGTTCTAGCAGGCCATTTAAATTAACAACAGTTCCTTTCCAATAGTAAAGTGGGAACAAGCAGGGTGCTGTGTGCATTTTCGTTAACATTACAATCGTAGTTACATAAGGTAAATTGGTCAGACAGTAACAGCCTTGTGGTGCCATGTGCATCCTAAAAGGAATCGTGTGCAAAAAGGGATTGTGTGCAAAAAAGGGACTGTGTTCAAAAAGGGATTGTGTGCAAAAAGGGATTGTGTGCAAAAGCAAAGAAAAAAAAATGGGGGAACCAGGAAGGATGAGAGTCATGCTGTAATGATTCTAATATAAACACGTAACTTTTGAGTCTTTGCCTCCAAAGGTAAGTAAAGAAGGGAACGGAGGAAGGTGGAGGAGTCAGGTAGAGAGTCCTACTATGCTTTGGTATCAGTGTGCTTGTAGAGAAATGTGTGGGTATGCCACCTGATGGGGGAGTGGGAGGAATGTGGTGCGGACTTGAGGGGGGCTGTTATGGGGCCGCCCATGACAAGGAGTGTGGAGCATATGAATAACAGAGTGTCCCAGAAGACTGTCAGTGCAGATGGTACCACCCGTGGGCTGGTTCGGATGGTATCACCCCTTGATTGGCTGCGTGAAAAGTGAGACCGGGGGGGTAGTTGGTGGGGTCAGCGGGGGCTAGCCTGGTGACTGGGAACATGTGTGTAGGGGGTATGGGGGAGTCAAAAGTCAGAGAGAGAGTGACAGGAAACACATTATATTCACTTGCACAGTTGTAAATCCATAAACACATTAAATCCACTTGCACAATTCTTCAAACCCTCTTGCACAATTCTTCAAACACGATCACATTTCAATCTCTATACCATTTAAGTGCACATTTAATGTTCAGTGTCTCGTTGAGACCTGGATAGACATCAGCTCTCAGTTCTATCTGCCATTTTAATTCCCGGACTTGCAGGAATGTGTCCATGTCCCCTACAAATTCTGCTATTTTTTCCAGTGCTGTGAATTTGAATATGTTTGAATAAGTTCTACAAGAGTTGTTGGTGTGATTTACTATTTTTTGAATGCTGTTATTGTCACGAAGTTCATTTCTTAGTTAAAATTTCTTCTCTTCGTTCAATTTTTTTTTTTTTTGAGTGTGGTTAATTTTATATATATATATATATATATATATATATATATATATATATCTATATATATATCTATATCTATATATACATATATGTGTGTCTGTGTGTATGTGCATATATGTATATATGTGTGTGTATGTATACACACACACACACACACACACACACACACACACACACACACACACACACACACACACACACACACGCATGCAAAATACATGTATAACAGTGTGTGCATTTGAGTGTGTGTGTGTGCGCGTGTATATGCATATGTGTTTTTTATATATATATTTATATATATATATGGATACACTAGATAATCTCGACATACTGAAATGTCGAAATTCAGTACATCGAGACCGAATAGTGGAAAGTACAGTTAACCGAAACTACACTATGCCGAATCCATAAATGTCGAATCCGCCGCTATTGTGGTGTCGCGTTCGTGACGTGTGGTGCGGTTTGTGAATTTATCTGGGGTTTCAGGTAAGTGTTGTGTGTTTGAGGATAATGGGTAGGGATTTTATTGTGTGTGAGTGTGTGCGGTCGTGTTTGTTGTGTGTTTTTGTGTTTAGTGCGACCTCAGAGTTAGAATATATATGTAGGGGGGGTGTGGGGGTGCAGGGGTGCTTTCCCCCCTGCTTATAGGTAAGTTAAGTGTGTTTGTGTGTGTGTTTATGTTTGTTTAGTTAGATAGGTGTATGTGTGTGTGTGTGTGTATGTGTGTGATTATGTCCTGGTTTGTGTGTGTATGAATGGTCTCGATTGTAGTATTCGTGATTGTGGGTTTTTGTGTATGTGGTTTTTCGACTATTAAGTCTCGAAATACTGAAATTTGACATTCCAGTATTTCGAGATTGTATAGTGAATCCATACATGTATATATATATATATATATATATATATATATATATATATATATATATATATATATACAATATGTATATGTGTGTATATATATATATATATATATATATATATATATATATATATATTATATATACGTATGTATGCATATACATGGACACACACACACACACACACACACACACACACACACACACACACACACACACACACACACAATACATGTATAACATCCGTGTGCATTTTAGTGTGTGTATATGCGTGTGTGTATGTATACATACACACATATATATACATATATGCACACGTGTGTGTGTGTTGTGGCAGTGATGCCCTTAAATACCAGGTAGTCAAAGAATAATTCACTTTTCATTAACGTTTTCTAATTACCAATCTCTTACACTACTTTTCGTGCACAGTTATTTATTTTATTTATTTATTTTATTTATTTTACATTTGTTTACCAGGAAAGTCTGCTTGGGGAGAAATTGCCCGCTTTCAGCTGAGGTTATAATGTCATTTAGTTGCAGGGAAATATAGTATTTTGTTTTCATCTAAATCAGAATGCTAAGGAAGACTGCAGAAAAATGCGGGTTAGACCAGGTATAGCTGTATTTACAGACGATTTCCATTTGTCCTACAATCCATCAGTGTGATTAGTTTAGTAATGAATAGCTACATCTTGCTGCCATACCATTAAAGGGAGAATAGTATGCAGGGCAGAATGTGTGCCACAATTTGGTTTCTGTATTCATTTGTGCAGGTTAGTAATGAGACAGAGCTTACAAAATGTGAGGCAGATAACACAGTCCGATAGCTGACTCATGTTCTCCATGTTTCTTGGTTCATAATGATATCAGAAATCTAAATTTATTTTAAATTTAAATATTACGATCATCTAGAGACCTGGAGGCTGAGTAGCTTTTCTGGTTCTGTGAAATGAGCTTTGCAGAACTAAATTCTCGTTATTCGTTCTAATGATGTTCCCCTGACCTTGCAAAAAATGTGTATAACCTAAGCTATTCTGTTACTCAGGAATAAAAGCTCTAGAGCAAGGCAGATTTTTTTATTTTTATATGCTTTAAGATCAGAGCTGAGATTCTTTAGACCACACAGAAAGTACTTATTTTAGTGAGGAAACAGCTACGCTCACACCAGAAAATGAACTGTTCTGAGATGATCTGAGACAGCAACATACAGAGAATCAGGCACTACATAATTTGCACTGCGTAGTTTACTTGTCACTATAACTTGTTAGAGGACTGGGAACCAGGCCCCTGTTGAGAAGTATACTTCCTTTGGTCTAGGGTAGATTGGAGGATATATTGTTAGATAAGTGATACAAAACGAAGCAGCAAAAAGCAGAATGAGTGATTGGAATGCTTCAGAAATTATCATGTCTGGCAAGCAAGGTGTTCAGTTATGGCTATATTTAAGGGAGTCTATATATATCATTCTTTTGATTCAGCAGCAAAGTGAACACTACGTCTCCTCTGTTGGCTAAGCAGAGCTGTGTCAGAATATGGGGTTGAAAGGGGTGGACGTGTATGTGATACATCATAACTATAAGGTCTGTGTTACATCACATGCAGATAAGCCAGCAGTAGACACTGTCTAGACTGTCCCAGCATGTAAAGGGGCCTGCAGTCGCTGTCCTTCCAAGATCCTAAGGAGCATTTATATCAAGACCGATGTGTTTGGCTGAAACAACATACGCAAGAGCATATAACCAATGTTCCGTGGTCAAACAGAGACATAACACTTCTCCTCCAGATGTAAGTTAGCAGATTCATCCAAGGAGAAGCCCATGATCTCATCAGACATATGCAAACTGCCTGTATCCTCCACAGAAGGAAGTCCATCAGTTAGAGACATTCTAGTTACAATGAATAGTTGATTGGCAAACCACACAGCCACTCCCGTGCATGGACATAAGCAGACATTATCTTTCACTTTTGCCAGTGATATAGTACCTACCTACAACACAATAATTTGGGTTCTTCTTTAATGCATTAGTACTTACTGTTTCTTTAATGCAACAGTACTTACTGCTTTCCCTGATTTATATTGAAACTACTTCAGTCTGGGTTGGTGTGGAAGTTTTAAGGGATCTGTTATGTACTGATGATATTAAAAGGGTACCACTGAGATGAAAGGCTCAGCATTATCAGTAGCCTTCGCTGTGAGTAAAGGAACAGGGGTACTAAATACAGATGAAGGGGTCAGAGTACAGAACTCATACCTGGAACAGACAGACAAACAGACATTGCCGTGGAAAGCACTCAGTAGTATCACAGTCCTTTCTCTATACCTGTGAGTATTACTGTGATAGCTGTTACATGGACCCTAGATACAGTACAAGAACCTTAGCTGCCAAGAGAAGGACAATTGTGGGAAGGTCAAAGCAGCATCACAGTCCTGTCACTCCCTGTGAGTATCACTGTGGTGCTGGAATAGGAACACTAGATACAAGGGAACTACACACAAACAAGGGGTCATGGTAAAGGACCCATAGCTGGTACTGACACTCACTGTTGTGGGAAGCTGTCATCAGTGTCATGGCCCTGTCACTGCCTGTGAGTGCTACTATGGGTTTTGGTACAGGAACACTAGTTAAGGGAAAGGGATCAAGGTACAGGAACCACAGCTGATACAGACAGTCACTGCTATGGGAAGTTCTGAGCAGTGTACGGCCTGGTCACTGCCTGTACTATCGTGGGTGCTGGTAGAAAAACACTAGATAAAGGGGAAGGGGCTCAGGGTACAGGAACCACAGCTGGAACTGACAAGTTCTGTTGTGACAAGGTCTCACCAGTGTAACACTCATGTGGGAGTGTCACTGTAGTTGTTGGTACAGGAATACCAGATACAGGGGGCAGGGTACAGGAACCACAGCTGGTACTCGAATATCAGATACAGGGGACAGGGTACAGGAATCACAGCTGGTACTCACAAGTTCTGTTGTAGGAAACCATCGACAGTGTCACAGCCATGCCACTATCTGTTTGTTTCACAGTGGATGCTGGTCCAGACTAACTAGATACAAGAAGGGAGCAGGGTAAAGTACCCATAGTTGATACTGATAGGTACTGCTGTGGGAAGCTGTCAGCAGTGTCACAGCCCTGTCACTAAATGTGTTACTGTGGGTGTTGGTAAAGCAACACTAGATAAAAGGATGGGGTCAGGGTACAAGAACCACAGCTGGTGCTGACAGGTACTGCTGTGGGAACCCTGTCAGTATCTCTGAGTGTCATTGTGGGTGCTGGTACAGGGGAATTAGATACAAACAAGGGGTCATGGTAAAGGACCCATAGCTGGTACTGACAGTCACAGCTGTGGGAAGCTCGCAACAGTGTCATGGCCCTGTCACTACCTGTGAGTGTCATTGTGGGTGTTGGTACAGAAACACTAGATAAGACAAAAGGGTCAGGGTACAAGAACCACAGCTGCTACTGACAGGTACTGCTGTGAGAACCCTGTCACTATCTGTGAGTGTCATTGTGGGTGTTGGTACAGAAACACTAGATAAGACAAAAGGGTCAGGGTACAAGAACCACAGCTGCTACTGACAGGTACTGCTGTGAGAACCCTGTCACTATCTGTGAGTGTCATTGTGGGTGTTGGTACAGAAACACTAGATAAGACAAAAGGGTCAGGGTACAAGAACCACAGCTGCTACTGACAGGTACTGCTGTGAGAACCCTGTCACTACCTGTGAGTGTCATTGTGGGTGTTTGTACAGAAACACTAGATAAGACAAAAGGGTCAGGGTACAAGAACCACAGCTGCTACTGACAGGTACTGCTGTGAGAACCCTGTCACTATCTGTGAGTGTCATTGTGGGTGTTGGTACAGAAACACTAGATAAGACAAAAGGGTCAGGGTACAAGAACCACAGCTGCTACTGACAGGTACTGCTGTGAGAACCCTGTCACTACCTGTGAGTGTCATTGTGGGTGTTGGTACAGAAACACTAGATAAGACAAAAGGGTCAGGGTACAAGAACCACAGCTGGTGCTGACAGGTACTGCTGTGAGAACCCTGTCACTACCTGTGAGTGTCATTGTGGGTGTTGGTACAGAAACACTAGATAAGACAAAAGGGTCAGGGTACAAGAACCACAGCTGCTACTGACAGGTACTGCTGTGAGAACCCTGTCACTACCTGTGAGTGTCATTGTGGGTGTTGGTACAGAAACACTAGATAAGACAAAAGGGTCAGGGTACAAGAACCACAGCTGCTACTGACAGGTACTGCTGTGAGAACCCTGTCACTACCTGTGAGTGTCATTGTGGGTGTTGGTACAGAAACACTAGATAAGACAAAAGGGTCAGGGTACAAGAACCACAGCTGCTACTGACAGGTACTGCTGTGAGAACCCTGTCACTATCTGTGAGTGTCATTGTGGGTGTTGGTACAGAAACACTAGATAAGACAAAAGGGTCAGGGTACAAGAACCACAGCTGCTACTGACAGGTACTGCTGTGAGAACCCTGTCACTACCTGTGAGTGTCATTGTGGGTGTTGGTACAGAAACACTAGATAAGACAAAAGGGTCAGGGTACAAGAACCACAGCTGCTACTGACAGGTACTGCTGTGAGAACCCTGTCACTACCTGTGAGTGTCATTGTGGGTGTTGGTACAGAAACACTAGATAAGACAAAAGGGTCAGGGTACAAGAACCACAGCTGCTACTGACAGGTACTGCTGTGAGAACCCTGTCACTATCTGTGAGTGTCATTGTGGGTGTTGGTACAGAAACACTAGATAAGACAAAAGGGTCAGGGTACAAGAACCACAGCTGCTGCTGACAGGTACTGCTGTGAGAACCCTGTCACTACCTGTGAGTGTCATTGTGGGTGTTGGTACAGAAACACTAGATAAGACAAAAGGGTCAGGGTACAAGAACCACAGCTGCTGCTGACAGGTACTGCTGTGAGAACCCTGTCACTACCTGTGAGTGTCATTGTGGGTGTTGGTACAGAAACACTAGATAAGACAAAAGGGTCAGGGTACAAGAACCACAGCTGCTACTGACAGGTACTGCTGTGAGAACCCTGTCACTACCTGTGAGTGTCATTGTGGGTGTTGGTACAGAAACACTAGATAAGACAAAAGGGTCAGGGTACAAGAACCACAGCTGCTGCTGACAGGTACTGCTGTGAGAACCCTGTCACTACCTGTGAGTGTCATTGTGGGTGTTGGTACAGAAACACTAGATAAGACAAAAGGGTCAGGGTACAAGAACCACAGCTGCTACTGACAGGTACTGCTGTGAGAACCCTGTCACTACCTGTGAGTGTCATTGTGGGTGTTGGTACAGAAACACTAGATAAGACAAAAGGGTCAGGGTACAAGAACCACAGCTGCTACTGACAGGTACTGCTGTGAGAACCCTGTCACTACCTGTGAGTGTCATTGTGGGTGTTGGTACAGAAACACTAGATAAGACAAAAGGGTCAGGGTACAAGAACCACAGCTGCTACTGACAGGTACTGCTGTGAGAACCCTGTCACTACCTGTGAGTGTCATTGTGGGTGTTGGTACAGAAACACTAGATAAGACAAAAGGGTCAGGGTACAAGAACCACAGCTGCTGCTGACAGGTACTGCTGTGAGAACCCTGTCACTACCTGTGAGTGTCATTGTGGGTGTTGGTACAGAAACACTAGATAAGACAAAAGGGTCAGGGTACAAGAACCACAGCTGCTACTGACAGGTACTGCTGTGAGAACCCTGTCACTACCTGTGAGTGTCATTGTGGGTGTTGGTACAGAAACACTAGATAAGACAAAAGGGTCAGGGTACAAGAACCACAGCTGCTACTGACAGGTACTGCTGTGAGAACCCTGTCACTACCTGTGAGTGTCATTGTGGGTGTTGGTACAGAAACACTAGATAAGACAAAAGGGTCAGGGTACAAGAACCACAGCTGCTACTGACAGGTACTGCTGTGAGAACCCTGTCACTACCTGTGAGTGTCATTGTGGGTGTTGGTACAGAAACACTAGATAAGACAAAAGGGTCAGGGTACAAGAACCACAGCTGCTACTGACAGGTACTGCTGTGAGAACCCTGTCACTACCTGTGAGTGTCATTGTGGGTGTTGGTACAGAAACACTAGATAAGACAAAAGGGTCAGGGTACAAGAACCACAGCTGCTACTGACAGGTACTGCTGTGAGAACCCTGTCACTACCTGTGAGTGTCATTGTGGGTGTTGGTACAGAAACACTAGATAAGACAAAAGGGTCAGGGTACAAGAACCACAGCTGCTACTGACAGGTACTGCTGTGAGAACCCTGTCACTATCTGTGAGTGTCATTGTGGGTGTTGGTACAGAAACACTAGATAAGACAAAAGGGTCAGGGTACAAGAACCACAGCTGCTACTGACAGGTACTGCTGTGAGAACCCTGTCACTATCTGTGAGTGTCATTGTGGGTGTTGGTACAGAAACACTAGATAAGACAAAAGGGTCAGGGTACAAGAACCACAGCTGCTACTGACAGGTACTGCTGTGAGAACCCTGTCACTACCTGTGAGTGTCATTGTGGGTGTTGGTACAGAAACACTAGATAAGACAAAAGGGTCAGGGTACAAGAACCACAGCTGCTACTGACAGGTACTGCTGTGAGAACCCTGTCACTACCTGTGAGTGTCATTGTGGGTGTTGGTACAGAAACACTAGATAAGACAAAAGGGTCAGGGTACAAGAACCACAGCTGCTACTGACAGGTACTGCTGTGAGAACCCTGTCACTACCTGTGAGTGTCATTGTGGGTGTTGGTACAGAAACACTAGATAAGACAAAAGGGTCAGGGTACAAGAACCACAGCTGCTACTGACAGGTACTGCTGTGAGAACCCTGTCACTACCTGTGAGTGTCATTGTGGGTGTTGGTACAGAAACACTAGATAAGACAAAAGGGTCAGGGTACAAGAACCACAGCTGCTACTGACAGGTACTGCTGTGAGAACCCTGTCACTACCTGTGAGTGTCATTGTGGGTGTTGGTACAGAAACACTAGATAAGACAAAAGGGTCAGGGTACAAGAACCACAGCTGCTACTGACAGGTACTGCTGTGAGAACCCTGTCACTACCTGTGAGTGTCATTGTGGGTGTTGGTACAGAAACACTAGATAAGACAAAAGGGTCAGGGTACAAGAACCACAGCTGCTACTGACAGGTACTGCTGTGAGAACCCTGTCACTACCTGTGAGTGTCATTGTGGGTGTTGGTACAGAAACACTAGATAAGACAAAAGGGTCAGGGTACAAGAACCACAGCTGCTACTGACAGGTACTGCTGTGAGAACCCTGTCACTACCTGTGAGTGTCATTGTGGGTGTTGGTACAGAAACACTAGATAAGACAAAAGGGTCAGGGTACAAGAACCACAGCTGCTACTGACAGGTACTGCTGTGAGAACCCTGTCACTACCTGTGAGTGTCATTGTGGGTGTTGGTACAGAAACACTAGATAAGACAAAAGGGTCAGGGTACAAGAACCACAGCTGCTACTGACAGGTACTGCTGTGAGAACCCTGTCACTACCTGTGAGTGTCATTGTGGGTGTTGGTACAGAAACACTAGATAAGACAAAAGGGTCAGGGTACAAGAACCACAGCTGCTACTGACAGGTACTGCTGTGAGAACCCTGTCACTACCTGTGAGTGTCATTGTGGGTGTTGGTACAGAAACACTAGATAAGACAAAAGGGTCAGGGTACAAGAACCACAGCTGCTACTGACAGGTACTGCTGTGAGAACCCTGTCACTACCTGTGAGTGTCATTGTGGGTGTTGGTACAGAAACACTAGATAAGACAAAAGGGTCAGGGTACAAGAACCACAGCTGCTACTGACAGGTACTGCTGTGAGAACCCTGTCACTATCTGTGAGTGTCATTGTGGGTGTTGGTACAGAAACACTAGATAAGACAAAAGGGTCAGGGTACAAGAACCACAGCTGCTACTGACAGGTACTGCTGTGAGAACCCTGTCACTACCTGTGAGTGTCATTGTGGGTGTTGGTACAGAAACACTAGATAAGACAAAAGGGTCAGGGTACAAGAACCACAGCTGCTACTGACAGGTACTGCTGTGAGAACCCTGTCACTACCTGTGAGTGTCATTGTGGGTGTTGGTACAGAAACACTAGATAAGACAAAAGGGTCAGGGTACAAGAACCACAGCTGCTACTGACAGGTACTGCTGTGAGAACCCTGTCACTACCTGTGAGTGTCATTGTGGGTGTTGGTACAGAAACACTAGATAAGACAAAAGGGTCAGGGTACAAGAACCACAGCTGCTACTGACAGGTACTGCTGTGAGAACCCTGTCACTACCTGTGAGTGTCATTGTGGGTGTTGGTACAGAAACACTAGATAAGACAAAAGGGTCAGGGTACAAGAACCACAGCTGCTACTGACAGGTACTGCTGTGAGAACCCTGTCACTACCTGTGAGTGTCATTGTGGGTGTTGGTACAGAAACACTAGATAAGACAAAAGGGTCAGGGTACAAGAACCACAGCTGCTACTGACAGGTACTGCTGTGAGAACCCTGTCACTACCTGTGAGTGTCATTGTGGGTGTTGGTACAGAAACACTAGATAAGACAAAAGGGTCAGGGTACAAGAACCACAGCTGCTACTGACAGGTACTGCTGTGAGAACCCTGTCACTACCTGTGAGTGTCATTGTGGGTGTTGGTACAGAAACACTAGATAAGACAAAAGGGTCAGGGTACAAGAACCACAGCTGCTACTGACAGGTACTGCTGTGAGAACCCTGTCACTACCTGTGAGTGTCATTGTGGGTGTTGGTACAGAAACACTAGATAAGACAAAAGGGTCAGGGTACAAGAACCACAGCTGCTACTGACAGGTACTGCTGTGAGAACCCTGTCACTACCTGTGAGTGTCATTGTGGGTGTTGGTACAGAAACACTAGATAAGACAAAAGGGTCAGGGTACAAGAACCACAGCTGCTACTGACAGGTACTGCTGTGAGAACCCTGTCACTACCTGTGAGTGTCATTGTGGGTGTTGGTACAGAAACACTAGATAAGACAAAAGGGTCAGGGTACAAGAACCACAGCTGCTACTGACAGGTACTGCTGTGAGAACCCTGTCACTACCTGTGAGTGTCATTGTGGGTGTTGGTACAGAAACACTAGATAAGACAAAAGGGTCAGGGTACAAGAACCACAGCTGCTACTGACAGGTACTGCTGTGAGAACCCTGTCACTACCTGTGAGTGTCATTGTGGGTGTTGGTACAGAAACACTAGATAAGACAAAAGGGTCAGGGTACAAGAACCACAGCTGCTACTGACAGGTACTGCTGTGAGAACCCTGTCACTACCTGTGAGTGTCATTGTGGGTGTTGGTACAGAAACACTAGATAAGACAAAAGGGTCAGGGTACAAGAACCACAGCTGCTACTGACAGGTACTGCTGTGAGAACCCTGTCACTACCTGTGAGTGTCATTGTGGGTGTTGGTACAGAAACACTAGATAAGACAAAAGGGTCAGGGTACAAGAACCACAGCTGCTACTGACAGGTACTGCTGTGAGAACCCTGTCACTACCTGTGAGTGTCATTGTGGGTGTTGGTACAGAAACACTAGATAAGACAAAAGGGTCAGGGTACAAGAACCACAGCTGCTACTGACAGGTACTGCTGTGAGAACCCTGTCACTACCTGTGAGTGTCATTGTGGGTGTTGGTACAGAAACACTAGATAAGACAAAAGGGTCAGGGTACAAGAACCACAGCTGCTACTGACAGGTACTGCTGTGAGAACCCTGTCACTACCTGTGAGTGTCATTGTGGGTGTTGGTACAGAAACACTAGATAAGACAAAAGGGTCAGGGTACAAGAACCACAGCTGCTACTGACAGGTACTGCTGTGAGAACCCTGTCACTACCTGTGAGTGTCATTGTGGGTGTTGGTACAGAAACACTAGATAAGACAAAAGGGTCAGGGTACAAGAACCACAGCTGCTACTGACAGGTACTGCTGTGAGAACCCTGTCACTACCTGTGAGTGTCATTGTGGGTGTTGGTACAGAAACACTAGATAAGACAAAAGGGTCAGGGTACAAGAACCACAGCTGCTACTGACAGGTACTGCTGTGAGAACCCTGTCACTACCTGTGAGTGTCATTGTGGGTGTTGGTACAGAAACACTAGATAAGACAAAAGGGTCAGGGTACAAGAACCACAGCTGCTACTGACAGGTACTGCTGTGAGAACCCTGTCACTACCTGTGAGTGTCATTGTGGGTGTTGGTACAGAAACACTAGATAAGACAAAAGGGTCAGGGTACAAGAACCACAGCTGCTACTGACAGGTACTGCTGTGAGAACCCTGTCACTACCTGTGAGTGTCATTGTGGGTGTTGGTACAGAAACACTAGATAAGACAAAAGGGTCAGGGTACAAGAACCACAGCTGCTACTGACAGGTACTGCTGTGAGAACCCTGTCACTACCTGTGAGTGTCATTGTGGGTGTTGGTACAGAAACACTAGATAAGACAAAAGGGTCAGGGTACAAGAACCACAGCTGCTACTGACAGGTACTGCTGTGAGAACCCTGTCACTACCTGTGAGTGTCATTGTGGGTGTTGGTACAGAAACACTAGATAAGACAAAAGGGTCAGGGTACAAGAACCACAGCTGCTACTGACAGGTACTGCTGTGAGAACCCTGTCACTACCTGTGAGTGTCATTGTGGGTGTTGGTACAGAAACACTAGATAAGACAAAAGGGTCAGGGTACAAGAACCACAGCTGCTACTGACAGGTACTGCTGTGAGAACCCTGTCACTATCTGTGAGTGTCATTGTGGGTGTTGGTACAGAAACACTAGATAAGACAAAAGGGTCAGGGTACAAGAACCACAGCTGCTACTGACAGGTACTGCTGTGAGAACCCTGTCACTATCTGTGAGTGTCATTGTGGGTGTTGGTACAGAAACACTAGATAAGACAAAAGGGTCAGGGTACAAGAACCACAGCTGCTACTGACAGGTACTGCTGTGAGAACCCTGTCACTATCTGTGAGTGTCATTGTGGGTGTTGGTACAGAAACACTAGATAAGACAAAAGGGTCAGGGTACAAGAACCACAGCTGCTACTGACAGGTACTGCTGTGAGAACCCTGTCACTATCTGTGAGTGTCATTGTGGGTGTTGGTACAGAAACACTAGATAAGACAAAAGGGTCAGGGTACAAGAACCACAGCTGCTACTGACAGGTACTGCTGTGAGAACCCTGTCACTATCTGTGAGTGTCATTGTGGGTGTTGGTACAGAAACACTAGATAAGACAAAAGGGTCAGGGTACAAGAACCACAGCTGCTACTGACAGGTACTGCTGTGAGAACCCTGTCACTACCTGTGAGTGTCATTGTGGGTGTTGGTACAGAAACACTAGATAAGACAAAAGGGTCAGGGTACAAGAACCACAGCTGCTACTGACAGGTACTGCTGTGAGAACCCTGTCACTACCTGTGAGTGTCATTGTGGGTGTTGGTACAGAAACACTAGATAAGACAAAAGGGTCAGGGTACAAGAACCACAGCTGCTACTGACAGGTACTGCTGTGAGAACCCTGTCACTACCTGTGAGTGTCATTGTGGGTGTTGGTACAGAAACACTAGATAAGACAAAAGGGTCAGGGTACAAGAACCACAGCTGCTACTGACAGGTACTGCTGTGA
The DNA here is from genome assembly GCF_019279795.1 of Protopterus annectens. Lineage (NCBI taxonomy): Eukaryota > Metazoa > Chordata > Ceratodontiformes > Protopteridae > Protopterus > Protopterus annectens. The sequence goes on along the minus strand of NC_056741.1, from coordinate 64,961,550 downwards.
GAACCCTGTCACTACCTGTGAGTGTCATTGTGGGTGTTGGTACAGAAACACTAGATAAGACAAAAGGGTCAGGGTACAAGAACCACAGCTGCTACTGACAGGTACTGCTGTGAGAACCCTGTCACTACCTGTGAGTGTCATTGTGGGTGTTGGTACAGAAACACTAGATAAGACAAAAGGGTCAGGGTACAAGAACCACAGCTGCTACTGACAGGTACTGCTGTGAGAACCCTGTCACTACCTGTGAGTGTCATTGTGGGTGTTGGTACAGAAACACTAGATAAGACAAAAGGGTCAGGGTACAAGAACCACAGCTGCTACTGACAGGTACTGCTGTGAGAACCCTGTCACTACCTGTGAGTGTCATTGTGGGTGTTGGTACAGAAACACTAGATAAGACAAAAGGGTCAGGGTACAAGAACCACAGCTGCTACTGACAGGTACTGCTGTGAGAACCCTGTCACTACCTGTGAGTGTCATTGTGGGTGTTGGTACAGAAACACTAGATAAGACAAAAGGGTCAGGGTACAAGAACCACAGCTGCTACTGACAGGTACTGCTGTGAGAACCCTGTCACTACCTGTGAGTGTCATTGTGGGTGTTGGTACAGAAACACTAGATAAGACAAAAGGGTCAGGGTACAAGAACCACAGCTGCTACTGACAGGTACTGCTGTGAGAACCCTGTCACTACCTGTGAGTGTCATTGTGGGTGTTGGTACAGAAACACTAGATAAGACAAAAGGGTCAGGGTACAAGAACCACAGCTGCTACTGACAGGTACTGCTGTGAGAACCCTGTCACTACCTGTGAGTGTCATTGTGGGTGTTGGTACAGAAACACTAGATAAGACAAAAGGGTCAGGGTACAAGAACCACAGCTGCTACTGACAGGTACTGCTGTGAGAACCCTGTCACTACCTGTGAGTGTCATTGTGGGTGTTGGTACAGAAACACTAGATAAGACAAAAGGGTCAGGGTACAAGAACCACAGCTGCTACTGACAGGTACTGCTGTGAGAACCCTGTCACTACCTGTGAGTGTCATTGTGGGTGTTGGTACAGAAACACTAGATAAGACAAAGGGTCAGGGTACAAGAACCACAGCTGCTACTGACAGGTACTGCTGTGAGAACCCTGTCACTACCTGTGAGTGTCATTGTGGGTGTTGGTACAGAAACACTAGATAAGACAAAAGGGTCAGGGTACAAGAACCACAGCTGCTACTGACAGGTACTGCTGTGAGAACCCTGTCACTATCTGTGAGTGTCATTGTGGGTGTTGGTACAGAAACACTAGATAAGACAAAAGGGTCAGGGTACAAGAACCACAGCTGCTACTGACAGGTACTGCTGTGAGAACCCTGTCACTACCTGTGAGTGTCATTGTGGGTGTTGGTACAGAAACACTAGATAAGACAAAAGGGTCAGGGTACAAGAACCACAGCTGCTACTGACAGGTACTGCTGTGAGAACCCTGTCACTACCTGTGAGTGTCATTGTGGGTGTTGGTACAGAAACACTAGATAAGACAAAAGGGTCAGGGTACAAGAACCACAGCTGCTACTGACAGGTACTGCTGTGAGAACCCTGTCACTATCTGTGAGTGTCATTGTGGGTGTTGGTACAGAAACACTAGATAAGACAAAAGGGTCAGGGTACAAGAACCACAGCTGCTACTGACAGGTACTGCTGTGAGAACCCTGTCACTACCTGTGAGTGTCATTGTGGGTGTTGGTACAGAAACACTAGATAAGACAAAAGGGTCAGGGTACAAGAACCACAGCTGCTACTGACAGGTACTGCTGTGAGAACCCTGTCACTACCTGTGAGTGTCATTGTGGGTGTTGGTACAGAAACACTAGATAAGACAAAAGGGTCAGGGTACAAGAACCACAGCTGCTACTGACAGGTACTGCTGTGAGAACCCTGTCACTACCTGTGAGTGTCATTGTGGGTGTTGGTACAGAAACACTAGATAAGACAAAAGGGTCAGGGTACAAGAACCACAGCTGCTACTGACAGGTACTGCTGTGAGAACCCTGTCACTACCTGTGAGTGTCATTGTGGGTGTTGGTACAGAAACACTAGATAAGACAAAGGGCTCAGGGTACAAGAACCACAGCTGCTACTGACAGGTACTGCTGTGAGAACCCTGTCACTACCTGTGAGTGTCATTGTGGGTGTTGGTACAGAAACACTAGATAAGACAAAAGGGTCAGGGTACAAGAACCACAGCTGCTACTGACAGGTACTGCTGTGAGAACCCTGTCACTACCTGTGAGTGTCATTGTGGGTGTTGGTACAGAAACACTAGATAAGACAAAGGGTCAGGGTCAGGGTACAAGAACCACAGCTGCTACTGACAGGTACTGCTGTGAGAACCCTGTCACTACCTGTGAGTGTCATTGTGGGTGTTGGTACAGAAACACTAGATAAGACAAAAGGGTCAGGGTACAAGAACCACAGCTGCTACTGACAGGTACTGCTGTGAGAACCCTGTCACTACCTGTGAGTGTCATTGTGGGTGTTGGTACAGAAACACTAGATAAGACAAAAGGGTCAGGGTACAAGAACCACAGCTGCTACTGACAGGTACTGCTGTGAGAACCCTGTCACTATCTGTGAGTGTCATTGTGGGTGTTGGTACAGAAACACTAGATAAGACAAAAGGGTCAGGGTACAAGAACCACAGCTGCTACTGACAGGTACTGCTGTGAGAACCCTGTCACTACCTGTGAGTGTCATTGTGGGTGTTGGTACAGAAACACTAGATAAGACAAAAGGGTCAGGGTACAAGAACCACAGCTGCTACTGACAGGTACTGCTGTGAGAACCCTGTCACTACCTGTGAGTGTCATTGTGGGTGTTGGTACAGAAACACTAGATAAGACAAAAGGGTCAGGGTACAAGAACCACAGCTGCTACTGACAGGTACTGCTGTGAGAACCCTGTCACTACCTGTGAGTGTCATTGTGGGTGTTGGTACAGAAACACTAGATAAGACAAAAGGGTCAGGGTACAAGAACCACAGCTGCTACTGACAGGTACTGCTGTGAGAACCCTGTCACTACCTGTGAGTGTCATTGTGGGTGTTGGTACAGAAACACTAGATAAGACAAAAGGGTCAGGGTACAAGAACCACAGCTGCTACTGACAGGTACTGCTGTGAGAACCCTGTCACTACCTGTGAGTGTCATTGTGGGTGTTGGTACAGAAACACTAGATAAGACAAAGGGTCAGGGTACAAGAACCACAGCTGCTACTGACAGGTACTGCTGTGAGAACCCTGTCACTACCTGTGAGTGTCATTGTGGGTGTTGGTACAGAAACACTAGATAAGACAAAAGGGTCAGGGTACAAGAACCACAGCTGCTACTGACAGGTACTGCTGTGAGAACCCTGTCACTACCTGTGAGTGTCATTGTGGGTGTTGGTACAGAAACACTAGATAAGACAAAAGGGTCAGGGTACAAGAACCACAGCTGCTACTGACAGGTACTGCTGTGAGAACCCTGTCACTACCTGTGAGTGTCATTGTGGGTGTTGGTACAGAAACACTAGATAAGACAAAAGGGTCAGGGTACAAGAACCACAGCTGCTACTGACAGGTACTGCTGTGAGAACCCTGTCACTACCTGTGAGTGTCATTGTGGGTGTTGGTACAGAAACACTAGATAAGACAAAAGGGTCAGGGTACAAGAACCACAGCTGCTACTGACAGGTACTGCTGTGAGAACCCTGTCACTACCTGTGAGTGTCATTGTGGGTGTTGGTACAGAAACACTAGATAAGACAAAAGGGTCAGGGTACAAGAACCACAGCTGCTACTGACAGGTACTGCTGTGAGAACCCTGTCACTACCTGTGAGTGTCATTGTGGGTGTTGGTACAGAAACACTAGATAAGACAAAAGGGTCAGGGTACAAGAACCACAGCTGCTACTGACAGGTACTGCTGTGAGAACCCTGTCACTACCTGTGAGTGTCATTGTGGGTGTTGGTACAGAAACACTAGATAAGACAAAAGGGTCAGGGTACAAGAACCACAGCTGCTACTGACAGGTACTGCTGTGAGAACCCTGTCACTACCTGTGAGTGTCATTGTGGGTGTTGGTACAGAAACACTAGATAAGACAAAAGGGTCAGGGTACAAGAACCACAGCTGCTACTGACAGGTACTGCTGTGAGAACCCTGTCACTACCTGTGAGTGTCATTGTGGGTGTTGGTACAGAAACACTAGATAAGACAAAAGGGTCAGGGTACAAGAACCACAGCTGCTACTGACAGGTACTGCTGTGAGAACCCTGTCACTACCTGTGAGTGTCATTGTGGGTGTTGGTACAGAAACACTAGATAAGACAAAAGGGTCAGGGTACAAGAACCACAGCTGCTACTGACAGGTACTGCTGTGAGAACCCTGTCACTATCTGTGAGTGTCATTGTGGGTGTTGGTACAGAAACACTAGATAAGACAAAAGGGTCAGGGTACAAGAACCACAGCTGCTACTGACAGGTACTGCTGTGAGAACCCTGTCACTACCTGTGAGTGTCATTGTGGGTGTTGGTACAGAAACACTAGATAAGACAAAAGGGTCAGGGTACAAGAACCACAGCTGCTACTGACAGGTACTGCTGTGAGAACCCTGTCACTACCTGTGAGTGTCATTGTGGGTGTTGGTACAGAAACACTAGATAAGACAAAAGGGTCAGGGTACAAGAACCACAGCTGCTACTGACAGGTACTGCTGTGAGAACCCTGTCACTACCTGTGAGTGTCATTGTGGGTGTTGGTACAGAAACACTAGATAAGACAAAAGGGTCAGGGTACAAGAACCACAGCTGCTACTGACAGGTACTGCTGTGAGAACCCTGTCACTACCTGTGAGTGTCATTGTGGGTGTTGGTACAGAAACACTAGATAAGACAAAAGGGTCAGGGTACAAGAACCACAGCTGCTACTGACAGGTACTGCTGTGAGAACCCTGTCACTACCTGTGAGTGTCATTGTGGGTGTTGGTACAGAAACACTAGATAAGACAAAAGGGTCAGGGTACAAGAACCACAGCTGCTACTGACAGGTACTGCTGTGAGAACCCTGTCACTACCTGTGAGTGTCATTGTGGGTGTTGGTACAGAAACACTAGATAAGACAAAAGGGTCAGGGTACAAGAACCACAGCTGCTACTGACAGGTACTGCTGTGAGAACCCTGTCACTACCTGTGAGTGTCATTGTGGGTGTTGGTACAGAAACACTAGATAAGACAAAAGGGTCAGGGTACAAGAACCACAGCTGCTACTGACAGGTACTGCTGTGAGAACCCTGTCACTACCTGTGAGTGTCATTGTGGGTGTTGGTACAGAAACACTAGATAAGACAAAAGGGTCAGGGTACAAGAACCACAGCTGCTACTGACAGGTACTGCTGTGAGAACCCTGTCACTACCTGTGAGTGTCATTGTGGGTGTTGGTACAGAAACACTAGATAAGACAAACGGTCAGGGTACAAGAACCACAGCTGCTACTGACAGGTACTGCTGTGAGAACCCTGTCACTACCTGTGAGTGTCATTGTGGGTGTTGGTACAGAAACACTAGATAAGACAAAAGGGTCAGGGTACAAGAACCACAGCTGCTACTGACAGGTACTGCTGTGAGAACCCTGTCACTACCTGTGAGTGTCATTGTGGGTGTTGGTACAGAAACACTAGATAAGACAAAAGGGTCAGGGTACAAGAACCACAGCTGCTACTGACAGGTACTGCTGTGAGAACCCTGTCACTACCTGTGAGTGTCATTGTGGGTGTTGGTACAGAAACACTAGATAAGACAAAAGGGTCAGGGTACAAGAACCACAGCTGCTACTGACAGGTACTGCTGTGAGAACCCTGTCACTACCTGTGAGTGTCATTGTGGGTGTTGGTACAGAAACACTAGATAAGACAAAAGGGTCAGGGTACAAGAACCACAGCTGCTACTGACAGGTACTGCTGTGAGAACCCTGTCACTACCTGTGAGTGTCATTGTGGGTGTTGGTACAGAAACACTAGATAAGACAAAAGGGTCAGGGTACAAGAACCACAGCTGCTACTGACAGGTACTGCTGTGAGAACCCTGTCACTACCTGTGAGTGTCATTGTGGGTGTTGGTACAGAAACACTAGATAAGACAAAAGGGTCAGGGTACAAGAACCACAGCTGCTACTGACAGGTACTGCTGTGAGAACCCTGTCACTACCTGTGAGTGTCATTGTGGGTGTTGGTACAGAAACACTAGATAAGACAAAGGGTCAGGGTACAAGAACCACAGCTGCTACTGACAGGTACTGCTGTGAGAACCCTGTCACTACCTGTGAGTGTCATTGTGGGTGTTGGTACAGAAACACTAGATAAGACAAAAGGGTCAGGGTACAAGAACCACAGCTGCTACTGACAGGTACTGCTGTGAGAACCCTGTCACTATCTGTGAGTGTCATTGTGGGTGTTGGTACAGAAACACTAGATAAGACAAAAGGGTCAGGGTACAAGAACCACAGCTGCTACTGACAGGTACTGCTGTGAGAACCCTGTCACTACCTGTGAGTGTCATTGTGGGTGTTGGTACAGAAACACTAGATAAGACAAAAGGGTCAGGGTACAAGAACCACAGCTGCTACTGACAGGTACTGCTGTGAGAACCCTGTCACTACCTGTGAGTGTCATTATGGGTGTTGGTACAGAAACACTAGATAAGACAAAAGGGTCAGGGTACAAGAACCACAGCTGCTACTGACAGGTACTGCTGTGAGAACCCTGTCACTATCTGTGAGTGTCATTGTGGGTGTTGGTACAGAAACACTAGATAAGACAAAAGGGTCAGGGTACAAGAACCACAGCTGCTACTGACAGGTACTGCTGTGAGAACCCTGTCACTACCTGTGAGTGTCATTGTGGGTGTTGGTACAGAAACACTAGATAAGACAAAAGGGTCAGGGTACAAGAACCACAGCTGCTACTGACAGGTACTGCTGTGAGAACCCTGTCACTATCTGTGAGTGTCATTGTGGGTGTTGGTACAGAAACACTAGATAAGACAAAAGGGTCAGGGTACAAGAACCACAGCTGCTACTGACAGGTACTGCAGTGAGAACCCTGTCACTACCTGTGAGTGTCATTGTGGGTGTTGATACAGAAACACTAGATAAGACAAAAGGGTCAGGGTACAAGAACCACAGCTGCTACTGACAGGTACTGCTGTGAGAACCCTGTCACTACCTGTGAGTGTCATTGTGGGTGTTGGTACAGAAACACTAGATAAGACAAAAGGGTCAGGGTACAAGAACCACAGCTGCTACTGACAGGTACTGCTGTGAGAACCCTGTCACTACCTGTGAGTGTCATTGTGGGTGTTGGTACAGAAACACTAGATAAGACAAAAGGGTCAGGGTACAAGAACCACAGCTGCTACTGACAGGTACTGCTGTGAGAACCCTGTCACTACCTGTGAGTGTCATTGTGGGCGCTGGTACAGAAACACTAGATAAGACAAAAGGGTCAGGGTACAAGAACCACAGCTGGTGCTGACAGGTACTGCTGTGAGAACCCTGTCACTATCTGTGAGTGTCATTGTGGGTGTTGGTACAGAAACTCTAGATAAGACAAAAGGGTCAGGGTATAAGAACCACAGCTGGTGCTGACACATACTGCTGTGAGAAGCCTGTCACTACCTGTGAGTGTCATTGTGGGCGCTGGTACAGAGATGCGACATACAGTGGAGGGGTCAAGGTGCAAAAAACACATCTGGTACTGATGGGACATTGTTAGCGTGGGTGGGTTTATGCATTGTTACTGCTGAGCTAATATTAATGGGCATGATAGTCAGCTAGTTTCTGGCAGTACTCAACTAAATCTTTTAAACCACAAGCTGATGAAATTGTCGGAAACTTCACATTTGAGCATCGGAATATCTGGTAACCTAACCTACTTATTATCAGGACTGCAATTGTGCTTTTATTAACAAAATGCAAGTCTAAGACAATGAGTATCTCAGTCAGATTGGGACAGTCAGCAAAACTGGTGAGTGATTATTAGCACACTTAGTTTTGTGCAGTTTATGTGATAGCTGTGTTCTAAACCTCAAGTTTCACGTGATCACTCTGATAACAGTACACTTTTGCAGCCTAAAAAAATTATATTCATCTTTATTTTAATCGGACAAGAGTCGGTTTGCGTTGGCAACTGGTAGCCTAACATACAATGTCTTCAAAACAATGTCATTTTCTCAGTTTCCTGTAAACTACTTAAAGTTAGCTGGAAATATGCCCACTGAGGGGTACACACAGAACCAGCACATCTAATGAAATCAGTGTGGCTTGCAGCTATTAAATATAAGCTGACTGTTAGTGAATAAAGAGCTGTGTGGGCTGAGTTCTTCCTATGTGCTGACAAAATCTATGCTGGGTGTTAAATTAAAACCCTTCTAACTCAACAACAGATTTGACAAATAACATATGTTGCCTGGGAGATAACATTATTTTTATGTTTTAGTTTATGCTCTGATTAACCTGGTACACCTGCTAGGCACAAACCTTTTTTTCAGCAGTAACCTAGAAGCACTGTTTAAGTATTTTACAGATTCACACAGTAGGCAAACGGAGACAATTATTTTGGTATATTCCGTGCACATTTTGTTTGTCACAAGAGCCCACAGTGTGTTGTAGATGCGATCAGACAGGAGACGTGAACAAATACATGTTGGCATGCATGATCAGGCATGCTTATCTGGAGGCACATGCTTGGTCAAACTAGTACACTGAACAGTAAACCTAGGCTATAAAGAAAACTGTTAGAATGTCTTAAATATGAAACCCAAATACTTTGGATTATTATTACTTTTTTCACTTTCTGTATTAGGGTAGTTTGCATGGCAGGCTTACCTTAGATAAATTACACAGGGTGAGCATTCCATTCAGGTGAGTGGCAGGTTAGGGTCTTGCTGGCAGAGAATTTTAGCTGCATTCACCACGGGGCCTCCTTTTCTTCCTTTAGGTGTATTAATAATGCATTCATAGGCAAAAAAAAAAAATAAATCTAGGTTTCAGGCCTTTGTAAGCTCCCACTACACTTAGGGGCATTTCAAGAGAACTGCATGGTTCTTTTAATGTTTTTCAGTTTATTAGGGCTTAAATTAGGGATATGTGTATTATTCTGCATGTCATATGTCTATTAATATTTGTATTAATCTAGATATCTACAGCATATTGTAATATGATGTCAGTTTTCACCTATGTATATATATATATATATATATATCTTCTTTTCTTATATTTGTGGAGTTTTTCTCCCCGGGATTCCATTGAAATAAATAGGTTCACATGTGTTTACTAGACTGACGACCACAAGGGTCTTTTTAAGCTTAGCCATGAAGCTGAAATCTCTGACAAGTTCTGGTCCTCTTGGTAAGTATAAGTAGGGTCTCTGGAGATGAAACATTTAAGGCCGCCTGTGTCCATTAGAGACATAGATGCCAAACCAGGGATGAATTTCCTGTTCCCCATCCAATTGTCCAAGTTATACTTGAATTGGGTCAGGGAGGAACTCTGCTTCACATGGATGAGGAGCCTGTTTCAGAGGCGGGGTACTCTCTGGGATCATAGGATCATAGAAGATTACTAGGCTACGACCTGGAGGTAATTTCAAGCCTAGCTGTTTCATCCCAATGTAATACCATAGAAATGTAAGTTAATACCCAAGATTGCATTTAGTAATGACTGCCCATGTCCAAGGGAGTTGTGGGTGCTATTCCTGGTAAGAATTTACAGTGCCCCATCCAGTCGTCAAGTTTTCTTTTGAACAGTGTCATAGATAAATAAATAGATAAAAAGATAGGTGCTCTGTTTCACATGTATAGGTAGCCTATTCCAAAGATACGGCAGTCACTGGGAGATAAATCTGTCCCTCCAGCATGTCCTATTCAAGTCGTAGGCCATATTTAGGTCCCTGGAATGGGTGGCCCTAGTCCAGTTTGATTTACCGATATGCAGCAAGTTCATTAGGTTTGGGTCTGAGATTGATCTGTAAGCCAGGCACAAGTCTCTCCTAAGAAGTCTATATGATACAGAGTAAAGTGAAAGGGACCTTATTTGGTCTGTGTATGGTATGTGCTGGAGTCCCTTGGTCTACTTTGTTAGAAACCTCTGAGGTCTCTAGTTGCTGCAGATGCTTTGTATGGTACATACTGAATGGGGCATTATACTCAATTATGGGCTAGATTAGTGCAGAATATAGAGGAGTTATCACCTTTACTAATCAAGTTTGTTGCATAGAAACCCTTCCTTACTACAGTAGACACATGGTGGTCAAAGATAAGGTTGCAGTCAACTTGTGAACCGAAATCCCTTACCACTTTATGGGTACTTAGGGTATTGTTGTTGATTTGATAGTGTGAAGGGACACTGTTTGTGCTGAAAGGAATGATGATGCATTTCTTTCCATTCAGTTTGAGACTATGACTAAGATACTAGTCACTGGTCTGCATAAGACCCTCCTGGAGTATACTGACATCATTTGGGGATTCAATAATTGCACCCAGTTTGCAGTCGTCTACAAACTTGGTCAGACACAACCCCTTAGTTTCGATCTGAAGTATATACCAAACAGTAGGGGGCCCAGCACTCACCCCTGTGCCATCCCACTGGTAACAGGTCTGTTGGTTGATGTGGAGTTGCCCACTTTCATAGTGTGTGTCTGGTTTGTGAGCCAGTTAGCAACCCATCTTACAATGAAGAGATTTACATTCAGTTTGCTAGGTTTATCAGTAATGTCTGGGTGTGGGGATGTGTCGAAAGCCTTTGCCAAGCTGAGGTATGCTGTGTGCACACATTTGCCCTCATCAATGGCCATGGTCACATTTTTGATAAAATCCACAAGATTTAACAGGAAGGATCTGCCCTTGACAAAGCTGAACTGGGCAGGATCCATGGTTTGGAGGTTGCCTATGTCTTTATTTATGAGGTCCATAATGATATGTTACATGAACTTACAGATGAAACTGGTCAGGCTTATGGGTCTGCAATTCTTTGGGTCTGTTGCTAGGCCATCTTTGTGGAGGGGAATAACTGTTGCTTTTCTCCGTTCCGCAGGAATAAAGCCTGGGGTTAGGCTATGATTAAACAGGGTACATATTGGGGATGCTAGTTCATGCTTTAGCCTGTTTAGAAGACAGCCTGGGATGTCTTACACAATTTGAAGCCTTCATCCTTTGTTTTTATATGCCATAGTCTATGATCTGCAAGTAATACTGAAAAATAGCATTCGGTATTGCTAAGCCACTTTCTCAACTGAATACAGTGAATGAGGCTCTCTGTTAGTCCTTTTATTCATATCCTGTGGATCAAAACAAAAGCAGGGCGTGTCTTGGTTTATAACTGTTAACATAACATTCACCTATTCTGGTTGTTCTAATTACTTTTTAATGACACCTAAGCTTCCCATTTGCTTCAGTTCTTGCTCACTTTTAAACCTCAGACCCCTGGAAAATATATCATTGGCATAACATTGCAGTTTGTTTCTGTATTACATTTCCCTAGCTAATTCCCTAAGCATATAAATTAATCAGCAGTATCATTGCTATGGCTCTGTATAGTTGTCAAATGTCTCTGTGACAGTTCAGCTATTCTTGAATGTGTACATGAAGACACTCCTTCTTTGGTTTCACAAAATAATTTGTTTTACCACCAAATGATCCTCAATGGCCATATGAGTTTATAGTCATTTAGAAGAAAACTCAATCATGGCAATAGAACAAAAGGGCAATAAAAGAAAGTCATATGGAACAAAGGATCACTTAAATAAAATCATAGTGGAGAACTGTAAAAAGGGGAAGAATCTAAGTATGGCATGGACTGACTACAAAAAGCATTTGATAGTATCCCACATTCATGGGTAAAAGAGTGTTTAAAAATGTATAAGATACACCCTACACTGATCGATTACATTACAGTGACCATGAAATAGTGGCAGACCACTTTGCAATTAAGCCATGATAAAGGACAAATTATTATCCCAGGATAAACATTCAAAGGGGGATATTCCAGGCTGCTATTCTGTCTTCCCCTTAACCCATTAAGCTGTCTACTTAACAGCTTAGGCCATGGCTATAATTTAGCTCCTAGAAAACAACAACATGGGAAGAGTTCTTATCTTTTCTTTTTTGATGATTTAAAACTGTATAGCTCATCAGTTGAGGAACTGAAAGCACAGCTGCAAGTTGTCAAAGGTTTTTCTGATGATATAAGAATGTCATTTGGTCTTGATAAATCTGCACAAGCAACCTTTAAAGCAGGAAAACTGCAGTACCATGAAAACATCAGTTTTGGGTAAGAATGTGATATAAAAGAACTTGAGCAAGAGGGAGTGTATAACTATTTGGGAAGTGATGAAAGATCAACAATAAAACATGAACAAATGTGAATTAAACTTAGTAAGGAGTACTTTAGAAGACTTAAATTAATCCTGAAAATAGCGTTGACATCTGGGAACAAAATTCAAGCTATAAACCAATTTGCTCTTCCTGTCCTAACTTACAGTTTTAGAGTGACTGACTGGACCCAAAATGTGTTAGATAGATTAGACAGGAAAAAAAGAAGGATGCTTCATGCTCACCAAATGATTTATAAAAATCAGTGCATTCCAAGATTACATATTTCCCGTTCTGAAGGAGGGATGGGCCTCCTTGAAATTGATTACATGCATAGATCTGCAATTGTGGGACTGCATACATATTTTCTGACCTCACAGGACCCAAACGTAGTGAAAGTTTTGAAACATGGGGAGAATAAATCTAACATGATTTCTCTGCTTAATCTAGCAGAAGCATGTCAGCATCAAGCAGGAATGGAAATCAAACCAGAAGTAGACAAAAATCAGGCAGCAACTGTATGTACAAAGAAAAAAAAGAAAGAATATAAGGTGAAGGACAAGATGAGAAGGCAAGAAATGTGGAAAATGCATAAATATAGTTGCAAGTGTAGAAAACTTCTGGAAGAACCTCATGTTGATCAGGATTGAACACAGGAATGGTTAAGAAGTGGCAAATTCAAACCAAGAGATGAAAGGTTAACATTAGTGACCCAAGATAGTGGGCTACATACATGGTGGTTTACAAAGTCCATTGAACATGTGTGAGAAAGAAACAAATGTAGGTTTTGTAAAACAGAATTGTAAACAGTTGCACACCTTGTTGCTGGTTGTGACATAGTAATGGCAGAAGGACTGTATACTGAAAGGCATAATAATGTGGCAAGACTGTTGCACTGGGGATTGTGCAAATATTATGGTACTGAAGTGACTGAAAAACACTGGGAACATAAGCACTGAAGTCTAAATCACATGGGATCACCCATTAACAACAGTACAAAAGATAGATGCTAGAAAACTGGATATAATGGTCCATGAAAAGAAGACATGAGTAGCATTGATCATTGAAATCACCACACCCAGTGACTACAGTGTCTTCCGTACACAGCAACACAAAGTCAGAAAATATCAGGATCTGCAGACAGAAATGAGAGCAATGCAAAAGAAAGATACCCGGAAAGTTCCAATAGTAGTAGGAGCAACAGTTTATATAAAAAAGAATCTACAATAGTACTTAGATATGTTACCAATACATGTAACCCCATACAAATTGCAGAAAGAGTCATTATTGGGCACACTGCGATGCTGCGAAGAGCACTTCTGGCTGACATCAAAGAGTGAAACAATACTAATTTCATGAACTTTAATCATACCTTGACTTAGGAATGGGGTCCATTCCCATCATGGTATTAGAAACCCAAAAGACTTGGAGAAATTAAAAAGGGAAAAGCCATGTGAGAGTTGAAATTTCTCCAAATGGAGTGATGAAAATAGAAAACAGTCCAAATGGACAGATGAAATTAGCAAGAAAAGGCAAAGTATTATTGCTGGATGTAATTTCATCCTGACGTTTTGGTAAGTACCTTCACATGGTGGACCCTGTTTTTACAGAATCTCACCCTATAACACTGCTATATAGACTGTATTTTACATATCATGGTAGATTAATAATAAAAAAAGACTGGGTGCACAGGTCCCAGGACAAAAATGTGCCCAATCCTGGTGTATGCACTGTGCCATGACTGGAAAAAAGACAGTGTAGACTTAGCAGGACATTAAAGAATTCCTTGCACAGGGTTAGGCCAGGTTCAGGGGGAGAGCAGATGGAAGAAGTAGCCCACAAGAACAAAAAACTGGCAGACTAAAAAAGAGGCATAGAGGTGATAAAATGAACTGTTGAGGATAAGGAAACAAGTAATAGGAAGAAGCCTGGAATTTCCAGATAGAGGATATTTAGTAATATAAAGACAGAAAAATAGAGGAAAGAAAAAACACTTGCAGATGAAAACTGTCAAAACCAACAAATAAAAATGTCTGATGCTTAATGCAACACATCAATGAAAATTATGATCTAGGTAAAGAAAAAAACACAGTTCTTTGAAAGATATGAAGATGAAGCATGACCATGGGAAAGAAAAAAGATCTGATATGGTCCAATATTTATGCAGAGGACAAAGCCAAACTAACTAATACAAAAAAAGTTCCAGAAATATTTAAAGAGAAATACAGTCAAAGGGACCCAGATGTAGAAAATCATACAATATAAAAGTACGACTGCAAAGGGGTAACAATGTAAAGAAGGTTAGTGGGTTAGAAATTAAACAAATACAAACTGAAGTGATGGGCCACCAGCAAAAACAAAGGGTTTAGTGCAGAAACTCCAAAGCAGCCAGTGTCATAACGTAATGGGCCAGTGATTCCCCAAACAGCAGAGCAGCCGGTAGAATTGGATGCCTCAGAAGAGGATTTTCCACATGGTGATGTTTTGGAGCCTACTATAGGAAACTTGCATGAAAGTTCAGTTACACTTGTAGAACGAGAGAAGGTTCAGGAAACAGTGGCAACGTTGACACAGGTAATGTTGCAGCACAATGGCTCACGTATAGAGGAACAGCAGATGAATCAGGATGTATCTGAAGAAGGCATGTCAAAGGAAGATGTTCTAGAACTTTCTGTAAAAGTCTCCCAGGGAACAAAGAGTCAAGAAGATGCTCTAAGTCCAGAAGAAAATGATCTAAAGGAAGTCCTGCCTGATTTAATAAAGATGATTAGACTTACTAAGACAGATGAAAGAAATAGATTACAGATAGAAAGTCAGACCCAGAATGTTAGAAGATCGGTAAAACAGATGAACACAGTAATCAGGACTATTAAGAGAAATGCGTGTGATATAACAGAAGTAAATAGCATATATTACTTTGCAACTAAACTAAAAATAGATAAAGTGTTACCACATAAACATAACAGTAACAAGGAAAGGAGGGGTACAACTAAAATACCACCAACTATAAAGCAATTAAGACAAGAAGCATCGCTGTTAGATGAATACAGAAAATGGAACAGAGCATAAAAATAGTTAGAAAGATAGATGTGGTAAAAGTAACGCACAGTATGCTCATAAATATATAGGAAAGTTCACTATAAGCAATTGATTGATGACAGAAAAAGGTTTATACAGTATTCGGAAGCAACACAAAAGGAAAAGAAACACCATCAAAACACCACCAAAAAAGAAGAAGAAATAAGTATATTTTTGAGAAGTATTTATGAAAGCCCTGCTGAACGTAACAAAAATGCTGAATGGATGGATTGCAGAAATAAAGGAAAGAGTAAGGAGCTCTAACAGGGAAGATATGAAATGGGATGAAGTAACAGAAAATATGAAACAAAATAAAGCAAAATGAAGAGAAACTCCCAAATGGAAAACAGTTCCCCCAGACACAGTGCGTAACTTCTGGCTAAAGGTATTAACATTTTCACTCAGCGATTTAGCCTCTAGTAAGAATTACCTATGTACGCATCCTGAACAAATACCAACTTGGTTAACAACAGAAAAAACAATATTTTTCCTAAATAGTGGACCTACAAGCCATCCTAAGAACAATAGGCCAATAACATGCCATCCAACAATATACAAATTATATACTGGAATTGACGCAGAATTTTTAGTCATTTAGAAAAAATCACTTATAGCAATAGAACAAAAAGGTGTGATGTTGATCATTTAAATTTCTTTACACAGTGATTACAGTGTCTTACATACAGAGAGATACAAATTCATAAATTTACCACGATTTGCAAACTGAAATGAGAGCAATGTGGATAGATGGATACCCAGGCAGTTCCAATAGTAGTAACTAATAAAAAAATTGCCATTCTACTTAAGCATGCTGTCAATACATGTAACTCTGTATGAAATGCAGAAGGAGGTAATTCTGATTAAGCAGGTCCTGAGAAAAGTACTCTTGGCTAACATTAAAGACTGAAACAATACTAATTTCATGAACTCTAACTGTACCCTGACTTAGCAAAGCAGCCCATTTCCAACATGGTATTAGAAGCCTAAAACACCTGGAGAAATTAAATAAGCCAAATGACCCAGAATATTAAGTCTTAATGTAAGTAGAATTTCATTTGTAAGTGCTTAGATTTGAGACAGGATGTTCAACTTCTTATTCTCATGTTCAGATATCATAAGCTTTGGGTACAATGGCTTTACTTGTTTCCTTGAATATGCTAACAAAATGCAGAGAGCTTTTTTCTGTTTCTTTTATACCCAATGCTTCAAAAGTATTTTCAAACAAATATTACAATGTGTACCTATGTCTAATGTAAAACTCAACATGTTATTTATTCATTCTAAGCATTTATTGGCAACAATCTGACTTGCACTCTCATATCAATGTTCCTGATATAATTTCAGGCATTCCTGAATAACAGTGTGAACTACTGCCAATCAGCAGCATATTTTCATATTTTTGTTAAATAACATACACATTTTTTTTTTATATAATTGTTGTTTTTGGGAGTGTAATGTGTTGGCAGATTTTAAAAACTTCCTACACTGCACTCTGTCAGAAATGTTGGAAGAATAAATTCTGCAACTAAGGAAATTATTATTTCAAGCTGGGATACGTGATTTGAATTGCTAAGGAAAATAAGACCTTACTAAATTTAATGACATTGGGTGCCAAAAAAAAAAAAACAATTTAAACCAACTGTAACTGAAATAAAGAATATTATAAATCAGATAAAAGAAAGAGAGGTGGGATCTTTAGAAAAGAAAGGAGCAAATTACATAGAAATTATATACAAATAGAATTTTTGCAGAATAATGTTAAGTTGGATGAGTGAGGTCAAAGGGAAGCAAAAATTAATAATTTATGTAATGATTGTAGTAAAAGGACAATTATTAAAAAGGAAAAAGATACATGTAATACATAATGCATGGCTATCAAGAATGATAATATGGTTTGTTTTATTTTCTGTTAATGTATGTTTGTCTACGTCTTAAGTGATAATTTAACGAAGATGTTTAAAAAAGTATTCTGCCTCATTACTGAATCATGCAAGTCATCGTCTTTTTATGTTTATGTTTATTAAAAGTTTTTGTATACTCTGCAGTTCACCACTTGGTGCATTTTTATTCCATGGGCACAGAAAGACTACACAAAAGGTCTTGAGGTCTCAAACTTTAATCACTTTTTATTTTTATCCTCTACTTGTGCACATCCATGAGCTCTGTAAAACAAGAGCACTGTGACTTGTTTTTCACTGTATGCTATTTCTATGGATGCATGTATTGTTCAAAAATGGGAATCATCTAGTGTAGCTTTAATTGACTACCTCTCCTGCGTATAAAAAGATCTGTCTTCATCAGGAGGAAGAAGAACAGACACTGGTCACATTAATCATATATATGAGCCTCTTACAAGCAGGCACTGTAAACCTTCTTTGTTGTATGACAGAGTATTAACCTTTCATACTATATGTGAGGAAATAATGAGCCCTGTGAAAGTGGACACAGCCTCTCATATTACATGTGATAGACACTGTATGTCAGGAGATAATGAGCGCTGTAGAAATGGGCATGGCCTCTCATATTACATGTGATTGACACTGTATGTCAGGAGATAATGAGCCCTGTAGAAATGGGCATGGCCTCTCATATTACATGTGATAGACACTGTATGTCAGGAGATAATGAGCGCTGTAGAAATGGGCATGGCCTCTCATATTACATGTGATAGACACTGTATGTCAGGAGAAAAGGAGCGCTGTAGAAATGGGCATGGCCTCTCATATTACATGTGATAGACACTGTATGTCAGGAGATAATGAGCGCTGTAGAAATGGGCATGGCCTCTCATATTACATGTGATAGACACTGTATGTCAAGAGATAATGAGCCCTGTAGAAATGGGCATGGCCTCTCATATTACATGTGATAGACACTGTATGTCAGGAGATAATGAGCGCTGTAGAAATGGGCATGGCCTCTCATATTACATGTGATAGACACTGTATGTCAGGAGATAATGAGCACTGTAGAAATGGGCATGGCCTCTCATATTACATGTGATAGACACTGTATATCAGGAGATAATGAGCGCTGTAGAAATGGGCATGGCCTCTCATATTACATGTGATAGACACTGTATGTCAGGAGATAATGAGCCCTGTAGAAATGGGCATGGCCTCTCATATTACATGTGATAGACACTGTATGTCAGGAGATAATGAGCACTGTAGAAATGGGCATGGCCTCTCATATTACATGTGATAGACACTGTATGTCAGGAGATAATGAGCACTGTAGAAATGGGCATGGCCTCTCATATTACATGTGATAGACACTGTATGTCAGGAGATAATGAGTGCTGTAGAAATGGGCATGGCCTCTCATATTACATGTGATAGACACTGTATGTCAGGAGATAATGAGCGCTGTAGAAATGGGCATGGCCTCACATATTACATGTGATAGACACTGTATGTCAGGAGATAATGAGCCCTGTAGAAATGGGCATGGCCTCTCATATTACATGTGATAGACACTGTATGTCAGGAGATAATGAGCCCTGTAGAAATGGGCATGGCCTCTCATATTACATGTGATAGACACTGTATGTCAGGAGATAATGAGCGCTGTAGAAATGGGCATGGCCTCTCATATTACATGTGATAGACACTGTATGTCAGGAGATAATGAGCCCTGTAGAAATGGGCATGGCCTCTCATATTACATGTGATAGACACTGTATGTCAGGAGATAATGAGAACTGTAGAAATGGGCATGGCCTCTCATATTACATGTGATAGACACTGTATGTCAGGAGATAATGAGCACTGTAGAAATGGGCATGGCCTCTCATATTACATGTGATAGACACTGTATGTCAGGAGATAATGAGCGCTGTAGAAATGGGCATGGCCTCTCATATTACACGTGATAGACACTGTATGTCAGGAGATAATGAGCCCTGTAGAAATGGGCATGGCCTCACATATTACATGTGATAGACACTGTATGTCAGGAGATAATGAGCCCTGTAAAAATGGGCATGGCCTCTCATATTACATGTGATAGACACTGTATGTCAGGAGATAATGAGCCCTGTAGAAATGGGCATGGCCTCTCATATTACATGTGATAGACACTGTATGTCAGGAGATAATGAGCGCTGTAGAAATGGGCATGGCCTCTCATATGACATGTGATAGACACTGTATGTCAGGAGATAATGAGCGCTGTAGAAATGGGCATGGCCTCTCATATTACATGTGATAGACACTGTATGTCAGGAGATAATGAGCGCTGTAGAAATGGGCATGGCCTCTCATATTACATGTGATAGACACTGTATGTCAGGAGATAATGAGCACTGTAGAAATGGGCATGGCCTCTCATATTACATGTGATAGACACTGTATGTCAGGAGATAATGAGCCCTTTAGAAATGGGCATGGCCTCTCATATTACATGTGATAGACACTGTATGTCAGGAGATAATGAGCCCTGTAGAAATGGGCATGGCCTCTCATATTACATGTGATAGACACTGTATGTCAGGAGATAATGAGCGCTGTAGAAATGGGCATGGCCTCTCATATTACATGTGATAGACACTGTATGTCAGGAGATAATGAGCCCTGTAGAAATGGGCATGGCCTCTCATATTACATGTGATAGACACTGTATGTCAGGAGATAATGAGCGCTGTAGAAATGGGCATGGCCTCTCATATTACATGTGATAGACACTGTATGTCAGGAGATAATGAGCACTGTAGAAATGAGCATGGCCTCTCATATTACATGTGATAGACACTGTATGTCAGGAGATAATGAGCACTGTAGAAATGGGCATGGCCTCTCATATTACATGTGATAGACACTGTATGTCAGGAGATAATGAGCCCTGTAGAAATGGGCATGGCCTCTCATATTACATGTGATAGACACTGTATGTCAGGAGATAATGAGCGCTTTAGAAATGGACATGGCCTCTCATATTACATGTGATAGACACTGTATGTCAGGAGATAATGAGCGCTGTAGAAATGGGCATGGCCTCTCATATTACATGTGATAAACACTGTATGTCAGGAGATAATGAGCGCTGTAGAAATGGGCATGGCCTCTCATATTACATGTGATAGACACTGTATGTCAGGAGATAATGAGCACTGTAGAAATGGGCATGGCCTCTCATATTACATGTGACAGACACTGTATGTCAGGAGATAACGAGCGCTGTAGAAATGGGCATGGCCTCTCATATTACATGTGATAGACACTGTATGTCAGGAGATATTGAGCGCTGTAGAAATGGGCATGGCCTCTCATATTACATGTGATAGACACTATATGTCAGGAGATAATGAGCGCTGTAGAAATGGGCATGGCCTCTCATATTACATGTGATAGACGCTGTATGTCAGGAGATAATGAGCGCTGTAGAAATGGGCATGGCCTCTCATATTACATGTGATAGACTGGAAAAACTTCTGTACAGGCTTTCATATTTCGCTTGAAGGAATATGATCCCCACTGATGCAGACACTGCCTTTCGTCTTACATGTGTTACAAAATAGACTAATAAAGTCTGATGATAGCCTTGTAAAAGCAGGCATCTTCAATAATCAAAGTGTAAACCACTCCATTAGACAGACATGATGAAGCTCAGGCAAAAGTGTTTTCTTAAATATAGTTCTGTAGTTGTAGCTCAGTGTGTTGTCATTTATTATTTATTTATTTTACATTTGTTGTCCGGCATTGTCCGACTGAGCTGAAGAGCCCTTTTTCAGAGGAGGCCCGGGGAGAAAAGCTCCAACATATTATACAATTTTCATTACGAATTAGCATTAAACAGCAATGTTACAGGATTATTACAAGGCATTAAGTAGCAATACAATGTTATACAGTGTCAATAATCAGGAGTATAGCATAACTATTTCAAGATGTATAAAAAGAAATATGTCATTAGCATGAATATAGTTTTTGGGGTAAGTGGTTACAAAAACCCAGTTTTATCAAAATGTAGTTGCATGAAGGCAAGACAATTACAATAGAATGTTTCTCTGAGGCGATTTGCTTAATAGATTTTAGAAGACATTAGAAAGAGTAGTCAAGGAAGATTAGAGAGAGCTAATGAGAAGAGTGACTTAAGGGCAGAAAGTAGATTAAGGTATGAGAAGTAGGGGATGTTTAAGGAGGGAGAGTGCAGTGGCAGGACCAGTGACTTTTAAAGTGCTCTTTGGTGGCTGTCTTAAATTGTTTAGGATGTGTAAGGGTCCTGATTTTTAGTGGGAGCCTATTCCAGGCAATACCAGGGTGATAGCTGTACATTTTGCGTCCAAATTTAGACTTGGGTTTGTAGATTTGTAGTAGGTCTTAGTTTTGTTTGTTAGAAATATAAAACCTTCGAACTAAGAATAAGGTTCCACAGGCTGCTGAGCTTGTAAACCCTGACAGGTCTTTTCAAGAACATTTAAATAAGCAGCTAACCTCTAAGCTTTGGGATTGGCTCCTTGTTTTTTTATCTCCCAGATTTTCCTCCAATCAGCTCCCATGGTCCCTCCCACCATTGTTTGTAACTGCCTTTAAAAAACTGACCTGTTGAATGCAATGTATTAGAACAAGAGCACTTGCCAATCTACCTACTTAACTGAATAAACTACTGGAAACTTCAATGGGGTGTCTTTATTCCTCCCACAGACAGGTATCAGAGAGAGAGAGTCTCCTAGATCTGCTAGCTAATGTGATTTTATCTGGACTAATACTTTATACTCAGTTTCTTGTTAGACACAGGAGGGATGCCAGACTTCACTCGAGCCCTCTGGATTACCTCTCTTTTCAAACATGCCATCTTAGGCTGAGTATTTCAGCTCAGTAACATAAGGACATGTCTTATCTTGTAAGCTGTACTGTGATACCAACGTATTTGTGAGTGCTGCTTTGCAGGGTGTTTCCTTTTCTGCATGGTTGTCCTTACCTAAGTAAGGTGTGGTGGTAGACAAAGCTCACCACATTACAGGTACAACGGGGTTTGTCCTTTGGAAAAACAGTGTTCTAATTGTTTTACCCACAGCTTTAGTAGATTCATTTGTGATGGGATTTTGACTTGTGGAATGTCAATGGCAGGTTGTGCATTGACTTCTTGTGATGAATACCTGACATAGTTTTATAATTTATTTTTTTTACTTTCTCTTCTGTCTTCGGTAATTCTGCTATCTGTTAAAAAATCCCTTCTAGTTCTTCATGTATTTCTAATAAATATGTTGTACTCAGTGTATATGCCATGTATAGCTTCTTTTATTTTCTGTATTTTACTTTTAGTTCATACATTTTTATATTATGTAACATCTTCATCAGACTTCACAATGATTTGCACAAGTGCTTTCTGAATGGGCATTGCAAGAGTCTCAGGTCAGTTTCCACTTTAGCTTCTTTTCCACAAACACTTTCATAGAATTTTTCACATCCACACACTTCATTTTCTATCTGAGCATATCTGTTTTGAGACTCTGTAAACTTTCTTGGCCTCTAGTTTTCAAACTTCTTGTAAATTATGTTTTGGTAAATATTTAAATGTCCTTCTTTTTGGTTTCACTCATACTTAATTATCTGGGCTATTTATCCAATGGGTGATTGGCTTCTGACTAATCAGAAATTCCTGGTAGAGAAAAATTCTTTGAAAGCCTCCCTCTCTGTGCAAGCAATGGTACAAAAAGGGAGTAAACAAACAGATGTGGTTCACTGGGCAAGGAGAAATCCCCTGGAAAGGAGGGAGAGATTTATATTGCCAAGTGTACCCCTACTGAATTACAGGTTGAACCCAGTCGTATGTAATAAATCATAATACATTTTCTGTGTATAGGAATTTCAGTCTGCTTCATCTGGAAAAACAAACAAAAAAAAAAAAAAAAACACAAACAAAATATCCTGCTCCAAATACACAGACCTATAACACTTCTAAGAAAATTCCGTTAAAAAATAGAATTTTTTACACAAATATTTCACGTGAGCATTAGCACAGAAACTCCCTTAGAAATGTAATGACAGTTCTAAAATCAATTAGTTTCCTGGCAAACACAGCACTTCAATCAGAAAAAACACAAGGTGTTCCTCACAAAAATAGTTTTAGAGGAAGGTTATCCCCAGCAGGAGACTTACCTCTTTTTAGCAAAAAAGCTCTAGGTATTTTCACCCTCTAATCATATTTATGTTGGAGTTCCCATTGAGTTCCTGCCAGTTAACAGTGTGTGGAAGGCACCCTCAAGCTTTGAAAGCTGGATGGTCCTTTGGATAGTACCCAAATAGCTTACACTATTGCAGAATTGATCTATATGCTGAACATCAGTAGTTTGCACTTTGGGATGGTTCCATACACGCATTTTCTGTCACTCACTGTGACCACGGCAGATTGGAGTATACCATCACGTTCAGTCTTCCTCTTAACTGCTTTCTCTGGTAAGAGAGGTTTAAAGCTATAGAGTACTAGCAAGTTTAATCCAGGATCGCACTTATTCTTCTTTCGGCTTTTCCCAGTTAGGAGTCGCCACAGTGGATCACCTGTCCGCTCATGATTGGCAGTGGAGTTTTAAAGTGTTGAGTTGCCAGCCCGGCGCTCAACCTTCCACGGAAGGCACACACATGCACACACTCACACCTAGGGCCAAGTTAGAGTGTCCAATCCACCTACAGCATGTCTTTGGGATGTGGGAGGAAACCGGAGCACCCAGAGGAAACCCACGCGACCACAGGGAGGACATGCAGACTCCACACAGAAGGCACCCCAGCCGAGGATTGAACCAGAGAACCTCTTGCTGTAATGGGACAATGCTAACCACTGCACCACCGTGGCCGCCCATTAATCCAGGATTGCACTGCAGTGGGGAAAAGGGCATATACCTTTGACTTGCCATAGAGTACTACTTGTTAGTGAAATCAGTTTTAGGTGAAATGAACTTTAGGTGATTTGGTCTCAGTGAAATGGGTGTCAGTGAAATGGTCTTTCAGTGAAGTGATATGAATCTGTATATATATATATATATATATATATATATATATATATATACACACACACACACACACACACACACACACACACACACACACACACACACACACACACGCACACACACATTCTCTCTCTCTAGATGTATATATATAGGTGGTAATCCATTAAGTACAGAAGAAGTAATTAGGGACCTGGGGACCCATGTTGATAGCAATCTCTCATTTGACAACCACGTGGCCAAAGTGGTTAGAAAAACATTTTATATAGCCCACCTAATCATGAAGGGATTCACATCTAGATCAGGGGTCGTCATCGTGCCTCTTTACTCATCCCTCATCAGGCCCATAATTGAGTACAATGCCCCTTTTGGGATGTACCTTACCAGACACCTGCAGCAACTGGAAAGACCCCAAAAGTACCTCACCAAGAGGATCAAAGGGCTCAAACAGATGCCATATGCTGCCCGGTTAAAGAAACTCCAGCTCTACTCAGTGGCATACCTCCTGTTCAGAGGCGATCTGTGCCTGACGTATAAAGCCATGTCCAACCCGGAATTAATGGACATGCTGCACCTCAGAAAATCCAAATCCCATCGAGCTCTGGCCGAGAGACTTGAACCTCAGCACTGAGATAAATAGGACATGCTGGAGGGACAGATTCATAACCCAGAGGCTCCCTTCACTCTGGAATAAAATCCCAGTCCAGGTTAGGCAGAGTCCCTCATTGACTCTCTTCAAGAGGAATCTTGATGAGTGGATGGGAGAGCGTAGGTTTACCCCGGGTATCACTTCTGTGTCACTGTTAGACAGAGGCACAGTATACTAACCTTGAAAAAGGGCATAGCAAAATAAATTTAAAATGGGTGGCGAAAGCCAAACACATTCTGACTAGGCTTATAAATGCCCTAGGGCAGATAGCTTAGTATGAACCTATGAACCTATGAACCTGTATATATATATATATATATATATATATATATATATATATATATATATATATATATACACACATATATATATGGATTTCCTTTGACTGATCAAATTTACAATTCAGCAAAACTAAGTTTCGCTAGTCTGGTTTCACAAAAGTGCATTTCTCTAGAAATGCTCTTTCATGAAAAAAACAGTTAATCGAAGAATAAAAAAAACAAACAAAAAATACACTACACTAAATTATGCAGGGGGGGCAAGCCCCCCTGCACCTGCCATGTGGGGCACTACACCCATCCACACTCCCGCTACTAATATGGTATATACCAACTCCGAGATCACATCACAGTGGAGAAAAGGGAAAATTCCCTTATCTCCACTGTACTGCACCTTCCAACAACAACCTCAGTGAAAAAGAAGTTGTGTACTCACCATAACGTTCCATGTGAGTTGTCCCATATCGCCTTCATTCATCACAGATGGGGTTAGGAGCCAATCCTTGGCTCTGACACGGCTGACTAGCAAGCTCAAAGTTCTCCAGTAGCTCGAGACCCCACCCCTTACCCCATAATGCACTGCTGGAATTACCTCAGATCTTGTTTGCTGCGTACCATATAGAAGTACAATAATTATTCTGCCTAGGAATGAATACACATTGAAAAACCAGGATGAAGACAGCCTCCAGGTCAACTGTCAGCCAGGAGTGGGAAGGAGGGAGGGATGTGAGAATGAAGGCGAGATGGAACAACTGACATGGAACATTATGGTGAGTACATAACTTCTTTATGTGAAGTTGTTCAATCTCGCCTTTCATTCATCACTGATGGGTAGTGTCCCTAGCACCCTGATCTTGGGTGGCTCACGGAAGTACACTCTTCAGAACCGTAGAACCAAATGAAGCCCTGTCCCTGGAGGCCTTATCCACTTTGTAATGAGTTATAAAAGTGTGAGGTTTAGACCAGGTGGCTGCTGCACATATGTTGTCCAAAGGTAATTTGGCTTGAAAGGCTGAAGAGGTAGAAACTGATCTGGTTGAATGAGCCTTCACCTTACTAGACAAGGGCATATTATGACAAGCATATGTGTAAGTGATACAATCTGACAGCCACTTAGAGTTGTTTTGGCAACTGGTTTACCTTTCCTGGTCTCAGAAAAGGACACAAAGAGCTGATCTGATTTCCTAATGTCTTTGGTTCTGTCTAAATAAAATCGAGTTTGTACAACATAATATTCCAATTTGTTGGTGCAATTAGGGAAGAAAACAGGCAACTCAATGACTTGATTAATGTTAGCCTCAGAGAAAACGGGCAACTCAATGACTTGATTAATGTTAACCTCAGAGAAAACGGGCAACTCAATGACTTGATTAATGTTAACCTCAGAGAAAACGGGCAACTCAATGACTTGATTAATGTTAACCTCAGAGAAAACGGGCAACTCAGTGACTTGATTAATGTTAACCTCAGAGAAAACAGGCAACTCAATGACTTGATTAATGTTAACCTCAGAGAAAACTGGCAACTCAGTGACTTGATTAATGTTAACCTCAGAGAAAACGGGCAACTCAGTGACTTGATTAATGTTAACCTCAGAGAAAACGGGCAACTCAGTGACCTGATTAATGTTAACCTTAGAGAAAACGGGTAACTCAATGACTTGATTAATGTTAACCTTAGAACTTACTTTGGGCAGAAAGGATGGATTAGTTCTGAGAGATACTCTGTCAGTATGCAAGACCATGTAAGGGGGCTTGATGGAAAGGGCTTGGAGCTCTGACACTCTACGGGCTGAAGTGATGGCTACTAGGAAGATAAATTTCCATGACAAGAATTTTAGTTCACAAGATGATGCAGGCTCAAAAGGAGGAAGAATGATACGAGATAACAAAATTCAAATTCCAGGGGGAATAAGGTGTCTTCACTGGAGGCCTTATGTGAAAGGAACCTTTTAGAAAAGCCTTAGACAATTGGTGAGCCATAATATTCAAACCATCGATCCCTAGATGGAAATTAGATACAGCAGCTAATTGCACTCGCACCGTGGCTGCCGCTGCTCCTTTGTTGAAGATTTCTGTCAAGAATTGTAAGATAGAAAACAATGGCACTTGATAAGGGTCAGTGTTGTGGGAAGAAGCCCAAAAGGAAAATTTCTTCCACTTTCTACGATACAATCTTCTGGTGGAAGGTTTGTGGGAAGCCAACAAAATCTGACTAGTGTCATGGGAAAGATTATAGAACCTGGCTATGGGGGAAATTGGAGCAGCCAAGCGGTTAACTTCAGTGTCTGTAATGATGGGTGAAGATCCCCTGACGGATGTGGCAACAAGTCCAGAACTGGGTCCAGGATCCATGGATCTTCCAGAATATGATGGTAAAGAAATGTGAACCAAACCTGCTGAGGCCAATGAGATGCTATGAGGATGATTGTCTGTCCCAGCGATATTGCTTTCTGTAAGAATTTGGATATCAGGGGAATTGGTGGAAATGCATAGAGGAGACCCAGGGGCCAATCGGGGACAAGAGCATCCCTCGGGGAGTGACCTGGCATGGGAATCAGGGCAAAATAGCTTCTGCATTTATTGCTGATGTGACTGGCGATGAAGTCGCATGAAAGCTGGCCCCATTTGCGGAAGATCCTGTCCGCAATCTCTTGTTTGAGGGACCATTCATGGGGCAACAAGATTACTCTGCTCAGTCTGTCCGCTATTACGTTGGATTTGCCCGGGATGTGTGTTGCCAACAGAAAGTGCTGGGATGACAGTGCCCACTGCCATACTCTGAGGGCTTCTCAGCAAAGGGGATAAGACTTGGTCCCGCCTTGTTTGTTCAGATATCAGACCACTGACATGCTGTCTGTCTGTATTGCAATTGTCCCTAGAGGAAGAGAGTCCTGAAAGTACTGCAGTGCTAGAAGTACTGCTCTCATCTCCAGGACATTGATATGCAGATGTGATTCTTGATCTGTCCATGTGCCTTGGGCAGTCTTTCCCTGAAAAAGCCCCCCACCCCACCCTATCAGGGAAGCATCGGTGGTCACAGTGGCAACTGGAGGGGGAAGCATGAAAGGACGTCCTATTGTGACATGAAGAGACGTCAACCACCACTGAAGATCCTTCTTGCAGGAATTTGTTATCAGGATCCTGTGACTCATTGGAGGTTCTTGGTAAGACCATTGTGTGAATAGAAGCCATTGAAGGATTCTCATATGCATCCTTGCTAACGGAATTGCTAGAATAGCTGCCGCCATCAATCCTAGAAATTTCAGTACTTCTGCTGCTGGTGCTCTGTTCTTTGATATTAGGGGCATGATGTGTTGACGAAGAATAAAGATTCTTTCTGGTGGAAGGAAGAGAGTGGTGGTTGACGTGTCTAGTTCTGTCCCTATAAAAACAATATGCTGCAATGGCAACAAGGCAGACTTTTCAAAGCTGACTGTAATACCTAGCTGATCGCAGAGTGGCAGAGTAGCTTCTCTCACTTGAAGAAGTTGATGCCTGGTGTTGGATGTAAGAAGCCAATCATCTAGATACAGAAACACCTGGAATCCTAGATGCCTCAGCTGAGCCGTGACTACTGCCATGAACTTGGTGAACACTCAGGGGGCTGTAGTGAGACCAAAGGGCACAGCTCAGAATTGATAATGATTGACTCCCAGCCAGAAATGCAGGTGATCTCTGGATGGTCTGGCCATCTTTATGTGATAGTACGCATCCTTGAGATCGATCAAGAACATCCAATTGCCCTTCCCCAACAACGGGAGTATGGATTGTAGCATGACCATTCAGAACTTCTCTTTTCTCACAAATTGGTTGAGCCTGCTGAGATCCAAAATGGGTCTCCAGTCCCCTGTTTTCTTTGGAACCAAAAAGAACCTTGAGTAAGTTCCAAATCCTGTCTGGTCTGCTGGGACTGTCTGGATGACTCTTTTCCTAGCAATCAGCGTACCTCTATTGCTGCTTGTCCCATGTGACTGGGTGGAACATCTGGGATTTTTTTGACGGGAAGAGGCTGGGTGGAGAATGGTATGAAATACCCTCTGGAAATTATACTTTATACCCAACTGTCATTTGTTATATTTAGCCATGCTTTGGGGTACAAAGATAAGTGACCCCCGACTGCCTCCAGAGTAGGACAGCCGGGCCTCCCTTTGGGAGCGCTAGTAGGATTGACCAGAGACGTGATCTCTGTCACCCTGGTGTTGCGGACCCTCTCTGCCGCGAGGGTGGCGTCTTCCATTGAAACCCCCTCCTCTGCCTCTGGAGGGGGGCTCTCCACATGTGTCTTGACAAGCTCCTTGGGCTTTCCGGAACCACATCTTTCCTCCTCTCTGACCTTTGGGAAAGGGTCGAGTGGGGGTGGAAAAATGGACTCCGACAGCAGACAGAGTCTTTCCTTCTTGCTCACACCTGGTCAAGGTCTCCTTCATCTTTGGCCCAAACAAAGATGAGCCGTCAAATGGGGGATTAGTAAAAGAAGACTTGAAGGGTTCTGCGAAGGTACAGAGTCGCATCCAGGCATGCCTACAGAGAGTGATTTCTGTACCTATGGCTCTACTCGAATCATCAGCTGCGTATGATACGAGATGCATGGATGAGTTGACTATTGAATTGAGGGTAGAGAGCTGAGTGGCAATCTTATCGGATACACTCAAAGCTACAGCACCCTGAAGAATATCTCCCCACTCCTTAAGGAGATCTCTCTGCAGTCTGGTAAAATTTGTCAAGTAGTTCAGTGATCTGAGTGAGAAAGTTGCTGAACTGAACATGCATTTCCCATATCTATCCATGATCCTAGATTCTCTGTTAGGAGGATGGATAGATGAGGAGGTCTCAGACATTTTCTTTTTGGTGGCTACTGCCACCACCATGGCATCAACAGGGACTCCCTTGGTCAAAAAGGACTTATCCACAGTGGCTGATAGGCCTCCTAAGAATAGGTTCCATAGATTCTGGAGACTCCCACGCCCTATGAGAGATCAAATCCATAAGCTCATCGTAGGGCAGAGATACCCAAGAGGTGGAAGGTTGAGACCCAAACGCCTTCAGGAGAACCGACTCATCCTCAGTAGGGCTCTTGGACTGCCAATCACCCCTCTGCCTAAGGATTTCAAGAATCTCTGCAAAGGAGATGTCCTCAGAGGGGGATCTGGGGGACCCTTCTGATTCATTCAGGGCAGTGTCCAATGTGATGGACTCCTGGGGGGAGTCCAGATGCCTCCTCTTGCATAATCTCTTCCTGGGAACCTCTTCAGAGGGAACTTCTGGAGAGGTCTCAGAAGAGCAGGGAGCACCCTTTGGGGCTACCTGAGGCTCTGGGTCTCTATGCTTGGGATGACCGGAGGAAACAGAAACAGACACAGGCACTTTAGGGGAAGAAGAGGCCAGACCTTGAGATAAGGAATTCTTGGGAGACAACACTCGCCTTATGGCATTGAATGCACCTCGGCTCTGATGAGAAGGAGTCGATGGCTCCGATGGAGCTGCGATCTCCTCCCTCACCGAACTGTAGGCTCTGAGCCCGAGGTAGGAGCCAAGCTCACCCGAGCTGAGGCCCCAAGAGGAAGGGTCGACACTGACAAGTCGGTGCAGCTATCCTTCCTGGACCCGACCAGAGAGTGTCGGCTCCTAGAGCCCCCAGTTGGCACCGGGAATGTCCAAGCAGACGGAGCCGATGACACTGGAGCAAGTGTCAGCTCTAAGGGATCCACAATCATCAGGTTGGCCTCCTCCAGCTCCAAAGGACCAGTATGGCTTGGAGGAGGAGTAGACAATTCAAAGGAAGTGGTCTTTAGCTCCGATGGTTGTGTCTGAGCTGATAGCAATTTAACTAGGCCTGGTGCCTTTAAGAGTTTCTGAACCAGCCGGTCCATATCCAGATCAGATAGGCTGAGAGAGGACCTGGAAGAGTGGACAGATGGAACCGATTGGAGCAATATGGAAGGAGGTTTTTTGGCCACTGGTTCCAAAGCCGTGTCCCGGTTCTGAAAAGAGCAGACTGTCATCTCCAAGGTCAGTGGAGCTGAAGACACCACACTCTCTGACCTTTTTCCTTTTTTTGATTTAGAATCAGTGGAAGACTTAGAGGATTTAGATGATTTAATGGCTCCATCCTGGTCAGACAATGCCTCAGAAAAGGGGTGTTTAATGATACCCCTATCAATCAATTTCCTCTTCCTTTCAGCTAACACTCTTGTGGAAAAGGAATGACATATGCTGCAAGACTCTTGCAGATGCACCTCACTCAAGCAGTAAACACTCTGTGACTGACATTTTCTGCCCTCAGTCTGGGCATTTTTTAAACCTAGACTTTGGATGCTTGTCCTTATCTTCAGACATTACATAACTCAAGCACACTGTTTAACTATGAGCTGTTTTAAACTAAATAATTCACACAAACACACACACAGCCCAAAAGGGGCACTAACAACTAAATAATTACAAATAGTAATTAGAGATTCCAAAACTATAGTCCCAAAAGGGATCACTGACTAATCACTAATCCTAAGGCCAAAAGGCCGAAGGCAAGATAGATAATACAGAGGAAAGGGGTATAAACACAGAAAAAACTACTATCTACTAGCTAGTATATCTGCTGCCAAGAACAGAACAAGGCCATATAAAAAAAGAAAACATAATTTGCTGAAAGTTGAAAAACTCCTAATAAAGTCTTGAGCCAAGCTGGAAACCATGTGATACGTACCGCGGCAAACTAGATCTGAGGTAATTCCAGCAGTGCATTATGGGATAAGGGGTGGGTTCTCGAGCTACTGGAGAACTTTGAGCTTGCTAGCCGGCTGTGTCGGAGCTGAGGATCGGCTCTGAACCCTATCAGTGATGAATGACAGCCGAGATTGAACAAATTCACATCTGTAGTTTTGTGAAAGTGCATTTCCGGAGAAATGCACTTTCGGCAAAACTTAGTTTCACTGACTATATCTTCTTCTTTCAGCTTTTCCCAGTTAGGAGTCGCCACATCAGAACACCTGTCCAGTCATGATTGGCAGTAGAGTTTTTATGGTGTCGAGTTGCCAGCCCGGCACCCAACCTTCCACAGAAGGCACATACACACACACACACACACACACACACACACACACACACACACACACACACACACACACACACACATGCACTCACACCTAGGGTCAATTTAGAGTGTCCAATCCACCTAGAGCATGTCTTTGGGATGTGGGAGGAAACCAGAGCACCCGGAGGAAACCCACATGACCACAGGGAGGGCATACAGACTCCACACAGAAGGCACCCCAGCCAAGGATTGAACCAGAGAACCCCTTGCTGTGAGGTGACAACGCTAACTGCTGCAGCACCATGGCCGCCCGAGTTTCGCTGACTATATATATATATATATATATATATATATATATATATATATATATATATATATATATATATATATATATATATATATATATATATATAGGTCACTGTGACAATGTCGAAACACAAAATCGAAAATGCACTTTTGCTAAATGAAGAGTGGAAAATTAAAGAAAGCACGCAGTTTGCATGCACTGTTAGTTGTAAATCAACGTATAGTGTTGATTTACAACTAACGAAGCTATTGCTGACATCGTGGTACAGTGGAGATAAGGGAATATTCCCTTTTCCCCACTGTGGTGCGATCTCGGAGTGAGAATAATAACGTAGGGGGTGTGGGAGTGCAGGGGGGCTTGCCCCCCTGCATAACACTGTTTGATGTAAATTTTTTTTTTATATTAATTTCTTTAGCGAAAGTGCATAGTCGACAATATGCACTTTCGACAATATGCACTTTCGCTAAAGTGTGTTATCGGAAACACAATTCGATGGATTGTGTTTTCAATAATACAACAGTGACCTATATATATATATATATATATATATATATATATATATATATATATATATATATATATATATATATATATATATATATATATATATCTATATCTATATACATTATATGGGTCTACTGTATAAGTTCGAAAATACACTTCTTTGAACTCACACAGTAGAGCCTGGGTTACGCAAAAGTGCACTTCATCGATAGTTCACTTTCGCGAAACCCGCTTCAGCGAATGGGCTATGTACTGATGTTTAGTGCAGTAGCTATGGATCTTAGGGTTAGGGTGCGGGTCATGGTAAGGGAATAGCTAGTAGGGCTATCCCCTTACCATGACCCAAGCCCTAACCCTAAGGTCCGTAACTTCTGCACCACAGTGGAGGACATAGCACATTTTCCTGCTGTTCTCCACTGTGGTGCGATCCATGCACTTTCAAATAAGTGCACTTTCACGTAACTGAGCGGTCTACTGCTCTTTTTCAAATACGATGTATTCGATGAAAAGGAGTAGACCTATATATATATTGGCAGAGCGCCTTCTGTGCTGACTGAGTTTGAGTGAGTTTTAAAAACATGCAGGTAGGTGCATGTGCGTGCACCTTCTGTGAAGGTTGGGTGCCAGGCTGGCAACTTCACACTGTAAAAACTTCACTGCGAACCAGTCTGCGTACTGGTGATCCCCTGTCTTAACCCCTAACAGAAGAAGCCAAAAGACATTGTTATATACATATATATTGTACATTACACTCTGCTTGATTGTAGATTGCATTGTGCTTGTTCACTAGAATGTACATACATAATTATTTGTATGTAATTAGTCTGCATCACTCTGTCACTGCTTACATTTCTGTATTTTTGTTAGTGAAATTTTTTTATTGCATCCAGGATGAGTCTGGCATAGGTCAATATTGATCAATGAACTACCCTGGTAAACAAATGTAAATAAATGAATAAACTATTGTATTAGAATATCTATTGTTTGTTACATGCACCCCAGTCTCCCACCATGCAGTCTGTATATCTTCTGCTTTACTCTGGATTCCACCGACTGAAGCTTTGCAGTCATTCCATTCTGGAGATACAGTGGCTATTACACAGTAGCCAATTGCCCAGTTTTGCACCCATTTTTTTCCAGCCTGTTTTTTTCTTATCAGCTTGCAAAAAGACGACCATTTTGTTTTTGTTCTGCTGTAATCTCTCAAGTCGCCCCTCTTACCAAGCACCCACCCACACTTCCACACCCTAAACCCTTTCTAACTTTTGTGGTTTATTACTATACTCATTTCTACACTGCAAAGATACCTTTGTTGTTCAAAGCTAGACCACAGACTGAAAAAAACAAGTATGTAACTGTACACACTTTCATGCTGTTTTGAATGTAGTATCACAACTTGAGTAGTTTTACATGTTCTTTGACATAATTACTCCATTACTACATTGTCAACAGGTAGATTTATTCAGAAGGGTGATTTCTTGGATACTGCGTGACATTACCTCTCTGGAGTTCAAATTTAAGTGCCAGCATCACATCTGTAGAAACGTACAGCTTTGTCACTTTTAAACATTATTATCTAAGTTCACAACACAGTTGTATCTGTCCTGCAGCTCAGTAACAAAACAACTGCAACTAATTCACATTTTGATCAAAGTACTGACATTTTACATCTCAGAAGTGACTCTACAAACAGATTTTGATCTGCAAATTGCGTCTGCCAAATGCCACACTTAACAAGTGTGAATATAAATTACACAGAAAGGACGAGGACGTGTTACAAAAGGTTCAAATGGGACGGCTCCAAGAACATAGGGCTATCAGTGGAGAGTGTGAAGAGGGGTAATAATACAGAAACTTACAAGTATTAAACTGGAATTAACAAGTGATGGTGACAAATTGTTTTCTAGTAATTCTCCTGGATTGCACCATGTCTGCATGGAATAAAAGTTCGGATAAACAGAATTCAACAAATACATGTTTCCCTCAGAAGAAGAGGCGTACAAGTGATGCATTAATTTCATGTTTTAGACGGTTTTGCCCTCTGAAATAAACCATTGCAGCTTTAGGAAACATGCCTTAAAAAGACAGAAAGATCTGATAAAGGACATTGCCCTTGTGGTGTTATCTGAAACACAGCATGTTTTATTTTACAAAAAGTTCTGAACATATTGATTTTTACAGATATTATGTATGTTATTGAAGTGTGACATAATTATCTGTTTCCATCATCTGTCACAGTACTTATTGCTTCTCTTATGCAATACCTTTCCAAAGTAGCTCCTCCAGCCTCTAGGCAACACCCTGCTAAACTAATGTCAGACTGAAACTTTTCTTCCCTGCAAGTACCATATCTTCTGTCTGCCTTCCTTGCTTCCTTATCACCTCTTCTCTAGCTGCTGTGTTCTCACTTTTGCCTTTTACCTTGCTCATCCCTCACAAGATGTGCCCCACTACTGAATGTGCTGTCAGCCCAAATCATCATTTAATTTTTTCCCTATGTTTCCACCTAATCGGATCCTGTCAGGCCACATCTTTTTGTCGTCAGTGCTTAGTTTCTCCATTGTTTTTTCTGTTCTTTTGCAGCCTGCCCTCACTCATTTCACTAACGTTGCACTCTGCCATGAAACAGGTGCCTACATTTGATTTTATCTCTGTAACTCATACTTATTAAATACAGCATTTCTTTTCTAACTTCCACTCACCCATGCCCTCTGCTCTTTTCAAGAAACTTCACCCGCTGCTTCCATGTGGGTACAAGCCTTAACTATGAACACTTAATAGTAATTTTTTCCCCTCACTTGCTTTCACAGAGCACATTGTTTTACATTACTCAAAACTGTCTGCAGTATTTTTGTAGCATGAATATACTAGACATGATATGACAATGTATACATTTCCTTTTTTTATGTAACTACACTTTGCTTTGCCTTATTTAACAGAAATGTGGCATTTCTTCCTAAGCCAGCTAGTCTTTGCTCAGTGGTTTCCAGAGTAATACTCCATCACAGTTTATTCTTGCATTATACCAGGATGTGAGGAAAGGAAGTAAAAATACTTAACAGGATTTGAGCAATGATTTGAACAAGTTATTTTTGTAAGTGGAATTTAATGAGCAAAATGCAAAGTTAAGCATTTTGTTGTGGGTAATCCGTGTAAAACAACACATCAAAGTAGTGATGGTGGAGGTTTATCCTTAAAAGACAGGAGAAAATCATCTGAGGATTCTAGTTACTTCTAGAGTGACTACGGCTTTCTGCTGTTCAAAGTATATGCAGTACAGTCATTACACAAGAAACTGTAGAAAATAATCAAAAAGACATGCCAGGATTTCAGGAATGTCTAAACATGTTAGCTTAAGTAAGAAACACATAAATAAGCACACATACATACACAGTCATAAGTGCAAGCACACATGCGCACACACACACACACACACACACACACACACACACACACACACACACACACACACACACACACACACACACACCCACATGCAGCGCACACACACGCACACACACACACACACACACACACACACACACACACACACACCCACATGCAGCGCGCACACACACACACATGCACACATGCACACCCACATGCAGCGCACGCACACACACACACACACACACACACACACACACACACACACACACACACACACACACACACACACACACATGCATGCCCACACAACATAATGCATCTGGGGAGGAATAACAGGAAACGATAACACAGTTAAGTGACACGCATGAATGAAAGGAGCAAAGAAGGATGATGGGGTAACGGGCTGCACAGGCATCAGAGGGGGAACACAAAGCTATTATCCTTTTGTAGACATATTTGTTTAGATTCTACCTGAAGCTTAGTGTTTGTTACTAGACACCTCAAGCTTCTATGAAAATTGATTGAACGAGAGAACTCAGGTGCAACAGAGCAACAAAACTGTAATAAAAGCCACAGCGAGAGAGATAGAGAGAGATTACAAGAATTTAAGTTTTGAAAAAAGAAGGCCGATATGGGATGTGAAAAATATGTTTAAATACCTTGAAAGTATCAATAAATTCCAAGTGGTCAGTGTTGTGTTGTAAATACACATCACGATGGCTCAGAGTAGCCTCTTATTTTCTTTTAAACTCTGGCAAACTGGTTGCTAAAAGTCTGATTTGCACTTACTGATTGTGCCCCCTAGCTGGAGAACCAGGAGACAGTAGAAGGAGAGAGGTTATGATCGGAGAGTTTGGAGAGGAGCAAGTGGTGTCAGATAGTGTCGAAATAGACAGGAAATTAGTTTGTTTTGGTCTCTGGTGAGGG
The DNA here is from genome assembly GCF_019279795.1 of Protopterus annectens. NCBI lineage: Eukaryota > Metazoa > Chordata > Ceratodontiformes > Protopteridae > Protopterus > Protopterus annectens. The sequence goes on along the minus strand of NC_056741.1, from coordinate 64,924,053 downwards.
ATATTGTGTGAGCAAAGGAAATGCGGGCTGTAGAGGTACCTTGACAGGGGCGGAAGCCATGTTGGGTGGGGGTGAGTTTTTCATTAAGTAGGGAGTCCAGCAATTGCCTGTGTATACATTTCTGTAGAATTTTAGAGAGAGGTGACAGTACTGCTATAAGCCAGTAGTTTGAAGTGTCTGTGGAATTGCCACCCTTGTGAATAGGTATGGTATAACATTTTTTCCAAAGTGTGGGAACTGTTGATTTAGATATAGAGTGGTTAATGAGGATAGAGATAGGGAGGGCAATGGAGTGCATAGCTAGTTTAAGGAAGAGCAGAGGCAGGTTATTCAAAGAAGGAGAGCATGGCTTAAGCTTAAGGAGGTGTCTTTTTATATGGCTAGTGGAAATCGTTTTTAGTGAGAAGGACTTGTTTTGGTCACAGGTAGAGGTAGGGTGAGTAGGTTTGGATGGATTAGTAGTTTATATTAGTTTGCTCATAGTGTCAGTGAAAAAAGAAGTTATGTGCTCACCATAACATTCTATGCTAGTAGTCCATTTCACCCTTCATTTTTACGTATGGGTTCGGAGCTGATCCTTGGCTCCAACTCGGCCGATTTATAAGCTCAAAGACTTTTGGTTGGCTTGTGGCTAAGCAGGTATCCCATTGTGCACCAGTACAAACCCCAGATCTTGTTTGCTGCTCAATAGAAGAAATAACCATAAAGACAAACCAATACTAAAGGGTCTCCAACCAAAGATAACCAAAATATTAATACCTCCAGATTCTTCCATGATGGGGGCAGGAGGGCGGGTTGGTAAAAATGAAGGGTGAGATGAACTACCAACATGGAACATTATGGTGAGTACATAACTTCTTTATGTTTGTAGTCCAATCTCACCTTCATTTTTACGTATGGGACAGCGTTCCTAATTCTTGGGTGGCTCATTGGAAAATGCTCCTGAGCACCGTGGAGTCAAAGGACGCTCTAGCCCGAGAAGCTAAATCCAATTTGTAATGTGTAATAAAAGCGTGAGGGGTAGCCCATGTAGCTGCTGCACAAATATTATCAAGTGGGACCCTGGCTTGAAAGGCTGCAGAGGTAGACAGAGACCTGGTAGAATGAGCCTTGATCCGGGAAGGTAAAGGTCTGCCCTCCGAATTGTAGACAAAGACTATGCAACTGGAAATCTAATTAGATAGTGTCACTTTAGAAACTGGTAAACCCAATCTAGATTCAGAAAAGGAGATGAATAGCTGATCTGATTTCCTAAAGTCCTTGGTCCGATGCAAATAAAAACGTAGCTGTCTATGAATGTCTAGTTGATGAAACCGATATTTAGCTGCATAACAGTGATTAGGGAAAAAAACTGGGAGTTCTATGGATTGATTTAAGGTGGCGCGAGAACAAACTTTGGGAACAAAGGAGGTGTTAGTATGCAGTGAGACCGTGTCTTTATGAAAGATAAAATAAGGTGGCTTAACAGATAAGGCTTGTAACTTCGATACCCTTCTTGCAGATGTGATAGCTACCAAAAACAAAGTCTTCCAATTCAAAAATTTCAATGAGGATGAGTGAGAAGGTTCAAACGGGGAAGATGTCAGTTTGGACAATACAAAATTTAAATCTCAAGAAGCCACAGGCGCTTGAAGAGGTGGCCTCAGTAGAGTGGCTCCTTTTAAAAAGGTCTTGCATAGCTTATGAGACATTAAATTGGTGTCTGGAAATCCTAAATGGAAATGAGAAATAGCCGCCAATTGAACTCTGATAGTGGCAGCGGCAGATCCTTGCTGAAAAAGCTGAGAGAGAAATTCCAAAATTACAGGGATAGAAGCAGTGTAGGGATCACATTCATTTTCTGTGCCCAAATAGAAAAACGTTTCCATTTACTGCCATATAGTCTCCTATCTGAAGGTTTATGGGAGGAATAAGGATATGTGACACTGAGGCAGATACATCATGAAGCCTGACTAGGGATAGAAGGAGCAGCCATGCTGTCAATTTGAGGGTGTGGATCGAGGGATGTAGTGACCCTGACATGTGAGTCAAAAGATCTGGAGCTGGGTCCAGAATCTAAGGATCGTCCAGGAGAATAGGCTCGAGGAAGGGGAACCAAACCTGACTAGGCCAGTAAGGAGCAATGAGGATTAACTTGCATCCCAGCCATCTGGCTTTCTGAATCACTTTGGAAATGAGAGGAAATGGAGGAAAAGCATACAGAAGACCCAGGGGCCAATCGTGAGCTAGAGCGTCTCTGGGTTTCTCCCCAGATGGGGAATGAGGGAAAAATAGCTGCTGCATTTGGCATTGACTGGACTGGAAAAAAGGTGCAGCAAGGCTGTCCCCATTTGCGGAAAATCTGTTCCGCTGTTTCTTGTTTCAGAGACCACTCGTGATGCAGTAGGATCGCCCGACTGAGCTTGCCGGCTATCATGTTGGTCGTCCCTGGGATGTGCGTTGCTACCAGAAAGCACTGGGAAGAAATCGCCCATGGCCTCTCGACAGAGTGGGTAAGATCTGGTACTGCCCTGTTTGTTGATATACCAAACTACCGACATGTTGTCTTTTTGTATCGCAATAGTCCCTAGAGGAAGAAGGTCTTGAAGTGCTTGCAACGGCAGGAGCATTGCCCTCATCTCCAGAACACTGATATGCAGGTGAACCTCATGTTCTTGCCATGTGCATTGGACAGTCCTGCCAAGATAATGCCCCCCCACCCAATCTGGGAGGCATCAGTGGTCACTGTGGCAATGGGTTGGGCAGGAACAAAGGGGGCACCCGTCGTCAACTGGCTGGGTGCTATCCACCAAAGGAGGTCCTCCTTGCAAGATTCCATCAGCAGAATAGGGTGACTCAGCAGAGGATATTGGAAGGACCATTGGGAAAACAGAAGCCACTGGAGAACTCTCATGTGCAACCTGGATAATGGTATTAATAGGACGGTGGATACCATAGTCTCGAGGAGCTGAAGAACCCACTTTGCTTTGACCTTCCACAATGGGAGAAAGCATTGAATTTGTGCCCTTTCGGTGGGAAGACGAGCTGTCATGTTCACTGTGTCTACCTCTGTGTCTATAAAAATCACAGATTGGGAGTGCGATAATGCAGATTTTTCCCACGTTATGGAGATCCTTAATTGAGCACAAAGTTGAATAGTGGCGTCCCTGTTTTGGAGAAGTAGATAGCTGGTGGGGGCAGTCAGGAGCCAGTCATCCAAGTACGGAAACACCTGGAATCCCTGACGTTTCAGGTATGCTGTCACTACTGCCATGCATTTGCTGAACACCCTGGGGGCTGTGGTGAGACCAAAGGGCAGAGCACGAAACTGATAGTGACTGGCTCCCAGCCAGATGTGTAGATGACTCCTGGATGCCTTGTCCATTTTTATATGGTAGTAGGCATCCTGGAGATCTATTGAGCACATCCAATAGACTTTCCCTAACAAAGGGAGTATCGACTGCAGTGTTACCATCTGAAACTTGTCCTTCCTCATGGATTTGTTTAATCTGTTGAGGTCCAATATTGGCCTCCAGTCTCCTGTTCATTTTGGGACTAAAAAGAACCTGGAGTAAGTTCCAGATCCTATCTGGTCTGTTGGGACGGGTTGGATGACTCTTTTTAAGAGCAACTTGTTGATCTCCACAGTTGCCTGATCCCTGAGATTGGGTGGTACAGCTGGGATCTTCTTGGGAACAAATGCTGGAAAAGAAAAGGGTATGATATAGCCTCTGGTAACAACTCTTTGTACCCACTTGTCTTGGGTTATACTTAGCCAGGCTTCTGGATACAAAGAAATGTGACACCTGACCGGCCCAGGAGAAATGCTGTCGGGCCCCACATCAGGAACGCAGTTAAGGCCATCCCCGAAAGTAATCATGACTTTGTTGGTATTGCGGACCCCCCCTGCCTCTAGGATGACGTCTACCATTTCCTCCTCCTCCTCTGCCTCTGAAGGAGGGTTCACCTTGTGTGTCCAGAAAGACCCTCTGGGACTTCTTGAACCACATTTTACCACACCTTTGACCTTTAGGAACCCGCTGCTATACTCGCTCCATCAGCCGCATAAGAAATAAGCTGCATGGAGGAGTTAACTATAGAATATAAGGTGGACAACTGAGCAGAAATCTTGTCAGGAAATCTCTCAGTACATGTACCCTGTATAGAATCTCCCAACTCCTTAAGAAGATCCCTCTGCAATCGTGTGAAGTGAGTGAGATAGTTCAACAATCGAAGAGTAAAAGCCCCTGAACTGAAGACACGCTTCCCATACCTGTCCATCTGTCGAGACTCCTTATTCGGTGGATGGACAGAAGAAGAAGTCTCAGCAAGCTCCTTCTTAATGGCCACTGCCACCACCATGGCATCTACAGGGACACCTCTGGACAAAAATTCTTTATCTGGAGGGGCAGAAAGAAACTTGTTGGGTCTCCTAGGGGCTGGCTCCACGTCATCAGGAGTATCCCATACCTTTTGACTAACTAAATCCATCAGTTCGTCAAAAGGTGGAAACACCCAAGAGGCAGAAGGGTGAGAACCGAAAGCCTTCAGGTACACCGACTCCTCGTCAGAAGGGTTAACAGTGGGCCAACCACACCTCTGCTTAAGGATCTTCAGGATGTCCATGAAAGAGACATCATCAGAGGACAACTTGGGGGACTCTTCTGACTCCTCGAGGTCAGTGTCAGATGTCGAAGACTCAACCTGGGAGTCAATATGCTTCCTCTTGCATGTCTTCTTCCTGGGGGCTCCTCAGAAGGGTATTCTGGGAAAGTCAGGAAAGAGTGGGGGCCACCAGCTGGTGCCTCCTGTGGCTAAGGGTCTCTGCTGTCTCCGGAGAGAGTAGGGGCTGAGGCCGAAGTGGGTGCTCTAGGGAGGAGAGTGCTGGTACCTTTGGTGGCAACTGGTGACTTGGACAGTATGCTCCTCATCACCTCGAATGCCGACCTCTCTGGCTCCGAGGGCCTCTCCCACTCTGAAGAGACCAGGGATGCCATTGGTGCTAGAGCTATCAGCTCCAAGATAGATGCAGGGTCCGAATTCACCCTAGCTGAAGCGCTGGGAGGGAGACTCCTAACTGAAGTAGACTGATTCCAACCTTCCCTGTCAGTGCTGACTGGCGAGCTTCAGCCCCTGGACACAACTGACGACACAGAAACTGTTGGAGCAGAGGTTGGCTCCGAAGCAACTGCACGTGGAGCTGGAGCCAAGGGTTCCACCAATGGCACCAAGCCCTCTGACTCCGACAAACCAGCTTGGCTCGGAGGAGGAACAACAATTGAGGGTATCACAGGTTTCATAGGCTCTGGAACCGACTGGGTCAGAGCCGACAACAATTTAAATAGAGAAGATGACTTCAACAGTCTCAGGACTACCCTCTCCACATCTTCATCCAAAAGACTCCTGGAAGACCTGGAGGACATAGTCGGGGATCTTGATCTTTGAGGAATAGCAGGTTCCATAAATTCAGTGGTTGGCTCTGACAAACTAGGATCCAACCCTGTCAACACAATGTTGCTCTCAGTCGGCTCCAAAGGCAGTGGAGCCAATGAGGCCAATTTTGAAACTTCAGAAGGAGGCTCCGAGACACCAGTCGGTGCCGGAGAAGGTCTTTTTGAAGACTTAGACTTTGCAGATTTAGTGGACTTGGAAGAAGAGGAAGAGCTAGACAAGGCTTCCTCAAAGGCAGGCTTTAACAGACCCTTTAGAATTAGCTTGTTCCTTCTCTCCTGTAACACTCTAGGGGAGAAGGCATGACAGAACAAGCAAGTCTCTTGCAAATGGATGGCCGCTAAGCAACAGACACATAGACCATGACCATCTGTCAGTGACATTTTTTGGGAGCACTTCATGCATTTCTTGAAGCCTGAACGCTTGTGCTCCTTAACCTCTTTAGACATACACACAGACGACAGGAAAGAGAAGAGAAGTAAAAGAGAGGACTAGGTCCTCTAACTTAAACGGGCCTAGCCCTGAAGGCGGAAGAGACAGCACGAGTAGTAGGAATAAAGAATCCACAGACTGGACAAACGCCCGGTTTACACCTCAGAGCAAAAATTAAAAATAAAGACGAACTGACCACGGCTCGGTGAACTCAAATTAAAGACAACTTTAATAAAAAACACAAGAGTAAGTGCTTTCACGACATGTATGCAAAAATGTTATTAGAGGACAATTCATGAGAGTTAGTCGCCTACACAATACAAGTGAAGGTCTAGGTGCAGCTCTATCAGTACTCAAGAAAGATTTTAAAGATAGAGGGTATAGTGATAGAGATATTAGGAAAAGTATTGAGCATATGTCGGATAAAAGGAGGGACAAAGGTAAACCTTACTTTTCCGACACCACTAACATAGAATATAATGTACGTAGGAATGAATCAACCAAGATCAGGTTTCCAGTGACTTATTCCAGTAATATTAGGAGGTTTTGCTCGATTTTTGAGAAGAACTGGAATATTCTACGGTCAATTCATGAATTAGAGAGGGTGATTGATGATACTATCCCATTTTTGTTTCATAAATAAGAAATCTTTGAAAATGCAGCTTTGTTATAAAACTAGTACTAATAAACGCACAGTAACTTCTCAGAGAATAGGTACATTTCCATGCAGAAATTGCATGGCATGCAGTTACTTGTATAGTAAGTCTGTTTTTTCACACCCGACCATGAATTTTGACATAGAGATCAATTTCTATGCGGACTGTAAAACACAATACTTACTCTATTTTAGTTTCTGTACCAAATGTTTTCTTTTTTATATAGGAAACACCAATAGGTGTCTTAAAGAACATATATTGGAGCATATAAGAGATATAGCCAATAAGAAAAGACACCAGTGCCTTAGCCAAACATGTACAAGCTGAAAATACACAACATATATTTAATTTCATGGTGATAGAGATTATTGAACAAAACATTGGGAGGGGGGCGATATAAATAATAGAGTGGAAGAAGTAGAGCAAAAATGGATCTTACAACTTCAAGCAGACAGACCACCAGGGTTAAACAGTGCAGTGTCACTAAAACCCTTTCTAAGAGCTAGACTTTTAAAGCATTAACCCTAATGATTTTAAATTACATAAATGATTTTTTAGTCTTTCTTTAATGCCTTTTAGCATTGCATTTTAAAGTTTTAAACATTTAATTATTACTTAATGATGTCACATAGCTATTGTATTTGATTGGATGGAAGTGGTTTAAATTCAGTTGTATTGCTAGTATGAATTGGAATCTGATGAAGCGATTAGTTGTAAATCGTGAAAGCACTTACTCTTGTGTTTTTTATTAAAGTTGTCTTTAATTTGAGTTCACCGAGCCGTGGTCAGTTCGTCTTTATTTTAAATTTTTTTTTTTTTATTAGAGACACCACGAGGACTAGGTCCTCTAACTAAAACGGCCTAGTCCAGACAGAAAAGGGACAGCTAGGTCTTCTAACTTAAACAGACCAGCGAAAATTCGCACACACACAGAAAAACCTTTCACACAGAAAAATACTTGAGTCTGTTAAAGATTAACAGAGGAAGTTGGAACTGGAGTTTCGAATAACGAAATCCACAACCGTAGGAAAGAACACCAGCAGATAACCGCCAAAAATCAAAACTGCTCTACAAAGTTGTAGACTGGAAAACCAAAAAACCCTAACAGTAATTAGCTATCTGCACTAAATAAGAAACTGGTGCACAGGACACCACAAAGAAAATTACTACATTAACATTAACAGGCCCAAGGCCCACGATTGCACCAAAGGGTGCAAAGAGCTAATTACCTAAGAATTAGTAACCTACACTAACAAGTACTAATGCAACAACAATTGTACTAAACTAACATATCTTTGACCAAAAATTTTAACAATGTAAGCAAGAAAAAAGTTAACACTTAGCCAGAGCCAAGAGAAGCACAACCGAACTCGTCGACACGGCAAACGAGATCTGGGGTTTGTACTGGTGCACTATGGGATAGCTGCTTAGCCACGAGCCAACCATAAGTCTTCGAGCTTATAAATCGGCTGAGTCAGAGCCGAGGATTGACTCCGAACCCATACGTAAAAATGAAGGTGAGATTGGACTACACAACATTAAGAGTTAAGCATAGTGGCTGTTTCTAGAGGAGTGTTATTAGAACAGGGGGTTAGGAGAAGAAGAGTTACCTGGGTGTAAGATCTGATATAGTGTTCCAGAATTTATTGGGTTTGTTCAGCTCAGTTGTCTGCGGTTTCATATAGAAGTTTTTCTTATCACTATTGATTTGTTTTTTAGTAAGATTTCAAAATGTTTTGTGAAGGTGGAGTCTTTGAATACTAACAGGTGAGTGGTCGCTAATGTAGTCAGGTAAAAAGGTAGGATGATGGTAAAGGTCTTGTTTGGACACTAGTATCCAGTCAATTATTGTACTAGAGTTGGTGGGTTTGTTAAAATGTGTGGGAGTTGAAATAGGTTGTGTGAATCTGTGTAAGTTAATGAAAGAGGTGGGTGAGTTGTTGGTTAGAGATGGCCAATTAATACTGACATCACCTAGGATAGTTGTTTCATTGGGAATGTTGTGGGAAAACCAGGAGAGAGTCTGTTCTAGTAAAGGAATATTGTCTACTGGGGTATGTAGATAGCAGCAGTGGTTGCGATCATTAAGTTTGCAGTTTGCTGCTAGAAGGTCAACAGGGTGAAAAGTAGAGGGAGGGCTGAATATGCTCTGGCTGTCTCCTTTTGAAGACAGCTCACTATGTTTCCAGTACTACATAACAATTAAATAATGGGGCAGCAAAACAAACGTCCTGATAGTGTCTAGATTATAACTGAGTGAGCATTTAGATTTTCTTTCTTAGGGAATGGCAATTACCCTAAATCTTCATCTACGGTGGCTACCACTTGAGTTTTGCTCTCTCAACAAACCCAGAAGTACTTAGTAAGCATTATTTAAATTTTTGTAGGATAGGGTACTCTGATCAAAGCTCCCACCAACAAGCAGTTATTAAAACAGAAAAGAATCGGGGAAAAGACAAAGGGATCACATAAAAATTGCACAGTACCTTAACAAGAATCGTTGTAGGTTCCTTGGATTGATGCACTTAATAAAAAACATTTGTGGGTGGGGCTAGCTGGTATTTCGTCCCAACAGTCGTTGTGTTTAACAGCATAACAGGAAGTATACTTGTTCCTGCTGCTAACTGGCTGAGTTCCTGATCACACGGATGCATATTTGTAGACCCATGAACACTAAGTGATGTTTGTCCACAGGTATTGAGGACTTTTCTTCCTGGGGTACTGAGTAGCATTTGTTACTGTCATGGAGTTATCCAGACATAATGCATCCCTGCCACATTTAAATCTGATTTCACATATTAACTGCAGATTTATTATTTTTCATTTGTTAACTGGGTGAGTAGGTTGGTCCATGGATCCTCTTTAGCCATGACCCAAGCCAAAGGCACCATTACAACAAATATTACAAAAAATGTAACCAATATGTGTTCAGCAGAAAATCCGTGGAAAGGAGGGCATAACCAGTTGTACTACAGGTTAACAGGTTAGTGTACACGGCACTCAAAAAAAACAAGTAAAGTGTCCCAAAACAGTTCCAAGGCAAAGGCCAGCCAAATGAAACCAGCGAAAAAGGCAGTTACAAATCAATCAACCAGGTCTTCTTTATTATAAATGTGTACAAGACAAAGTAAAATCCACTTAGCGTTTTCACCTAAAAACAGGCATCATCAGAGTGGTAAAACCCAGTACTAAACCAGCTACTATAAATAAATTTCAAAAAATCCCACCCTGAAAAACTAACCTATCAGAAAAATTGTTGAACAACAAAGGTAAATAGAACAGTGCAAAAAACAAAAGCAAACCCTTCGTGAACTTTTTGTTAAAATTGTGGACTAATATCAAAAACAACTTAAAAATCCACACCACCTATATCATACAACCAAAGTCAAAAAACAAAAATTAATAAATAAACAAAATAATAAAAGTAATAAATAAAAAACAAAAAACAATTATACTGCCCAAGACCATACAACTAACGGATGCAATAATCATGATTTTGTGACTGATACAGATGTTTTTGAAGAAAACGGGGATTTTTTAGACCCTCCCCCTTTGAGGCACTCAGAACGTATTCGGGAGTGCAACCAACTCCCCAGAGGGCAATCCTCATGGAGAGGACAAACACAGAGGTCGTACAACAACAGGAGAAGGTGGTCCCACTCCAATTACAGACCCTAGTTAATTTTCAATGTTCTGACACCAATCTTTTGGATTTTAATACGGGGAATGACATTTGTTATAACACACTTGGATTTACTTCTCATCGAACTAGTTTAACATCTAACAAACTCTCTCAACAATTTTTGGTTAGTCATGACGTGATGGATCCTTACACATCTATTTTTTTACAGGAACAACTATTCAATAATGTTTCTGCCGACTTGTTTTCTTTTGGGTTTGATCTTAACTTCACACCCAACAGTACAATTGCTTACAATAACGATTTAACTTGTGGCAGCTTTAATTTTGATTCTAAGCTAACTTGTAATATGGTGAAATTTAACAACGTTTGTCTATACAATTTTACTGACCTGGTATTGACTGATAATTACCTATCTTTGTTTGGAAAAGGATTTACTTTTGTACCTAGGTTTAAGAATGAAGTTGCTAAACTTTTGGTTAACCTTAGGTTGTATACTAGGCAGTTGAATTTGCAAATGTATCTTTCTAAGAATTACAATTTGTTGAATGAACATGAAATAGGGCCAAAAAGAAAAAGTACCTTTATTCCCCCAGCTCACCCATGTATACATATTTTTGAATTCATGTGTGAATCTCAGATTAGAAGGTTGGGTAAAGTAAGAGGTCATGAATATGACAACTTGACTATTGGTGAATGCTTCTGTTTACGTGAATTGACATCTTCCAATCAATTTAGGGTTATGAAACCAGACAAGGGTGGGGGAGTCGTGATTATGCTGTCCACCGACTATTCCAACAGAATGTCCAGTTCACTAAATGACACCAACACTTACATTAGAGTATCTCGGAATGAGATGTATATGGCTTACTCTAAAATTGATTGGCTATTGTATGAATGGCTTATGGACGGTGTGATAGTGATGAATACCATTTTTTACAAGTTGATGCTCCAGCTACTCCCTCCATCTTTGGTATACCAAAGATTCACAAGAGCCTAAATGACCCCCCTTTCCATCCTATTGTTTCGGCTAGAGGCTCTACAACTGAAGCCATGGCTTCTTTTGTGGATTTTTATTGTAAAAACATTGTCAACCATTTCCCACATATTTTACGGGACTCATGGCATTGTTTAGAAGTTATTAGACAACAACGCTTCTCTGAGCCCTTTACTATGGTTACCATAGATGTTATCAACCTTTTTTCTGTGATACCACAGCCAGAAGGTCTTGATTTATTTAGAACTTGTCTTGAGAGTAGCGGACTTTTGCACACTGTTAAGCGAGCACTTCTTGTTGACCTTATGGAACTCACCCTATCTAACAATTTTTTGTCATTTGAAGGAGAACTTTACAAACAAGTTACGGATGTTGCTATGGGGGCAAAATGTGTGCCAATTTACGCTAATTTAGTGTTGGCACAATGGGAAGTAGAGAAAGTTTTTCCTTCTATATTCATGAAAAATGTGGCATTATACCTCAGATACCTTACTGATATGTTGATTTTTTGGACAGGGCCAACTGAAATGATACACACCTTTGTTGAATATCTTACCAACACCACTAGTTTTTTGTAATTTACTTCTAAGGTACATGGGAACATTTGTAATTACTTGGATATCCTTCTGTATATTAAAGAAGGTGGTAGTGAACTTAGGACTGAGTCAAACATTTTCCGTAAGGAGACATATTCAAATAATTTTTTGCACTTTCAGAGTTGCCATCCCCTTTTCCAAAAGAGGAATGTTGTTAAAGGCCAGATGGTTAGACTGTCTAGATTAATTAGTGAGAATGCCAATTATGTTGTGGAGATAAAAGGTTTAGTAGACATGTTTCTTGAAAGGGGCTACCCAGCCGATTTTTTGAACAAGATTAGAGATGAGGTGGACCGCAAAAGATCTTTAACATTTAAACCAATATTACAAGGTGGGTTACAAAAGGAGACTTATGATCAGAAGAATACAGGTAACACCAGTTGTTCTTTGGCCCACGATAATTTTAAAAGAGCAATGGTATTACCATTCAATGGTCAAGCTGACACTGTAGTCAATATTTTAAGAGAAACATGGTATTACACTATGGATCAAGAGACCAAACGGATTATAGGGAACTCACCTGTAGTTACTTATAGCAGAGGGTTGAATTTAAAGGAGTTGTTGGAAAGGGATTATTCCAACAAAGGAACCTATAAGAGTTCCAGTATGAGTAAGTGTGGTTCCTGTAGTGTATGTAAATATATCAACAATGGCCCTTATGTGACAGTCCATAATTTTTACAAAACCATCAAATGCCCTGGTCATTGTAATTGTAATACCAGGAGGGTAGTTTACATTGCTACATGCTTGAACTGCACAAGTTTTTACATAGGGAAGACTATTAGAAAATTAAGATTAAGAATTCTTGAACACGTGAGAGACATTAAGAACAAAAGGACGACCAACGCTTTATATATGCATAGTTTGAATTGTGTCAATTTCAAGAAGTTTTTATTTTTTATTATTGACAGAATACCTGGCAATGAGAGAGGGGGGTGACTTCAAGATTTTGTTAGAGGTTAGAAAAACGATGTGGCAACTAAGATTAGATGCCGCTAGACCCCCAGGTATCAATGAGAACATTTCTATGTCTAGTATTCTAAAATATAGATCTCTTTTTATTTGACCAACAATTGAACTATGTTTGAAGTATTTTAATAATTTTTAGAGTTTGTACATGTTGACAGATGTCTTTAATGTATTCTTTGGTAAAATTATTAATTAATTTTTTTGTTTTTTATTTATTACTTTTATTATTTTGTTTATTTATTAATTTTTGTTTTTTGTGTTTTTTGACTTTGGTTGTATGATATAGGTGGTGTGGATTTTTAAGTTGTTTTTGATATTAGTCCACAATTTCAACAAAAAAGTTCACGAAGGGTTTGCTTTTGTTTTTTGCACTGTTCTATTTACCTTTGTTATTCAACAATTTTTCTGATAGGTTAATTTTTCAGGGCGGGATTTTTTGAAATTTATTTATAGTAGCTGGCTTAGTACTGGGTTTTACCACTCTGATGATGCCTGTTTTTAGGTGAAAGCGCTAAGTGGATTTTACTTTGTCTTGTACACATTTATAATAAAGAAGACCTGGTTGATTGATTTGTAACTGCCTTTTTCACTGGTTTCATTTGGCTGGCCTTTGCCTTGGAACTGTTTTGGGATACTTAGGTTAGTGTACCTGTTCATGACAGGGACTAATTAATTACAATAAATTAGTATAAATAACAATGGATAGTTTTACTGACTTTGGCTACCTACCAGGACTTAACCTGTTTCAGCCTGGTGAATGTGTTTTTTTTTAAAACACCTCTATTTATTTATTTATTTTCACTTGTGACATAGGCAAATTTACATTTACATAAAAGTATCAAACTGTATAAACAAGTTCATGCTTACAAACATTATACTTCACATATATTGCTATATATCATATAACCTAAGCAACATTACGTAAATTATTCAATTCCTGCCTTTCTTTTCTTAAACAAGAAACATCTTTATTAAACCATCTCTTACGACATAGGCAAGCATATGTCTATATAAATTAAAACAAACCAGACCGACACAATCCTAGTTGCAAGGAAGTCTTTCCCTCTCTAATTATTTGCTCCCACTACCTTGGTTCCTTTGCCAATTTTTTCCAATAAATTCCAGCCCCCTCTTTCCTATTGTCTATATCCTTAATTCCAGTCATTCCTAATGGCAGAATCTCCTTTCTCCAATTCCGGCTTGGCTTAGTTCTTAGGATACTTTCTGTTACTTTATAGATGCAATATTTTGTATGATTATTATTATTCTCCTTAAAGGTGTGCATCCAAAATCCTTCTCTCGCCTTGTTTCTTGAGCTTCCCCCCTGTTTCATCATCATCCCTTTCCATTTTGAATTATAGTGTTCTGCTTGTGTTCTTGTTAAAATTAAGCATTCTGATACACGGTTCTGAATGTGTCTTGTTTTTACTGTCTACTGTTGTTGGGAATTAACCTCTGCTCTTTGTTTTGTTGTTTGTGCTGGATGCATGTGTTACTGCAGATGTGATGACCACTCCACAGCATCTTGTTATCTCAAAATATGTTCTGAAGTATGTTTGTGTATGCATGTGTGTGTGTGTGTGTGTGTGTGTGTGTGTAATCTGTTGCTTGTTGTATATATATATAGCTATAATTTAAGTAAACGTTAAAACTAAAACTACTTCTTTGTGACTTAATATTCTCACCCACAATAAACAAACAAACATAAATAACCAAATAAATAAATATGATTAAATAAGTAGATAAACAAACGAGCAATGAAACGAAAGAAAACACACTTTGGTACTTTCTTGTTTTTCCATATTTTACACAACCTCTGTCTATAACTTAGTAACTTGATTCCACTAGTCCTAAACTGCTTGTCTTGCCTAATAAATGCAATTTGCATGAACAACTTTTAAATTAAATATTGTATATAAATGGTTGTTAAAAATATCCAAGCATTTTTAGATTTAGTCTGTCTTTTAGAGCCACCAAGGCTCTAGACTTCTGCTCTCGCAGGGCTTTAACAGTTTTAACAGTTTTGCTTCCTATATGGCTAGAACCCATTAGTGAAACTCACTACAGACAACACAACAATTTCAAAATGAAGTTTTTAATCAAGTGACTCTTTTGCTGTAAGCTAAATGTGGCTGTGTGAAAAGACTGCAAACCTCTTTTTTAATTTCTCCAAATCTTTTGGGTTTCTAATAATAATATGACGGGAATGGACCCCATTCCTAAGTCAAAGTATGATTAAAGTTCATGAAATTAGTATTGTTTCACTCTTTGATGTTAGCCAGAAGTGCTCTTCACAGCACCTGCAATGTGTCCAGTATTGACTTCTTCTGCAACTCGTACGGTGTTACATGTATTTGTAACATATCTAAATATGATTGTAGATTCTTTTTTATAAGACCTGTTGCTCCTACTACTATTGGAACTGTCTGGGTATCTTTCTTCCACATTGCTCTCATTTCCGCCTGCAGATCCTGATATTTTATGACTTTGTGCCCCTCTCTATGCAAGACACTGTAGTCACTGGGTGTGTTGATTTCAATGATCAGTGCTACTTTTGTCTTCTTTTCTTGGACCACTATATCCGGTTTTCTAACATCTATCTTTCGAACTGTTGGTAATAGGTGATCCCATGTGATATAAACTTCATCATTTTCTATGATGCTTTGTGACTCATATTTCCAGTGTTTTTCAGCCACTTCAATACCATAATGTTTGCACAATCCCCAGTGCAACAATCTTGTCACATTATTATGCCTTTCAGTATACAGTCCTTCTGCCCTTAGTATGTCACAGCCAGCAACAAGGTGTGCGACTGTTTCCAATTTGGTTTTACAAAAAAAGACGTTATGTTCTTACCATAATGTTCCATCTGTGTTCTTCATCTTCGTTTATTCATTACTGATGGATGCTGGTTCCATCCTTGGAACCGAGCCGGCCTTATAACAAGCTAGTGCCAGCCAAAAAAAAACCTCTCAAGCTAAGCTTTACCCATACTACCCCTCTCCCTGTTACCTCAGATCAAGTTTGCCTGTGATAAAGAAAGCAGAGGCTTTTTCTGAGCACGTCCCCTAATGTGGGATTTGGACCAAATCCAGACCTCCAGGAGCCCCTTGAAGGAGGGTGGGATGTAATGAATGAATGAAGATAAACAACACAGATGTAACATTATGGTAAGAACATAACTTCTTTAGCTGATGTTGTTAATCTTGATTCATTCCTTACTGATGGGACAGAATCCCTAGCTACTTTATGTCCTGGGGGGCCCTTATGGAAGGATGCTCCTGAGTACCATTGAACCAAAGGATGCTTTCCCCTTGGAGACCAATTCCAATTTGTAATGAGTTATAAAGGTATGAGGGGTAGCCCAAGTTGCAGCTGCACAGATATCATCCATTGAAGCCCTTGAGTGAAAAGATACAGAAGTCGCCATTGATCTGGTGGAGTGTGCTTTGACTTTGTTCGTTAGAGAAATTTGATTATGTTGGTAGACATGCATTTGTTGAACACTCTGGGGGCTGTAGAGAGTCCAAAGGGCAGCACCTGTAATTGGTAATGATTAGCTCCCAAACAGAAGCAAAGAAATCTTCTGGAGCATTTGTCCCGTTTTATGTGGTAATACGCATCCTGAAGATCTGTTCAGCACATCCAATCATCTTTCTCCAGGAAGGGTAGGATAGACTGAACCGTGACCGTATGGAATTTTGTTTGGTTGACAAATTTGCTCAGAATGGTGAGATCCAAAGTTGGTCTCCAGTCCCTGTCTTTTTTGGCACTACAAAGAAACTTGAGTAAAATCTGGATCCTATTTGTTCTGGTGGGACTGCTTGGGTGACTCTTTTTTGAGACAGTTTTCATATTTCTTGAGCTGCTCCTTCCCTTTGACTGGATGGAATGTTGGGAATGTGCCTGAATGGCTTTGGACAAATATTGAAGGGTATGTGATAACCTCTGGCTATTATATTCTGCAGCCAAGAATCTGTGGTTATTGTTTGCCAGGCAGGGTGGTGCAGAGAGAAACGTCCCCTGACTGCTTACAGAGAAAAGCAATCAGCCTGCTCTAAAGAAGCACTGGTAGGACTGTCCAGAGAAAGAATCTCTGCACCCATCCCCTGGTTACATGGACCCCCTCTGCCTCTGTAGGAGTGTCTTCCCGATGAGCTACCCCCACTGCCCCAGTGAGGAAACTCACCACGCGTGTCATGGAAAGGACCCTGGGATTTCTTGTGCCACATCTTTCCACTCCTCTGATTCTTAGAGTAGGATCATTGAGGGGTGGAAAAATGTATGACCATGGCAGACAGGGTCTTGCCATCCTTTTCACACCTGGCTAATATGTCTTTCACTTTTGGGACAAAAAGGGAAGAAGCCTCCACTGGAAGGTTACAAAAGGAAGACTTAAAAGGGTCTGCAAAGTCGCAAAGGAGCATCCAGGTGTGACATCTCATGACAACACCTGAATCCACAGCTCTAATCACCCCTTCGGTAGTGTGAGAGGTTAACCACATGGATGAGTTGGATATAGATTCCAGGGTCGCAAGCTGAGAGGCAAAATTGTCCCATACCTCATCCAAAAATGCTTCTGCTAAGGTTCCAGAGATTTCTGAGATTAGGTCTCTCTGAAGCCTAGTAAAGTGTGTCAAGTAATTCAAGGACCAAATGGCAAAGGTTGATGAGGGAAACATTCACTTCCCTAACTTATCCACTACCCGAGATTCCCTTTTTGGGGGGTGGACAGTCTGGCTCTCCTCGGCGAGCTCTTTACTAGTGGCCACTGCCACCACCATAGCGTCTACCAGTAGGCCTTTGCATCAGTGTGGACTCTTTTCAGGTGGGGGAAAAATTCTGTCTGGTCCCTGGGGGAATGGTTCAATAGTATCAGGACTCTTCCATGCATGTTGCACAACGAGTTGGACTAGTGCGTCTGCAGGCGGCATCACCCAAGAAGTAGAGGGTTGAGCATGAAAAGCCTGCAAGAATACAGACTCCTCAGAGGAGGGGTTGGTGGGCTTCTAGTCTCCCCGCTGCTTTAAAATTTTCAGTATGTCTCCAAAGGAGACATCCTCAGGGGGTGACCGTGGGGACCCCTCCCCTTCATCATAGAGTGTATCTTTGGTGAGGGACTCTTCTGGGAGTCCACATGCTTCCTCTTGCATGATTTCTTACGTGGTGACTCTTCAGCGGGGGCTTCTGATGAGGACTCCAACAAAGGGTACCCGGCATTAGGGTATCTTGAGACTCTTGTGCTCGATGTCCCGATGTGGCAGCTTGAGTCAGCTGTGATTCAGAGGGAGGACATATTTGGTATTCCAACACTGAAGGTTTGCCTACAGAGGCCTCTCCATTGCTTGGAAAGCTGGCCTACCTAAAGAAGGGTATGAGCCCAGAACCAAGAAGGACAACCTCAGAACCAGGGTCACACCCTGCTCTGACAAGCCCAATCCCAAGGAAGGAGCCCCAAGAGGACTTGGTACTGCCAAGACTCCCGGAACTGTAGTAGATGGTGCCATAGAAAAAACTGGCACCATACTAGGGATCACAGTGCTGGTAGCCCACTAGGGATCACAGTGCTAGCAGCCCAGTCATAATCCTAAGGATGGCTTGGCTCTGAGTGAGCCGATGACCAAAGGGTCGGCTCCGGAGCCACTGTGAGGTCCACCAGTGGAACCGAAGAAGTGGAAATCGGAATAGGCATCGGTGCTATGTGCTTTGATACCTACAAGGAGGTCAAAGGAGGAGGAGAATATACAGGAGTCCGTGGAGAAAAACTCCCAACTCCAGTTGGGAGGGGAGTCCTGGAAGGTGCTGAAATCTCTCTGGCCATCAGCAGCTGATCTACAAGTCGTACCACTTCCAATTCTGAGAGGCTCCTGGAGGATCGGATAGATATCCCCGATGGAGAATCAGGCCTTTCCAAAAAAGGGCTATTTTGCTGCCCAAAGAACGGATCTGCTGTAGGGGAGAGTCGGGTCTAAGGTACAGTTTCTCTTATTGGCACCGTGGTCTCAGGACCAGTAAGATGTATAGGGAGGGGGGGATGTGACTGGAGTTGGATGCACTGTTGTTGATGCTGAATAGGATGGGGCTGAAGCACTTGTTGAAGTCATGGTCAGTGCAGTGGGCATTATCGCTACTGTGGCTGGTGCCAGAGGCAGTGTTACTGAAGATGGCACCAAAGTAGACAGTCAAGGTTTTGGAACTTAGGTCGGCACCATAGACAGCGGTTGAGGCCCCAGAGCCAAAGCCACTGGTGCCAATTTAGGAATTTTCGGTTTTGGTTCAGTAGATTTCTTGTCACTAGACTGAAGTGAGGAAGGGACTGAGTGACTTCTTTTCTTATGCTGTTTCTCAGGAGAGTGTGAGCCTTCTGGTCCAGAAATAGCCTCTGAAAAAGGAATTCTTAGTAGGCCTTTTAGTATTAGCTTGTTCTTTCAATCGTTTAGGGTATGAGAAATGAACCCTTTACAAATTTCACAGGGCATTTGAATAGAGAGGTGCGGAACACCCAGGCAGTAGACACAAGAAGAATGAGTGTCCAAGTTAGGGATTTTGACACCACATTGGTCGCACTGCTTGAAACCTGTTGTCCTTTTCTTGTCAGACATGGCGGCAACAACTGGTAGCAAATATCTGTCACAAACAAAAAACAAAACAACTTACAAACTCTATGTAAGAAAAAGCAGATAGAGGAGATTTTTTTTTTTTTTTAAGAAAAAGGGAAGGGATACCAATGATGGTATTAAGATTACCTCAAGAGGTAAGGAGAAAGAAGGGAGAGAGGGAGAGAGAGAGAGAGAGAGCGAGAGGGCCTGTACCAGTGATAGTACTAGAGATTACCAAGTTGGTAGGGAAAGCATGAGGAGAGTACTTAATAAGGTGGTAAAGGTTTAGCGACTAAGAAGAAGGGGATTATCAAAGTAAAAATGAGTAAAACTGTAGCAAAAGTTTTAGAATAATTTTTTTGAAGTACTTAGCTGAGAGCTGGCTTGACATGTCTTGATATCTACATGGTAAATGAGATCTGAGGTAACAGGGAGAGGGGCACTATGAGTAAAGCTTAGTTCGAGAGTTTTTTTGGCTGGCATGAGCTTGTTATAAGACCAACTTGGTTCCAAAGACAGAACCAACACCCATCAGTAAGGAATAACTGAAGATTAACAACATCAGATCTTCATTTTTCTGTTTCTCCCACATGTTCAATGGACTTTGTAAACCAATGTGTACGTAGCCCACTGTCTTGGGCTGCCAATATTAACCTTTCATCTTTTGGTTTGTATTCGCCTTTCCTTAACCATTCCTGTGTTTGTTCCTGATCAACACGAGGTTCTTCCAGAAGTTTTCTATACTTGCAACTGTATTTATGCTTTTTTCACATTTCTTGCCTTCTCATCTGGTCCTTCACCTTATATTCTTTCTTTTGTTTTTTGGCACATTCAGTTGCTGCCTTTTTATCTACTTCTGGTTTGATTTCCATTCCTGCTTGACACCGATATGCTTCTGCTAAATAAAGCAGAGAAGTCATCTTAGATTTATTCTCCTCATGTTTCAAAACTTTCACTACATTTGGGTCTTGTGAGATCAGCAGATATGTGTGGATTCCCACAACTGCAAATCTATACATGTAATCAATTTAAAGGTGGCCCATCCCTCCTTCGGAATGGGGAATATATAATCTTGGTGTGCACTGATTTTTATAAATCATTTGGTGAGCATGAAGTATCCTTCTTGTTTTCCTGTCTAATCTATCCAACACATTTTGGGGCCAGTCAATCACTCCAAAACTGCAAGTTAGGACAGGAAGAGCAAATTGGTTTCTAGCTTGAATTTTGTCCTTAGATGTCAACGCTGATTTCAGAATTAATTTAAGTCTTCTAAAATATTCCTTACTAAGTTTTATTCGCATTTGTTCGTGTTTTATTGTTGATCCTTCATCAGTTCCCAAAACACTCCTTTATGACAAAGGTAACAGAGTTTTTGAGAGCATACATCAGAGATATGTGGCTCTACCATCTTGTACGACAGACTCAAGGGTGCCATAAATTAGTCTCAGAGCTGTTCTTTGGTCAAGCTACAGGCAAATACATTTACCAGGTAAAGTGGCCATTTTCAGGAAGGGTGCTGCAACTGTTGTGCACAAGTAAAATAGTACCCTTGTCCCTTCAGAAACAAAACATCATGTAACTCTTCAGCCTTGGCATAGTGCAGTCTAGGACACCTTGCACCATAATTTTGCATTTGACCCAACTATCTAGGTGGTCTTGCAAGACAACAAAACATCATGCAGTCATGCTGGGTTGCCTAGTGCAGTGACTCTGTTGTTCATCTGCTCTGCAGATCTCTGCAAATTCTGTGCTGTAAGAGAGAACCAGATACTGAGCTGAGGTTCCAGGACAGTAAGCTATGCAGCCGTCATCCAAACCTCATCAGCTGATTATGGATTTAAGGCATTTATTTATTTATACAAAACTGAGAAACTTGAGAACTGTTATATACAAATTCAAAAGTACAAAATGATATTTAATCACAGAATTGTCTTCTTTGCCCCCTAAGACCCCAATGCATTGACCACAGCTACCTGTTTCTTAACATATTTAAAATATCTAAATGCTTTGTCCCATGCAGCTGTCCCCCCAAATTATCTATGGTATGATCTCAGTTATTCTCATTAGGGGAAACATATACTTATCAACCATGGGATGGGTAAGGTCAACCTCTAACCAAAGAGTATAGGTTAATTTGAGCACAAAAAGAAAAATTGGATAGGCTTAAAATGACGCTGTAGGGCAGCTAGCTACTTACCTATGAACCTACATTTAACTCTGAAGGGTACTGCATCTCAGAGAAAGTGACACATTCACCTTTTTCACAGTACACTGGCCTGATTCAGTGTCCCACATGTTGCATTCTCTATTCTTTTCAAATAGAGCTACAATAACCACCTGACTTGAATCCCATGGCTTATTGTTACTTTCAATTTGGTCAAAATTACTTTTTTTTTTTGCCATGAAGACTTAGTGGTGACCACCTCTCAGGGATAATCAGGCCACATTTAACATCAGTAACTTGTTGAGACAGAGTGCAAGAACTTGTCAGAGATTTGGGATGCATGGGATGCATCCAGCTTTACTCCATAGCATATCGACTACTCCGAGGTGATCTCTGCCTAACATATAAAGCAATGTCAAACCCAGAGCTGTTGGACATGCTACACCTAAAGAAATCCCAATCCCTCTGAGCTACATGCTCTAGGGACCTAAACCTTGTCACTACAATAAACAGGACATGCTGGAGGGATAGATTCCTGTCCCAGAGACTTCCCAAACTCTGGAACAGGCTACCCATCTATGTCAAGCAAAGTTCTTCATTAGAATTCTTCAAGAAAAATCTTGATGAGTGGATGGGAAATAGGAAATACACCCCGAGGATCACTTCTGCGTCTCTGCTCTACAGTGGCACAGGAAAATAACTTTCTTGGTTGGTGTAAGCCAGGGAACCTTGGTGGCTAGGCTTACGTAGGCCCTTGGGCCGATAGCCTAGTACCTACTTATGAACCTATGAACCTATGACTAGGCTTACAAAAACCCTAGTAGTTATTAGCATAGGACATACCTATGAACTGACGAACCTATAATACTGTGGAGTTGGGGGTGGATGGCACAGATATTTCTGCTGTAATATAGCTTTTGTTATAAGAATGCAAACAGATGTTGTTGATAAAGTGCTATATTCAGAATGAATCCTATAATTCTATGATGGTTCTTATTGATCCTGTCATGTGGATCATTTTACAGCTGTACAAGACTCACTTATTTGAAATCTATTGTCATTGCCCCGCTGGGAGTTTGTGTTATCCCCAACATACAAAATTCTTAGTTAGTTATTACATGTAGGAGTTTGTGAGGTCACATCTCAGTGGATAAAGTTAAAGGGCAGCTGGTGGCTCAGTGGTCTTAAATGATATATTAAGCTGGTAGTTTGCTGCACAGGATTAAGGCTATGAGCTGCTAATGAGTTTCCTCCTACAGTCTGGGGTTTGATTCTGCCTGCCATGATTTGACTACTAATGCGACTCTAAGCAAGTTATCTAACCACACAGTGCTCTTGGGTCATCACTAAAAAGAGGATTGTAACTACTGATTTTACCTGTTTAACACAAGAAAAAATAAAACAATTGTTATGCTTTACAGTACACTTGATATTAATACTAACTGAGGCTGAGTGTCTTGTTGCGTTCGGAACAGTAAACAGAGTTTCAAAATCTAGATTTTTAGTTTTAATTTGTAAGGAAGACATGAGATACAGAAAAGACACAGTTGCTGTAATTTTTGGGTACAAGACAAGCCTAAAGTCCTGCAGTCCTCTTCGTAAGCATCTCTGTACCTTCTTAAATTGTACCTGATGTCATATGAACAGGTTAAACTTCTCTAGCACAAATCTCAACTCCACAGAGGATTAAGTAGGCAACTTTGTATGCTTAGTGGAACATAGCAGCTATACTTGTATCAAATGAAAGCTCGTCATCTGTATCAACTCCAACGATGTTTACTTTTGCTAACTTTTAGCTGTTGCCCATCCCATTAGCTGTATATATTGTTGGTGTGTGTGTGTGTGTGTGTGTGTGTGTGTGTGTGTGTGTGTGTGTGTGTGTTTAGGGGGTGCTAAATGTCAGGATTCTACATTTTTGACACTAAATATTCTCCTGTATTATTCATGTGTTGTTTTAAGTAAGGTGGCATTAGGTGATTAAGAACAATGCTCACAAGGCTGCAGTCATCTCCATGTTTGGTGAGCCCCATACTGGAATCATTTTGACAAATGAGTAAAAAATGACCAAAAAATGCCCCCAGGTTACAGCCTGGATGGACTCTACTGATGACAGGAGATGGTAATGATAGTGACAGGAATCCTCTTTTTCACACCAGGTGTGTATAACCACATAACTCATTTTGGACCCAAGATATGACATTAATTTACCTTTAGATCCCCAAGATAAGGTATGATTCCATCATGGCATATAATGTTGAACACTTAAAAGCTACGTGGACTGATAAATTTTGATTCAGGCCTACAGTCACAATCTCAAAAATACTTCTGAAGTTAAGGCCACAAGAGCTACCTCAGATAAAACTGCTCTGGATTAAGTAATAGAGAAAGAGGTTTTTGTGATTGTCTGACTAAATTCCACAATGACTCCCCCATCACCCTGTACAATATGCTTTTAAGGGTGAGCAGTCTGCAATTGCTGGGATCTGTGGAAGGGCCTCCTCTATGGAGTGGGACTGGTAGTATGCTTTCTGATATTAAAGACATTGTCAGGTGTTAATGCTCTATTAAAATGTGCGTAAGGAGGTATACTAGGTTAATGTTGGTTGCACAAATTAGACTTCCTAGTATTTCATTTGCTCCAATGGAACTGGTGTTTCTGACTGACTGTTGTCTTTCGGCTTTTCCCGGTTAGGGGTCACCACAGCGGAACTCCAGTCTGCTAATGATTGGCAGTAGATTTTCACAGTGCCGAGTTGTCAGCTCAACGCCCAACCTTCAATGAAGGCACGCCCATTCGCGCATGTCTTTCGGAATGCCACTCGACCCGTGGGGAGGACATGCAGACTCCACACAGAAGGCACTCCCCATGCACTAGCTGAGAATCAAACAGGAGAACCTCTTGCTATGAGGCAACAACGCTACCGCTGCACCACCACGGATGACTGTATTGAGCGAAAAGGTGACTAGATGCAATTTCAAAAGAGATCATGTTTCTTGAAGGAAGAACTGAGATGGGCGTTCAGCTTTGGCACCTGCAGTTCATTACAATTCTGTATCCTAGCATGCTAGCTGTATCTACTGGCTCTAATTCAGTGATACCATTTTGTTCTAGTATATTACATTTCTTTTTTTTCCCATCATTTTTTCAGATACGATTGTAGAACTTCTTATTACCATCCATCTTGATGGCATGTTGTATGAGTTAAGCTTTGCTTCTTTTAATTGTTTTAGCAAATTCTTTTTACATGGGTTTAACCTCTTTTATGGGTCGGACAAATTCTGAAAGTTCTGCAAGATGTTTTATTTTGAGTTTAGTAATTAGTTCATTGTGTATTTAATAATTAGTTGATTTTTAAATTCCACCATTTGGCATTGTACAATTTTCATATGCCTAGCATGCAGACAATTTTAGATACTGGCTATTGTTTTTAATATGATTTTCTTTATTTTGTTAGGTAATTTGGGTTTTGTAAATCACTTATATTATCATGTGTTTTTTTAAAGTTGTAACTGTAATGTTTAAATTTGCTGTCTGTAATTGCATTACCATATTATTCAGGTTATGACTCTAAACAGCTCAGCAGGATCAACCCACGTAGCTAATTATTTTATTTATTTATTTATTTAACATTTGTTTACCGGGCAAGTCCAACCAGGACAGAGCCCATTTTCAGTGGATGCCCGGGGAGAAATGCTCTAAACACATGTCTTTGGAATGTGGGAGGAAACCCACATGAACACAGGGAGGACATGCAAACTCTGCCCAGAGAGCTCCCCAGCTGATAATCGTATTGAAGAACCTCTTGCTGTGAGGTGACAACGCTAAGCGCTGCATCATTGCACCGCCTATATTAACAAGTGAATGAATGAATAAGTAAGTAAGCGAGCAAATTAAATAAATAATTACTTTTATTGATAAAATGATCTGTGAACATATCTGACTGCAGAATCAGAACTTCAGCTGGTATATTAAACCTGCGGGTCATAGAAGGATGAAGAAATGTTTCTTATACTCACACACCTCAAGCACTGATTTGTTATAGGCCATGGGATACATTCAGTTCCAGTCAAATCTGCCAACAATGCATTAAATAACAAAAACAAGTGGTCACGATTGATCTTTTTCTAGATATTTTATTAATATTTTTACACTACACTACATCTGCCTGGTTATTATCTCTGCAAGCCTACTCATCCTATCAGGTTATTATCCCCTGCAGGGCTACTCAGGTTAGAAGATTTTTTCTGTATGTTCCTAACATCCTCCACCTGTTAGGTCAAAAGCAAGAGGGCACAACTGCAACTATGCTAAGCTATTGGAGAGTGAAGGTTTCTTCACACTCATGATGCCTGGCTGGAGTGTAATGCACTCTTTGGTGGGCTACTGTCCCTGTCCCCCTGACCAATAAGCTGCAATTCTGGGCCTTCCTGTAGGTGGTGATTTTGTGGTGGAATTTTGCCAGCACCATCCCCAAAGGATGGCTGAGCACTTTGCCACCACCGTCCTCAAAGGATGGCCAAGCTGGTTTCAGTCATTTACGTCCATGGCTGTTGGACTAGTTGCTCAGCTGTCAGGTTGTTTCTCACAATGTTTCTATCTTATCTCTAGTCATGGCTGTAACTCCTACATCACAAAGCTGCCCCCTTTTGATTAATTCACAAAAAGTCTTAGCCTTATTGGTCAAAAGTTGATGGTTTCTAAACTTAGGGCATTGGCCTGTCCTGTTGGCCAACTACTGGTTCAACGATTGTCTGCATGTTATGATCCAGAAGTCAAATATAAAGAAAATGTATCAGTTTCTATACCCGCAAACAAAAAAGTCTGACTAGAACAGAGCCTATTTCCAGCAGAGGCCCAGGAAGAAATGCTCCAGACGCATGTCTTTGGAATGTGGGAGGAAACGGAGTACCCAGAGGCAACCCACACGAATGCAGGGAGGACATGCAGACTCTGCACAGAAGGCACCCCAGCCAAGAACCAAACCACAGAACCTCTTGTTGTGAGGCGACAATGTTAACCGCTGCACCACTGCACCGCCAAAATATTCTGTGAGGATCGATCTTGGTTCCATCCTTTTTTATTGATTTTATGAACTGCATCTAACAAATGTCTTCAAGTTCAACTCTAATTCAGTAAGCAGATGATTTTTTAATGTGGCTCACATCATCCTGTCACACTATTAAGAATTTATAAGTGGTGCAGACAACAGGCGCAAGTCAAACAGTCTCACAATAAATGTAGAGAAAAGCAGAAAACATGATGTTTGGCAACAAAGGCTTTTTGATAACAGGTCAAATGTTATTTGCTTCTCATCTCATGCAATAATAATATAAAAGCTTAACTTTTTTTTAAGTACTCAGGCTTCTTACTAGATCAAAGACTAGCTTACATAGAAAGCATAAATTATGTGGTAAGAAAGATGCAGATAGAGATAGCTATACCTGCATTATCAGATTATGTATTTTCCCTCTAGTGATGCTGAGCTTGTGAAATGTCGTTGCCTGTTCCATTGTGCAGTTTATTTATTGTTACCAATATTAATCAATTTGCCTATGCCCCTCTAGAACTGAGCTGACACAGGATTTCCAAATTACAAGAATTTCTTCACATAAGCTTGCAGTTTAGCAGAGAGTTACAATTACGCTCATCTCAGAGCTTTACTATGTAAATTTGGGTCTGAGTCCCTTATTATCCACATCTATATTGTACAGCACTGACCAAGTCAAGTAGCTGCACTGTGAAAAGAGATATTTCTGTCGAGAGGGTCTACCTTAATGAAGATGTAAGTAAATAAGGACACATCAGCGCACAATGCTGGCACAGCAGACTGACCTCAGACTAAACAGCAAACATTTTATTACCTGGACTACTTTGCTGTCGTCTAACACATACTAAGTATGGCAGAGAAGTAACAGTCGTACAAAATACTAATATCTGCAAGCAAAATAAACGAAAGCAGCTGTCTGTTATATGCTGTGCTTTGAAACGTAGGTCAAATTTCAAGTTGTCATCAATTGTGGGGCCTAAGAGTTTGGCGTGAGGGACTTGTTCAATCAGGGTATTATTTAATGAAGTGATTTATACAAGACTTTTCCTCTGGGAAAATGTTTTAGGGATGAAAAGTACTAGTTTTTCTTTTTTTTTTGGCTGGGTGTTAAGCAGGAATTGTGTGTTGTTTAGCCAGGGTTCTATGGACGTAAAGGATTCTTGAGCAATTTCTTGATGTTTTTATAGGTTACAGGCTTTGCAGATGAGAGTAGAGTCGTCTGCATATCGTACAAAAGTGGCATGCTGGGAAGCAGTGTGTAGATCATTTATAAATATGTGAAACAGGAGGGGTCCAAGTATGGAACCTTGAAGCATTCCTACAGTAATGAGTAGTAATGAGTATTCTTACTGCCATTGTCCTGCTTGGGATTTATCTGTTAGATAGCCGTTAAACCTGGAGTGGAAGAGACCCAAGGAAGGGAATTTTAGTAATAATATGTAGTGCGACACAGTGTCAGATGTTTTAGACAGGTCTAGGAATAAGTAAGATACTAGGTTTCCTCTATTTCTGTTTTCATTAACGGTATCAGCAAAGTGAAGTACTGCAGTAGTGGTGTTATGATTGTGATAAAAAAACATGTTGTGTGGGAGAGAGAAGATTGTTTATGGTAAAGTACTGCAGTAACTGGGAATGCATACAATTTTCCAATATTTTAGATTATGGTGACAGGTGAATCTCTTAGCACAACAATCTGGACAAAGCCAAACGTAATGGTGGGGAAAAAAAGCCAAAATAGGGGCAGGTTTTAAATATTGCTCTTACACCTTAGAAAGGTAGTAGCATAAAGGTTGGTGTGTTAGCATGCATTTGCTGAAGGATATGAAATTTGAAACTCAAATGTTTGTCATTATTTACTGACTTAAATTCTGAATGAATTGTCAGAAAACCACACATTTTATGAGGAACAGACCAAAAATATGACGCAAAACTGTGAACATTCTGTGAAAATCTGGACAGTTGAGAGGTATGGTGAGAGAATGGCAATTGGTCTGAAGATGGACTAGCAAAAGGCCCTACTTTATGAAGGGGAAGTAAGTATGCTTTCTTCCAAATGGGTGGGATATGAGATTCTAGAATGGATCTGTTTATTAGTAGAGATATTGGATATGACAGTGTCAGCTGCAATTTTTAGAAATTTAGGAGGAAGGGTGTCTTTAGCAGAGCTTGTATTTTATAGTTTTAGGAGATTTTTTTTATGGAGTATGTAGGAACAGGTTTGAGTGAGAAGTAAGCTTCCATGGTGGTTTGTTGGTGGGGGTTTGGTTTGATGGTGGGCTTGTCTTTGATAAGTGGTGATACAGCTTGAAGGAAGTATTTGTTAAATTTATTGTTGACTATTGAAGTTTCTTCTGGGAAGGGAATGGGTTAACTTTGGTCTGGATTTAGTAGATTTTGGACCGATTGCCAGTTTTTTTTAAGATTATTTTGGTGTACCTGCTGTTAAGTTAAAGCAGTGGATTTTTTTGTCATGTCCTATGCTATGTTTTGTATTATTCTTATGTGACTTTAGTGCAGAAGTTTTTCCTGGGATTTATTGGTGTGCCATGCTTTCCAAGACTTGTCTCTAAGTACCGGTAGTTGCCTACTGTTTTTAGATAGCCATGTTGCTGGATTAAGTCTAACAATTTTTCTCCTGATGGGACCATGTTCATTCAGTATATCGGTAAAGGATTTGTTTAATTTGAGGATTGCTTTGTCTAAAGGAAAATTGTTTAACATATTCCAGTTGCATTGCTTGAGAGTGGAGACAAAATTGTCTACAATAAAACTTGATAGGTTACACACATTCTTGTATGCCTGATGTTTTACTAGACTGCATACAACCTTCTTAGCAAAACTGGGCAGATGGTCACTTAGGCTGTCAGACAGTGTGCCGCAGTTATATACATTACTGGGTTTAGATCCGATGGCCACTTAGGCTGTCAGATAGTGTGCCATTATTTACCTAAGATGGTGGTGCCTAGTGCGGCAGCAGCCTCTTGGACTCCCAATATGCTGTCTGTGTTTTTGTGCTAAATTTGTGTGATATCGAGCTGTCGTCTGTCTGTAAAGTCATTAGTTGTATGTGTGGCTTGTCTGTGGCCATGGTTCTTGTTGAATTATTGGAACTGTTACATTCTTTTGGAAACAGTGTACTGGATGGGGCTGTTTCATGCATTGCGAGCTATGCTAGATGCGGTAGGTGGAGGCCTGACTTTTGTATGCGAAGTTCTCGGTTATGGAATTTTTCTGCTGGTCGGAGTGACTGAACTGGGACTTTGGTGTTGTAAACAGCACTGGAGATGCTGTTGTTGAAGAGATGGTGATGGCGTTGATGGTGAGGGCTGTGGAGAGAACGTTGAACTGGTATGGACGTTCGGGCCTTCAGGTGGCAGTGGTTATGCTGGATGGTGAGGAATGTGGAGAACTGTTGAGCTGGTATAGCCGTTTGGGTGTCAGAGTTGTGCTGGTTACAGATTCTGTTGATCGGAGGGAAGCCAACTGGGAGTTTTGTTTTTGCCAGTGTTGAAATGGAGTTGGAAGCAGTGTGGAGGAATTTGATAAATTGTGCATGGAAGAGGAAACTCGTACCTTTGGTTGTTGGTGTCAGACACTGCTGTTTTTGTGCTTGTTTTTTTTCCTGTTTATCTGTTTATGTTGTATTTGTTGCTTATGTATGTTGTGTATGAGCTTATTATGTGTATGTGAGCTTTGAGAAACGTAATTTCGTTCAGCTGTGCAATTCTTGTGTACGGTCTGAATGACAATAAAGTTTTACTGTTACTGTTATATAGTTATATAAATTACTGCATTTAGATCAGATGGTCACTTAGGCTGTCAGATAGTGTGCCATAGTTTTATATATATTACTGGGTTTAGATCAGATGGTCACTTACACTGTCAGATAGTGTGCCATAGTTATATAAATTACTGGGTTTAGATCAGATGGTCACTTAGGCTGTCATATTGGGCCATAGTTATATAAATTACTGGGTTTAGATCAGATAGTCACTTGGCTGTCAGATAGTGTGCCATAGTTATATAAATTACTGGGTTTAGATCAGATGGTCACTTAGGCTGTCAGACAGTGTACCATAGTTATGTAAATTACTGGGTTTAGATCAGATGGTCACTTAGGCTATCAGATAATGTGCCATAGTTATGTAAATTACTGGGTTTAGCTCAGATGGTCACTTAGGCTGTCAGATAGTGTGCCATAGTTATATAAATTACTGGGTTTGGATCAGATGGTCACTTAGGCTGTCAGACAGTGTGCCATAGTTATATAAATTACTGGGTTTAGGTCTCTACTTTATACCGGATTCTTTCAACTAAGCTCAATTTTATATATATATATATATATATATATATATATATATATATATATATATATATATATATATATATATATATATATATATATATATATATATATATATATATATATATATATATATATATATATATATATATATATATATATATATATATATATATATATATACATATATATATATATATTACTGGGTTTAGTTGAGAGAATCCAGCCTAGAGTTGACATCTTAGAGGATGGCTTGTTATATCTTGGTGATGTATTGAGCTGAGAGAAACCACATAGTTTAATACTGGCAGTGGAGGTAATGGGGATATTGGATGCAATTTGAGCCCGGTCTATGTTAATATCCTGAAGGATGATGGTTTCTTGGGGTATATTGGTAGATGCCCAGGACAATATGTCCTCTGCTGTGCTGATGCTATTGTCAGGGTGAATATATAAGGTTATGATACATATGGTCTTATAAGAGTTTAGCTTGAGTAAAGGATTAATAATATTTGTATTACTGAATGAGGGATGCTTTTTCTGATAAAGGGATATGTTCAGGTGTTTTGAGTATATAATAGCTAGCCCACCTGCTTTTTTGGATATGCAGTCTGCTTGTATCATACTATATCATGGTGGAGCAATTTCAGTATCTATAACTTTGGGTTTTAGCCAAGTTTCTGTGATACAGAGGATGTCAGGGTTATAATGAGATATGAAAGCATGCAATTCAGGTACTTCATTACAGATGTTTCTAAGGTTAACGTTTATAAGTTTTAGACTTGTTTTACTCAAGTTACAAGAGTGAGGTGTTTCATTATTAATGGTTGTCTAAGCCATTATGGGGGACACTGTTGTGGCTGGACCTGGGTTGGGATGAATGTCACCACATAGTTACAGACTGGAATATAAAATGCCGCTTGGTTTTAAATATGTTCTCTGTGACTCATTTATAGTTACTTTTAGATATATTTGTTTAAAAAGATGATATGAGATAGTTTGTAATGGTTGTGGGCTATATGGAATGAAATATGTGAGTAATTGCCATTGAGTGATGGACTGAGCATTGGACATAAGACTGGTGTTGAGATGTGTGTGATAGTTTGTTATGTGCACTAGAAAGAGGAGGGAAGTGAATTGTAGTACATTGACTAGCATGCTGACTATTATGCGAGCCTTCAATTAGTGAAAACATAAATAGGATAGTGATAGCAGGCTGGATGGGATTTGCCTGTTTGTGGTTGAGTGAAAGAGGGGTTGTTGAGTTACAACATAGAAGCAATCCAGTTGAAAGCAGGAAGAAAGTGGCTAGTGAGTGGGCATGTGAAGGAGGCACAAAAGGAAAGCTTGTAAGCTGTTTCATGACTGATGATAATGTTGTGGGTAGAGATTTGCTTAGGAT
This sequence comes from Protopterus annectens, assembly GCF_019279795.1. Taxonomy (NCBI): domain Eukaryota; kingdom Metazoa; phylum Chordata; order Ceratodontiformes; family Protopteridae; genus Protopterus; species Protopterus annectens. The sequence goes on along the minus strand of NC_056741.1, from coordinate 64,891,817 downwards.
AAGTGTAGATGATGTGGGGTATGTGGGAATTGGGGGTAGGGTAGGGGAACAAAGTGAGGCCGAGTGTAGCTGGTGTGAATGGAGCAGGGTCAACCAATCAGGTACGTCAATGGAATACATTACACCCACCAACAGATAGTCTTCCACCAAAAACAATGAATACGGTGGAATGTTTATGGATACAATGACAAGGTCTTTGATCTACTTGAGGTGAGCCACACCATTTAATTGTTATGGGTTTGATTTGCTTTCTCCAAGGAAATTTTTGCACTGCTAAAATAAAACATGCCAAACTGCTAATTTAACTTCAGCTGAAGCTGATTAAGGTGCATGTGTGGGGATGAAGTTGGGGAAACCCTTCCAGCAGATTCACACTACAGTAGAAAACCAACTGATGTAGAAGTAAGGAAAAATGAGATTTTCATTTGATTCCTTGAAACTGCCTTATATTGGTTTTAACTGAAGGTATTTCTCATTTTGTGGAATTCAGCTGTAGAAATTCCCTTGACAGTGAGATTGTCTTACTTTTGTAGCAGGAATCTTCAGGGATACTATGTTCTCAGTACACTTACTGCAGAGTGAAGCAGCAAGAGGAAGTTGATTTCAATTGGGTCATGGGACAGAGAACCTCAGAACAAGAAAGGTTCATAGGTTCATAGGTTGGTACTAGACTATCGGCCCTAGGGCCTATACAAGCCTAGCCATAACAATTCCGTAGCTATTTCTTCCCACACTATTTACTTCCCAGGACCCCTGTCTAGCAGGTTAACCATTAATGTCGGCATATTCTCAAAAGATGACAATAAAAATCTTTAACATATGAGCTTGGCAGTTCAAGATCCTGAACGTTGAAGTACTGGAAGAATGCATTTTCTTGCTCATCGTATCCATTGCTTTACCCTCCTTGTCTGAGGGAATGGAATTAGCAGCAGAAGACTGTTTAACAGCTACATATTTGGAGAAAGAAGTACCTTCTTCATTAGGGTTACAAAACAGATAGTTGTATGTCTGGGCTACCTTATATAACCTGATTTCTTGGAACCAGAAGATTGACTGTCAGGTGAAGTAGCAGAAGTGAGAAGAAAATGTTTTCTAAAGCAGGCAACACAGGGGGGGTAGCTTCAGATTTTGTTATATGTAGATCTAACAAATCATAATACATTTTCTGTGCCATAAGAATTTCAGTAAGATTCCAATGAAAGATTTCATTCAGTTAAGATAATATGTCAGAAAATGATATCTCCTTAGGGGAAATTTGATGTGATACTTTCCTTAGAATCAGAGTCTTCAGATTGTGAAGAAATTTCTAACACACGAGCATCCACTTGTACTTTCTTCTGTTCTGACGAAGCACCCATGTCAGAGTAAGATGGAACCCTTTTTTCTTTTAGTGTCTGAAGAATCCAAAGACAAGGAAAAAGTAGAAATATGTTCCTTTGCAAATCAAAAGTAAATCTTCCCTGTCCATGGAACCAGTGACAGGAGTCTGGGCAGTTTTCTCAGTAAACACAATGCCCCTGACCACGGATTGACCCTTATTACGTATACTAATCCCAGCTTCAATGTCCCCACTCCGGTCAAGTGAAGTAATTTCTCTTGACCCTAAAAAAAAAAAAAAAATAAGTTCTCCCTTGGAAGAAAAAGGTATCCCAACAGCTGCAATGGACATGGCTATTACCCAGTCTTTGGTGACCGCAAGGGCTATATCAACAGGGCCAGGGGGGAAACAGATGAGTGGTCTGAGGTACAATAAATGGCCACAGCACAGTCTGGTGAGATATAAATGGCATAATTATTTTCTTCTTCTTACATACAGCGGAAGATATAACTGCAGAGACCAAAGGTAACTCCATAGTTACACTGAGGAAGAAATGCTGAAAATGGGAAGTGCAGTCTGAACAAGTCAATAAAAGGTAAGGTAAAGAACAAGTAGTTCTGAAATACATAAAAAGAAAGTTATCTACTCACCATAACTATGGATCTGCATTGTCCATTTTCATTCTTCCTCAATGAATGGGTTTTCGACCCAACTTCAACACTTTTCTCTGGATTCTAGGATCAGTCTCTTGAGCTTCTCCCTTTAACCATAATATCCCTGATCACTGCAATATCTCAGATCAAGTTTGCTGCTACTACACTATCTTAGAAATATAAAACATTATCACATTACTGCAGAAAAAGTGAAACAGAAACCGAACAGGGACTCAAACAGGAATTGTGGTTCTTAACAAAAATGTTCATTAGATCACTCCCAAAGACATGATACGGGGAAGGTGGGGGGGGGGGGGGTTGAGGAGGAATGAAAATGGACAACACAGATCTATAGTTATGGTGAGTACATAACTTTCATATCTGATGTTGTCATTTTCATTCGTTCCTCAATGAATGAAACAGAGTCCCCTGCTACAGTGACATTGGCTGGGCTTCATGGAAGGATGTTCTGGAGAACCACAGAACTAAATGCCATCCCCTGTTTCTGGCGATGATATCCAACTTGTATTGAGCAGTAAAGGTATGAGCATTAGACCATGTGGCAGCTGCACAAATATCATCAATAGAATCTCTGGCCCAAAAGGCAGCTGACGTAGCTATTGACCTAGCTGAATGAGCTTTAGATTGTCTTGACAAGGTTAAACCTCTTGAAAAGTAAACATGAGAAATACAATCAGTTATCCATTTGGCTATTGTAGTTTTTGAAACTGGCTTTCCCAATTTTTTATGAAGATAAAAACAAAGTTGCCTAATTATATCTAAAAGGTGAAGCATGCATGCTCCTTTATTGTCAAACATAGAAAAGAAAACTGGCAAGTTGATGAATTGATTGATGTTTGACTCTGAGGTAACATTGGGTAAAAAGAAAGGATTAGTATGTAACGTAACCCTGTTTTTATGGAAAATCAAATAAGGTGGTTTCAAAAAGAGGGCTTGGAGTTCAGAGGGTCCCCTCGCAGAAGGTATAGCTACAAGAAAGACTGTTTTCCAAGAAAGAAATTTCAGATCTGCTGTAGCTGAGGGCTCAAAGGGTGATTGTACTAAACTTTTTAAAACAACAATAAGATCCCAAGGTGGAGTACTATCCTTTATCAGGGGTCTAAGTAAAAAGGTACCTTTAAGAAAAGCTTTAAAAAATTTGGATGAAACTAAAGGGAAAGTATTATGTCTGATGTGGAAGTAAGAGGTGGCTTACAGCTGAACTTTGATGGTGGAGTAACTCACCCCAGCTTGAAAAATAGAGGCATGAAAATCTAAAACAGCAGGGAATGGTGCAGTGAAAGGATCCAGCTCTCTCTATTGAACCCAAAAAGAAAACCTTTTCTATTTACTTTTAAAATATTTCTTGTAGAGGGCTTCTGAGATGAACATAAAATTTGGCAAACAGGATTGGAAAGCCTGTAATGTCTAGCCATCATTGGAATTGGAGAAATCATGTGGTCAACCTGAGACGTGCAATGTAATCCCTGACGGATGTGAAAGGAGGTCTGGACTGGAGTTCAGTGTCCAAGGAGGATATAGTAGATGAGATGATAGGAAGAGGAACCAAATTTTCCAAGGCCCCTCACCTGAAATGAGAGGCGTCTGTGGACAAAAGGACGTCCATCACAAATTTCATCAGACTGAACCCACCATAGTAGGGAGTCCTTGCAAACTCAAGATAATTTTATAGAATGTTGCAAGGTCTGTTGAAGAAAGGATCATTGTACTGCTAGTGTCCACTTGAGTTTTTGCATGTGGAGATGAGCAGTAGGTATCAAGGTAATCACTGCAGCCATTGACCCTAGGGCTTTGAAAACCAGTTTTGCTGTGGGAGAGGGGTTAGAAAGAACCTGTCTGACATGCAATCTCAAAGTGAGAATTCTGTTTTGTGGTAAGAGAATGAGATGATTGACTGTATCTAAATGAGCCCCTATAAACTCCAAGACTTGAACTGGTTGAAGGTGGGAAATTGAAAGATTGTTGGTGATTCCTAGAGATTAGGATAATTGCAGTAAATAATCCCTGACTTTTTCTAGGAGATCCATGCTTGATGCTATGAGGAGCCAGTCATCTAAAAAAGGAAACACATTGAATCCATGCAGTCTTAGATAAGCTGCTACCACTGCCATGCATTTGGTGAACACCTGGGGGCTGTTGTGAGACCAAAGGACAGGGCTCTGAACTGATAATGGCTGGCTTCCAGGTGGTAGCACAGTTATTTTTGAGAGCATTTGTTCATTTTGATGTGATAGTATGCACCCTAAAGATCTACAAAGCACATCCAGTCATCCTTCCATAACAGAGGGAAAATGGACTGAACCATGACCATCAATAATTTGGATTTTTAGCAAACTAATTCAGATAACTGAGATCCAGGATAGGTTTCAGGTCCCCTCTTTTCTTTGGCATTTAAAAGAACCTTGAGTAAAATCTGGATCCTCTTTGGCCTGGTGGGACCTTTTGGATGACTCTTTTTCTAGCAGCTTTTGAATTTTCAGAGCTGCTGACTCTCACTGCTTGGGTGGAACATCAGAGAGATGTTTTCTTTTCATTGAGGGAACTTGTAAAAAGGGAATGAAATACCCTCTGGATATGGTTCTTTGCACTCACATGTCTGTCCAGGCTTTTACTTGCAAAGACAAAAGCTCCACAACTGTCTCCAGAGAAAAGCAGTTGGGCAATCTTCCAGGAGCTCTGAAAGGGTCGGTCTGAGAAGGAATCTCAGAACCCTTGATTTTGCGGATCCCCTCTGCTGTGTGGGTGGCATCTTCCATTGTTATTATTTTCCTCTCTGCCTCTGGGAGAAAAATCTCTGCGTGATTAGAATAAATGTCCTGGAGATTTCTGGAACCACATCTTCTTACCATTGCATTCATTTCTAGAAAAAGGTCTCTGTGGGGCAGAAAAATGGATTCCCATGGCTTTTATAGGTTCATAGGTTTATAGGTAGGTACTAGGCTATTGGCCTGAGGGCCTACGTAAGCCTAGCCAACAAGTTTCCCTGGCTTACGCCACCCAAGAAAGTTATTTTCCTGTGCCCCTGTCGAGCAGAGACACAGAAGTGATCCCTGGGGTGTATTTCCTATTTCCCATCCACTCATCAAGATTTTTCGTGAAGAGTGCTAATGAAGAACTTTGCTTGACATAGATGGGTAGCCTGTTCCAGAGTATGGGACGTCTCTGGGACAGGAATCTATCCCTCTAGCATGTCCTGTTTATTGTGGTGACAAGGTTTAGGTCCCTAGAGCGTGTAGCTCGGAGGGATTGGGATTTCTTTAGGTGTAGCATGTCCAACAGCTCTGGGTTTGACATAGCTTTACATGTTAGGCAGAGATCACCTCAGAGTAGGTGATATGCTATGGAGTAAAGCTGGAGTTTTTTGAGACGGTCAGTGTAGGGCATCTGTTTGAGACCAGTAATCCTCTTTGTGAGATACGCCTGTGGCCTTTCCAGCTGCTGTAGATGTCTTGTGAGGTACATTCCAAAAGGGGCATTGTACTCTATAATGGATCTAATGAGTGTCGAGTAGAGGGGAACAATGACCTCTTTTTTCCTGGATGACCTCTTTTTTCCTGGCAGACAAGGTCTTTCCATATTACTTACTGTGGGAAAGTGTCTCTTTAACAGTGGGCTCAAACAAGGAGATCCATCAAAGGAAGCAGCAATGAATGATGCTTTAATGGGCTCCACAAAGTCACACAGCTGCATACAGGCATGTCTCCTAATGGCTATGGCTGAACTCGCAGCCCATGAGGAACCTTTGCATGAAAGACTAACCTGATGGATGTATTCAATATAGATTGTAGGGTGATCAATCATGAAGAATACATTTTCTCTTCCTCTGCCGACATAGACCCAGGGGTAGAGTTAGAGAATTCCTTAATCAAGTCCCGTTGTAATCTAGTGAAATGTGCTAGGTAGTTTAGTGACCATAAGGCTCTGAGGCATAAACTCACTTCCCATACCTGTCCAAAGCTCTATATTCTCTACTAGGGGGATGGACAGAGGAGTTATGCTTGGCCACTTCCTGATGCAACAACCATGGCATCTACGGGGATTCTCTTACTCCAATACTGTCTGTCTCTAGGTACTCAAAGAATCTTGTCTGGACACCTGGGAATTGGTTCTATGGTGTCTGGTTCCTTCCATGCCTACTGGGAGACAAGACCTATAACCTCATCCTCTGGGTCTCCTGGGAAGGGGTTTGGGAAGGCCAACCACCTTTTTGGTGTAGGATTTCTAAAATGTCTCCAAAGGAGACATCTTCCTGTGGAGATCTTGGGGGACCAAAGTTGGTGTCTTCTGTCAAAGATTCCTGAGGGGAATCTAAATGCCTCCTTTTGTGCAACCTCTTTCAGGGACTTCTTCAGTGGGGTGCTCTGAAAGGTGTCAGAAGAGGTGGGGAGTTCCCTAACTGGAACTGCCTGGAAGTTCATATAGGCTAGCTGTCCCTGTGGCAAAGGATGAAAAGGAATAGGATCCAAAGAGGGTAAGAGTCGAGACCTGTCTCAAGTGAGAGAATACCCACTCCACCACCCTGAAGGCAGAGGGACCAGGAGAAGATGAGGCCAATCTGATTAGAGCTGAAACTCTCAGATCAGACAAACTAGGGCCCTCCCTGACCCTCCACTTTAAGGAAGGAGTCAGAGCCAAGCTGTCCAGCAAAGAGGCCTTGAGAGGAAGCAATGGCTCTGAAAGCTTCAGAGTCAAAGTCATTCCCTTTGATCTGATGCTGAAGCTTTGGCTCCGAGACACATCCTGTTCAAGGGGAGTCAGAGCCAAACAGATTAGGGAAGTAGTTGAAGTTGATGATAAAAGCATCTTCGCATCCGACGGTTTGACTCTTGGAAATCTCGGATCCGAGAAGGTCAGTTTGGAGAAGACGTAGTGACTGTATGTGAGGGATGTTTAAGGATCACAGATCCAATGGGAGATGGAAATAGTAAGACCACCATCTGGTTCTGTGTTCTGAGGAATTTTTGTTTTTATCATTCTAGCCACTTCTGCTTCAGAAAGACTTCTGGAGGACTTGAATGAAGAGGAAATGGAAGAAGGTTGAGAAGAATTTCTTGGAATTTCCAGTAGGAAAAGATATCTCAGCTTAGGAGACACTGGTTCTGGAGACAAGCAGACACTTCAGAACCAAGAAGACGTAGAAGTAGCAGGCTTTATATCTGAAGGTTTAGAATCTGAGTGCTTGGAAACCAAAGGTGGTGGCTCTGATGTTGGAGCGAATTTGGGAGACCTGACAGGGCAGCCCTTTGTATGATCCGTGGATTTCATGCACTTTGATTTCTGAGAGGGGGTTTTAGCCCTTGAAGAAGAAACAGCAGAAGAAGGCACAGAAGCAGGTATAAGGCCCCTATTTCGAAAATTGCTAATGGCTCTGGTGCTGAAGCCAGCACAAACAGTACAAGAAGTCTCAAGGTGGGAAGACCCTAAGTAATAATCGCACTCCCTGCGGGCATGAGTTGGGTATCTTGTGCCCACAGGAAGTGCAATTTTTAAATCTAGTAGGCTTGTCGACCCTAGTTGAAAACTAAGTTCAACTGCAAACTTCAAAGAGAGAATTAAAATAAAGTTTTTGATATATATAAACAAGCAGAGAGAAGTTATACCACCAGTGGTAATGCTAGTAATACCTTACAGAGAAGGTAAAGGAAAGAAAAGGAAAATACGGGGGTGGTAAGAAAGAATATCAAAGGATGGTAAAGAAAGATAAATTACCCTAGTGGTTAAAGAGATGATACTATAAAGCTATAAACAAGAAAGAAAGTTAAACTCTGAAGGTTTTGCTCACCATTCCCAATAAACTCAAGATAGGGAGCTTGACAGAACGCAATCCCGACTGATTTGTTAGAGCGACAAAACGAGATATCGGGTATTGCAGTGGTCAGGGGCATTATGGTTAAAGGGAGGAACTCAAGAGATGGATCCTAGAGTCTAGAGAAAAGAGGCTGAGTCAGATCCGAGTGTTGGATCCAAGACCCATTTGTTGAGGAACGAATGAAAATGACAACAGCAGATACTGATAGTCCCCCCCCCCCAACAAGCATAGCATCCTGCTCCAAACAGACTAACAGTGCAGAAAATAGATTTCAGTCAGAATGACAATGTCCTGCCATTGCAACAATGAGAAGTTTCCTAGCTAAACACACACACACACACACACACACACACACACATGCACACATGCACACACGCCGACACACACACATACACACACACACACACACCTCCCTCTTACACACACACACACACACACACACACACACACACACACACACACACACACACACACACACACACACACACACAAAACATTCCTTAATACGGGACTTAAATGCCCAGCGTTGCAGGATCACTAGCTGAACAACAATTTCACAGGGCCTGCTGGAGGTGCTTTTACTTCGACAGCAAAAATGCCCTGAACACTTTTTCTCTTCATCTGTCCTTTTATAAGAGCTCTACATGAGTTCATGACAGTTGGGGCACATGAAAGGTGCCCAAAGCCTTGTAAGGCTGGACATTTGCTGGAGATAGGACCCACTATAGCTTAAACTGCTGCGGTGGTGATCTATGTATCCAACATTTTTTTCTGCTTAACTTAAAGTTTAGAGGAGGAGCCAGAGACTTGCTTGCTGCAGTTTATCATATATTGCACAGAAAGCATCTCACCTGAGAACTAAGTGTTGTGAAGCAGCAACACTAAATGCTGTACCACTTTGCCACCCATCACCAACTCCCGGTTGTTTTGTTTATCTTCTCTTTATTGGACTACTTATAGGTATCATAGATTTTAATTACACTTAGTGGTGCTTCACTTCCTGGACCAGCATCTTAAATGACCCATTTTGTATGCCAGGGCTGGAATATTGTGCAATCGATTCATTGTCCCAGGCCTGCTACTTTTGGAGGTTTGAAAAATAAGCAATTTGAACATTTTATAAAAATGTTTACAAATCACATATACAGTTTCAGTTTTGTTACTAAAATATTACTATGCAATGTGAGAAATACAGCCCCAAGAGTATACCAATAAACTCAATGCACTTGATTAGACTTTTATTATATGATGTGCTTTAGAAAACTTAACCCACAAATGTAGTTTAAAAATAAACAGGCTTCCTTAGTGGTAGGATGTAAAAGTAGATGTCCAAAGATAGAAAGAAAACATTTGAATGCATTTTGTTAACCAGACTGTCCACACGGACTGAGGTCAGGGAGCACCCTTTGCTGAAAATCACTATTGAAGCAAATGAGACAATGGAGATCAAACCCAGGATTACAGAATAAAGCTATTTAGCAATTGAAAGCCTTTATCATTTGGCCTAAACTGCCACTCTAGAAAGAAAAGGTCCTGAGCACAGCTGTAACTTTTTTAATGTTTCTCCTTTTGGTTATTTAGTAAGTGCATTAGAAATTAAACTATTAAAAGAATATTTTGCATCTCTTGTCATAAACAGTATTTTATAGTAGGCCTGGACAACTGTTATATATCCTGAGTAATTATATTTAACTGAACATGAAGAAAATTACAAATTAAGAACCAGAATGACATATGAGGAGATGAATTTAAAGGTGAGAGATAAGAACTGCAGCAAATAGAGTGCTTTTAGTGAAATAGATTTGAAACATTGGGTAGCCCAAACATATATGAAAAGGGAGCAAATTGCCTTATCATGGATGGTAAACAAAGGGAACAGTCACTAAAGTGACTTGTTTTTTGTACCAGATCCACAACCAAAACTTAAACCAACACTGATACTGGACCTTCTATGTCCCACCTTAAAACATAATCAAATGATATTAAACGAATTATGTTTTGCACTCCATAATGGAACTGTGCAGCTGGCTATAAAGAGTATTTTTGAAACGAAAAAAAACTGTTAAGTATAACAATGAATCAAACTGACATCAGTGTTAGTATGAAAGTGATTAGAAGTTAAATACAACGTACCTTAAAACAGCAACACACCTGCAGTGCAGGTCCTCACAGTACCCCAAAATGAAAATGATGTACTTACCCATAATGCTAGCTGTTTTCATTCATATCCATCTGATACAACATATAAGTTCTGAAGCTGCTTGGCAGATCCGATCTGGCTGCATTAGTGCAATAGCCTCGAGTCTAAGAATTTTTCCTTCCATAATGCATCTGTCTTTCTAGTTACCTGAGATCTCAACTGACAAATGAAGAACTAAGCAACTCTACACTGCCTGAAAAATAGAGATCTGGGATCAGACTATATTTAAATTTTTACAACAGAAGGCAGGAAAAATATGGAAGGGTTGTCATATTGGATAGACGTGAATGAAAGGATCTAGCATTACGGTGAGCAACATAACTTTCATATCCTATTTGTTCAGTTAGTCTGATCTGAAATATAGGTCCGACTCCCCAGCTACAACATGTCCTGGTTGGCCTCATGACTGCATATCTTTAAGCTCGGTGGTACAAAAACATGCTGTAGCCCTTTAGAAGCAGTATATTTTATACTGACTGATGAAAGTATGCATAGAAGGCCAAGTGGCAGCATCACAAATGTCAGTTACTGAGGAAGACCTGCAGAAGGCTGCACAGACAGCTATTGCCCTTGTGGGGTGCTCTTTTAGTTTAAAGGGTAAAGACTTGTTTTGACTAGCATAAATGAAGGATAAAAGAAGTCTGAAACCATCTGGAGAGAGAAACTTTCGATAGCTTTTGTCTAAATGTATCGGGAGCGAATGAGACAAAATAAATGTGCATCTTTGCTGAAAGACATGGTTCTTTGAAGGTAGAAAAGCAACTGTATAGGAACATCTAAGGTGTGCGAGAGGTTACCTTTAGGCTCAAAACAAATGGATAAGACTTCCTGGAGAGATAGCCGATTAGATCCTGAATGGGATCCAAGAGGCAAAGGGGCTCTTGAAGATGAGGTTTCGGAAGGGAGAACCAGACTTGCCTGGGCCAGATGGGGGCTATGAGGATGACTGTGCTTTGTAGCTTATTGCTTTCTCTAGGAAGCTGGGAATTAGGGGGAGAGGGTAGTCAGCAAAAAGATGCTTCATGGACCACTGCTGAGACAGAGCATCCCTTGGTGACATTTCCAGCAAGATAAAAACTAACTGCACTTGGTATTGTTGGGAGAGGTGAAGATATTGCAGCAAGAGGTATCCCAGTGGTGAAAAATATGGTTATCTACCACTAGATTGAGAAACCACTTGTGAGGCAAGAGGATAGTCCTGCTGAGCCTGTCTGCTAGGCAAGTCAAAGTTTCCAGCATGTGTTTTACCACGAGAAAGTGGTGGGAAACCATCACCCATTGTGTAACCTCACTGCATCCTGACAGAGTGGGTAGGATCTGTTGCCTCCCTTCTTGCTGATGTTCCACACTATAGTCATGTTACCCATTTAGATGGATCACACCTTGTTAAAGGTGTCCTGAAGTTCCTGCAACAGAAGAAAAAATGCCCGTAACGTCAAGACATTTATGTGTGTATCTACCTGTTTCTGACCATTGACCTTGGACCATCCCCCCTTCGTAATGACCCCACCACTCTTACCCCAGGGAAGACACATCACAGCTGCTATTGGGCTTGGAGTGATGAAGGGTTTTCCTGCAAAAAATATTGGAGAGTGTAGCCACCACCTTAAGTGTGATTTGCATAAATTTGTAATGATGATGGTCTTGAATAGCGAGTATGTAGGTGTTTAGATCATTGTGCCTGAAGAAGGCACTGTAGGATTCTCAAAGTGAACCATTACAATGGGCAATGCCATGAGACCCAGCACTCTCAGTACTAGAGCTACGGAAAGAGACTGACTGAGAAGCAGAGAGTGAATGACTGATCTCAGGGTCTGAAGTCTTTCCCGCTGTAAAGAAATTATCAATTGGGTGATGTCTACCCTGTATTCTTTGAACATGATGTCTGAACCTGCATCAAGATGGACTTCTAAAGGTCGACCATTATCCTGAGATAGCTGTAGATGTTGAGGAGATAAACACTGGCTTTGATGAGATACTCCATTGATGGGGCAGCTTGGAGCTAGTCACCAAGATACGAAAAAAATCCTGTACCTTTTAGTTTTAGGTGAGTGGCTATGACAGCCATTCATTTTGTAACCACCCTGGGGGCTGTGGTGCAACCAAATGACAGAAGTCTGAACTGGCAGAGTCATATCTAGAAGCACATAAACTTCTTCAATTCCCTCATAATTTTTATGTAAATGCAAGCATTATGGAGATTGATATAGCACATCCAATCTTTCATCCTGAGACAGTTAAAACTGATGACACCTTGACCATTCTGAGGTGAATCTTGTGAACATAGTTTTTATCAGGCTGTGGTCCAAAAGGGGCCTGAGGTCCTGTGTTTTCTTAAGAACCAAAAAGAGCCCTAAGTAAAAGCATGACTCGCTCATCTGGTGGGACCTTTTGGATTGCTCTTTTTTCCAGAAGAGAGTTTGAAAAGAACTACAGTCAGTGTAGCTGTGTGCAGATCTACAGAATAGGCAGATGGTTAAGTCAATACCTTAGAAATCATCACAGAAGGATAAGTTAGAGATAACGTACCTGTCGCTTGTTTCATGCATTCAGAAGAGATGATAAAGTGGTGTATGAGTTCAAGATATTTATTGTACATAGACATGTTACGAACTGTAATTAGAACAAGTATTTAAGCTAAATGATTCACACATAACTTAAAACACACTCACATATGCATCTCCATTCCTGACTGCACTCACTCTGGTTGACTGTACAAAACGGCACTGTTCTTGCACGTGCTCAGTACTTAATTGCATGGGCTATCTTGCTACGGTGGCTGAATAGGGACAATACAATGATCTACATCCTTCCTCTTTGATTTGTTCAACATGCAGCAGGAGAACAAGGCAATGTATATGCTAGATAACAGTTCAGTATTAATAACAAATCAAAACTCAAGTCAAAGTCGCTGTGCATTTTGGATTGGCTCTGGAATTTCTACCCCATCTGGTTATATAAAAGCTTTGACTGGACTTAGCAACAGGGACATTCTCTGGGGAATTCTTCTCAATAGGAACATCAGGGATAAAATCAGAATTAGAGGAAAGTACACCATCCTGTGAAACTGGAATAAATGTAAGGTTGCACTGAGAAATAGAGTCTCTGGCACAGGCAATCTGCTGTGTCATGGGTTCTGAGGCTCGAAGTATATGTCTTCAGTTTCCTCTAAAATCCATTCATTCCAATTGAACAATATAAGATCTCGGGTCCTTTGGCTGTCTGCATCCTTACGATCTCTACTTGTCTTAATGGTGTAAGAGGTTTTCTAGATTTATCAAAGTACAACTTTTGTGACTGACGTTTTTCAAAAGTTGGGTCTTGATCACTATGTTGTTCTTTGCATCTGAATCAATAATTGTTTACTGATCAGTAAGGTTGTTCTCATCTGTCTAGACATTAATCTCTGAGCAGATGAACCAAGCAAGTTACCTCGGGGAATGTTTCTGAGCTTGAGAAGGTTAAGGAAAATGTTGGTACCATCTCTCTTAGATTTCTCTAACAAACATTTCGCACTTTAGACTGCATGCTCAGCTAATCCATTTGACTGAGGGGTACTCAGGACTACTTGTAACATGGATGAAGCCCCAAGCCTCAGCAAATCTCTTGAACTCCTGACTGGTAAACTGTGCACCATTGTCAGTTACGACTTTGTGTGGACTGCCATGCACAGAAAAATGTGTCTTCAACTTTGTAATGACAATGCTGGAAATTAAGTTAGGAAGAAAGTCAATTTCAAACCAATTTGAATAAGAGTCTATTAACACTAGGTCATGCTGACCATTCCATTTGAAAATATCAGTAGCAACCAACAACCATGGTATTTCAGGAATCTGGTTTAACTGAAGTGGCTCTTTTTGTTGATGTGATTTAGTACTATTGCAAATAGAACATGCTAGAGTTTCCTTCTTTATATCTTTTGACATAGATGACCAAAATACTATGCCTCTTGTACTTCTTTTGGTAGAATCAGTACCTGGCTGCCCACAATCTAAAATCTTGATATATTCCTGTTGTAATTCTGAAGGAATAACTACTTCAGGTCCTTTCATGATAATTCCATCTTCCATCATGAGCTCATCTCGGTAAGGAAAATATTTCTGTATGTCAAGTGGTAGACTGGATTGTCGCACTGTCTGTCCTTGATTAATAACATGTGTCAGCTTCTGAAAAACAGTCTAAAGCTGTGTGTTGCCTGAGTTCATCAAGACATGATGAGGAAAAATGTTTGACTTCCATGATTTCAAGATCTGTTTTCTTATTATCATGCTGTTCTGTTTGTCTGGGTGCTCTTGACAAAGCATCGGCAACGTATAAATATTTGCCTTTTGTGTAGACAATATTGAAATTGTACTTTTGCAATTTTAACATCATGAGTTGTAGATGTTCTGGGGCTGAATGTATTGGCTTTTTTAGAATTGTCACTAGAGGCTGGCGATCAGTCTCTATGTGAATAGGTTTGCCGTATGTATAATCATTGAACTTTCAACATTTGAACACTACTGCCAAAAGCTCTTTTTCAGTTTGTGCATACTGCATCTCAGTTTGGGTTAAAGTTCTGGATGCATAGGCTAGTGATATGCCTTCTTGAAGACATGCTGCACCAAGACCATACACTGCAGCACCGCATGAAAGAGTTACTGGTTTGTGAACGTCATAAGATCTCAAAGTGGGTGGTCTGGCAATTTTCTGTTTCTGAATAGCAAATGCTCTTTGGTGTTGCTCCAACCAGGACCAGTTTACATTTTTGCATGTCAATTTATGTAAGGGTGCTGAAAACTAACTCAGGTCTGGGATGAACTTTCCTAAATAGTTGACCATACCAAGAAAACATTGTAAAGATGTGACATTGTCTGGAACTGGAATCTCAAGAATTGCAGCTTGCTTAGACAGATTTGGTTGTAAGCCAGACTAGTAAACAAACAACCCACAAAAATAACTTCTTTCAGCTTGAATTTACATTTCTGAGGATTCGATTTAAGATTGACTTCATGTGCATGGTCTAGAACTTTCTTAAGGTTTCTATCATGTTCGTCTTCACCGTTGCTCCGTATAATAATGTTGTCAACTATGATAGCACATGGATAACCTGAAAAGGTTTGTTCCACGGAACTACTTCACTGGCAGAATTTATCCCAAATACATTCTCAAAAATCTGTACCTTCCAAATGATGTACTAAAAGTAGTTAACAGTGAAGAATCGTGATCCAATGAAAAATGCCAAAACAAACTTTTTGCATCTAAGACTGAAAAAATAGTGGCATTTGACATCAGAGGTGCAACTTCTTCTTCTATTGTGTGCATCAGATGATGAGGACATTTAAGCACTTTGTTTAAATCTCCTGGATCAATACATATTCGAATATGATCTGAACTTTTCTTATGAGCTACAACCATGGAGGATACCCATTCAGTTGGTTCTTTTACTAGAGTTATCACACCTGAATTCACCATCTTGTCTAGTGCTGGTTTTTACTTTGTTCTGCATTGCTACTGGAACTTTTCTTGCTGGTCTGACAACTGGGCTTACTTCATGGTTTAAATTCATGGAATATGTGGCTGGTAGCTTGCTAAGCTCATCTTTGAAAATATCAGCATATTCCGCATAAAACTATTGTGGTTATTCAGACTTATATGGCGGACCTCCTTATTAAATGAAATCAGTCCCATTCTCAAACTGACTTCGAGGCCTAACAATGACTGCACATGTCTTTTGACTATGTAAAACTGCAAGTCATAGCTATTCCCAGCAAAATGGCATGTGAGAACTACTGCAGCATCAGTTTGAATGTCTTCACCACCATAAGCAACTAGTTTTGCAAGCTTTGCTAAATCAAGTTTATCACCAACTTTTACCTTAGCAAACATTTGTGCTGATATAACATTGCACTTGGGTCCAGTATCTACTTTAAGCTCTACAAGTTTTTCATTAATCCGAACAGTACAAAATACTTTGCCCTTTGCTGCCAACTGATAGTCTACTGTATTAACTGTTTCATCAATCACAGAGACACCATCAACACAGAAAGTTTGTTCATGGCTTTCTAACTGATCTATCTACTTCTTTAGATGCTCTCTTTTATTAAAAGATTGCGGTACTTTAGACTTGCAAAGCCTTTTGAAATGATTCCACTTTTTACATTTATGACATTGCTGACCAAAAGCTAAGCACTTTTCTCAATTAGGTTCATGGTTGCCCCCACAATTACGACAGTTAACAATAAGATAAGATGATGTGGCCCCATTCTGATTATGAGTGAAACTAGGTACCGCCCCAGCTTTCGGCATGTATCCCTTTTTTTATCTTAGCTTTGTGCTGTACACTATCAACATTCACACTGGTAGATAATGCATGCATGCTTTTCTCATTGGTAAGCATATTTGTGTGCTTCTCTGTAAGCTCATATAGTTGACAAATCTTTGTGGCTTTGCTCAACATTAAATCACTATTTTGAAGCAAAGTCTTTCTCACTGCATCATTATTAACACCACACACAAGTCTGTCCTTTATCAACTCATCTCTCACATCACAAAATCTGCACATTTCTCAAGCCAGTAATATATGCTGCATAGTTGCAAAAGGCTTTTGATTTCTTGTGTAAAATATGTGCCTTTCCATTGTAATATTCATTTCAGGGTTACACATTTCTCTAAATTTATGTTTTAAGCATTCAGGGTCTTCCCGTGTTTCAGACTGTATCACAATATGGTGGTTCTCCCCTCCCCTGCATACATGGCAGGTGCACACACAAATGAGTGCTCCCTCTCAATGGCTTCTGAGCCTGCTAAATTAAGAAGTATGAATGCCTTTGTATGTGCGTCTTTATCAGAAAAAGAAGCTTGTATGAAAATATCATATTCTTGCATAAACAGTCTCCACTTCTCAGCAATATTATCAAACACAAGCGGTTCAGGTCTATGAAATCCCTCTGCCATCACAACAAAATATGTTTAAACATAAGCATCGACCAGATACTTGTAATTATGCTCAAATACACAACAATCTCTTTGAAAATGCTTCACTTTAACACTGTGAACATTGCAAACATACCAGAAACTTTGGACACTTCAAATAGCTTTAATTACTGCAAAAAAAGTAGTTCATTGTGAAAAAATGTGGTCGTTTTGCCCTTTCATACATCTTAAACATTTTGGAAATTGTTTTGAATACTTTCATATTTATTTTAAATACTTTTATCAGCATGTCTCAATTTCAGACATTTTGTTTATCTTGGTAATTATTTTGAACATTTTGAATGCTTTGCCACACATTCGGTGACTGAAAAATCATTTAAATGAATTTAAGTACCTTTGAATAACCACTGACCTATTTATGAGTTCATTCCAGTATATTCCTACACTTCTAACCATGTGCGTCACAGCTTGTGTGTAGCTTCAACTTCAGATCCCATTCTGGCACCATGTCGCTAGTCTCATTCATTCAAAAGAGACGATAAAGCGGTGTATGGGTTCAAGGTATTTATTGTACATAAACATGTCAGGAACTGTAATTAGAACAAGTAGTTAAGCTAACTGACTCACACACTACTGCAAACACACTCACGTGCATCTCCATTCATGACTGCATTTAGTCTGGCTGACTGTACAAAATGGCACTGTTCTCGCACATGCTCAGTACTTATATGCGACCTAGCTACAGTGGCTGTATAGGAACAATACACTCAATGATCTGCATTACTGCTGCCAGTAGCTTCTTGCACTGTGACTGCTTTGCAGTTTGAAGATATTTAGAGTTACTATATGTTTTAGTATAAATAATATTTATTGGAGCTGTAACTATTTTTACCCCTAAAGAGAGAGGGAGTATGCATTAACACTACTGATCAATATATCAGTGGAAGGAATCTAGCTGTATGTGTTTATTCTGATTTACATGGGGGTTAGATGAATAATCGCATCATCTTCCACTTTCTTGCCTTAAAACCAGTCATGTCAAACAGTCTCTTCTAACACTAGCAGCTCTCCATCTTATACAGCAGTGAACAAATAGCACATAACCAGTATTCACACTCGCAGGAAGTCCAACTTTCCATTGATAAGTGAGTGACTAGGCAGCATGGAACGCAGGCAAGCTTGCCTCTTCTGACCGTGTGGTATCCTTCAAGGCCCCTGAGCCAGAGGAAACCACAACCCAAGCTACGGAAGCCCTTACAAATGCCTTCTATGAACACCTCCAGGACTGCATGGATCAGGCAATCCCAAATAAAACCAAGACTCTTTCCACAAAGGGCAAACGTCCAGTCTGGTGGACCCCAGCCATTAACAAACTTTACAATAAGAGGAGAAAGCTATTACATGATAGAACAAAATCCATAAAAGGGAAGTCACCCCTGATCATTATTAGTAAAAAAATACGAGCACTCATAAAATCAACTAAGGCCAATTTTGAGAGAAAAATTGCCATGGATTCAAAGGACAATCATAAGGCCTTTTTCAGCTATGTTAGGAACCTGGGTGGAAACTCCCAGATATGCTCAGAATTAGTCCAAAATGATACAAAAATCACTGAACCCACAGACATTGCCAACATACTGGCAGACAGGTTCAGTGCAAACTTCACCCCCTCTCCCCTAAAGGAGAGATAACTATCCCAGCCGAGTGTAGCCTCCCGGACATCTCAAATGCGCAGGTGAAAGCTGCTCTCTCTAAAGCTAAAAACACCGCATCAATGGGACCAGATGGTGTCCCCAGCTGTGTGCTACACGAGCTAAATGAGGAATTAAACCCGCACATAAGGCAGCTGTTTAATCTCAGCCTTACCACAGGATACGTGCCCAAGGAGTGGCGTCGGCAACTGTGGTCCCACTCCACAAAGGCGGTGCCTCTGGACCCTGGTAATTACCGCCCCATAAGCTTAACAAGTCTAGTCTGCAAAGCTATGGAGAGGATCATAATGGAGCTCATAAACAAAGATATAGGGGACTTGCAGACATTGGACCCGACCCAGTTTGGCTTTGTCAAGGGAAGATCATGCCTTTTGAACTTGGTTGACTTCTTGAAACAGTCACCAAGGCCATTGATGAGGAAAGGCAGTCCATACAGCCTACCTTGACCTTGCAAAGGCTTTCGACACAATACCCCACTCGGGTATTGTAGAAAAACTTACCAGCTTAAATGTAAACCCATATGTCACAAGATGGGTTGCAAACTGGCTTAAGGACAGAACCCACAGGGTTAGAGTTGCTGGCGCTGTGTCAGACTCCAAGCCAGTCACAAGTGGTGTCCCACAGGGCTCGGTCCTTGGCCCCTATTGTTTGGCATCTACTTTTCAGAAGTACAGGCCAACATGGGAGGACTTTGGCTGACAAAGTTTGCAGGCGACTGCAAACTGGGCCATAGTGGAAAGTGCATCGGACACGGATATCCTTCAGAAGGGACTCACGGAAACAGATAGCTGGTGCCAGAGCCATGGCCTGAAGTTAAACGCCAAAAATGTATAGTCATACCCTTCGGGAAAAACAAGGTAACCCCAAGCTACCATATAGGTGGCAATCCACTAAACACAGAAGAGGTTATCAGGGACCTGGGGACCCAGGTTGACAGTGGCCTTTCTTTTGACACTCACATTGCTAAAGTGGTTAGAAAGACCTTCTACATTGCCCACCTGATCATGAAGGGATTCACATCCAGATCTAGTGAGGTCATTGTTCCCTGTACTCTTCACTTATCAGACCAATGATCGAGTACAATGCCCCATTTGGGATGTATCTCACCCGACATCTGCAGCAATTGGAGAGACCCCAAAAGTTCCTCACCAAAAGGATAAAGGGACTCCAAAATCTGTCATATGCTGCCAGATTGAAGAAACTCCAGCTCTATTCAGTCGCATACTGTCTGCTCAGAGGTGACATGTGCCTGACATACAAGGCCATGTCCAACCCGGAATTAATGGACATGCTCCACCTCAAAAATCCAAATCCACCAAAACCACTAGAGCAAGCGACTTAAACCTTAGCACGGATATAAATAGGGCGTGCTGGAGGGATAGATTTATCACTCAGAGACTCCCTATGCTGTGGAATAAAATCCCGGTCCATGTGAGGCAGAGCACCTCGCTGACTCTGTTCAAGAGAAATCTAGACCTGTGGATGGGAGATCGTAGGTTTACCCCAGGAATCAACTCTGTGTCACTGCTGGACAGAGGCACAACAAACTAATGGGCACAGTATTTTTTCATATAAGGGGTGGCGTAAGCCACAATAATTTGGGCTAGGCTTATAAATGCCTTAGGGCAGATAGCCTAGTATAAACCTATGAACCTATGAACCTATTTCTGAAACAGAGAAGGGAATGTCTTGTATTACCTTCCAAGAACATTTCACTTATTGCTCAGAACATATGTGAGAGGTAGAAACATCAACACTGACTGGCACAGTTGCACTTCCAATAATGAATATTGCCAATGCCTTCTTAATTTGATTAATTCTGATTATGTGGAACAATTACTGAAACATCCAGCAATAAATAATACTATTTTGATTAACATACAATTCATCCACTCAGTTCTTGCTTGGCAAATCAGACCACGTATAGTGTTGTTTTGTATCAGTATAAAACTATTTAATCTGCAATATCTTTATGTTTAGACATTTCTCCAGTAATGATTACTCCCAAATTAAAAATGCCCTTACCAACATTACTTGAGTTCAAATCCTAAATGCCTCTAATATGTCAGACACTCATAGTTTCAATCATCTACATAACTTCCTGGATAGCTATATCAATAATCAGATCACAATTACATAAAGAAAACAGTGGGGTATTTAAAAAATATAGCCCTTTGGTGGAACTATGGGACAAACACACTAAGCATTCTGGAAAAATGGCTGTATATGGAATATAAACAATATCAAACTTGAAAACAAAAGTTCAAACCAAGCTCAGCCTATCCTATGACGTACCAACAAAGGGAATCCACTCATCCAACCTCATGTAAGCTTCTGCTTGCAAATAAAATGGAAGGAGAAAATAATAAATTGTTCTGCATTTAAGTAAGGAAACTTAAGATTGAATGTTTAGGATTGTGGTACTTGAAATCAGTGATACAGTGCTTTCTGAGCCACATAACATCAGCGATATCCTATCAAAGAAATGTTGTCTCATCTTTAGAAGCCAAAGAGTAGGGCTACTACTGTGTTAGATTTAGATGGACTCTTCTGATCATAACATTTGATCAAATTGAAGCAGCCTTGCCAAAATCAAGAACACTAGTTTAATGGACCCTGGTAATATTCTAGTAAGCTTTTCAGTGCTATATCATATGTAATAATGATTTTAAATTCCATGATTTGTAAGTGAGAATCCTGCAATTGTGAGATTGGATTGTGAAAATGGGTCTTGTATATACGTTCTAAATACATATTTGCTGTGTCTTGGAGTTTTCTCTTTTCTCTTTGGTATGGCAACCTTGGAGTTAGCATATATGGGGAACTGAGGTATGGGGAGTAGCCTTCCACATTTGGGGGTGCATAAGGGAGCTTTAAAGAACAGTGTTCTTTGACATTCACTGGTTCTGTAGTTTCACATTTTGTTCCGGAATTATGTCTCACGGAATTGCAAAGGGGACCTGCTTCAGTAACCAGTAACCACTTCATATCACTTTAAACAAAACCTTCTCCATGGGCTTTTTCTCTATACAATGGTAGCAGGACAAAGGAATGCCTGAGTACAAAGGACAATTTACAACTGCCTCCTGCAACTGTAGACACATCAGTCTCACCAATATCCTGCGCAAGGCACTGGAGAGGATATTTATAGAAGGTGGTCACAGGGATATAGGTAATCTCTTAACTCTAAATATCAACTAATATAATTTTGTTAATGAAGGGTCATGCCTACTACAGTTGCTTACCTTCTTTGGGTAAGTTGCAGCTGTCCCAGAAGAGGTTTGATCTACTTTGATCTCATGAAGGACCCTGATACTATGGGCAATAAAAAAATTACAAACAAGCTCAATGACATGGGAGGGTTCAGTACATCTCATATCAGACGTCTTCTTTCCTCACTGTCTGAAGTTACCAGTGGGGTGCCACAGGGCTCAGTTGTCAATTCATTTCTCTTTGTCATCTTCTTTTCAGATGCATTAGTTCATAACAATAGCAGGTTCCATTACAAAAAGTCAAACCTAACCCACTGAACTTTAAAAACTCAATAACCCTAAATAATTCAATACTACATTCCAAACCACCACCTTGCAATAAATAAAATTGTATTTTTCCAAGAGTACCAACTCTCAGCACCCCCAAACAGGGGACTTCACCTTCCACACCCTCCTTCTTGTACTTCATGGTTGTACAGCTATGGGGAAAATTGAAAAAACATGCAAGGACAGTTACCACATTCCCTGGGATTCATTAATACCTACACTAAGTGTACCTTGTTCTGAGTGAACAGATAACACAAGCATTATTCACACCTTCTTACTCCAAATTTTTGTTTTCCTACTGATTTTTCTCGCAGCCTTAAATATCGAGGGGGGTTCATAAAGGTTACCACAAAGTGTAGACTACATGTACACTTAGTGTAATCTTTCTGAGTGACTAGAAGGCACATAAAATGTGGGAGGCATGTTCTTGAATATGCATTGTATACACAGTGTAGGCATTAATGAATCTGGCCCATTTTAACTATAAACTTGTATTTTAATGCATATTCTATGAAAAATGACTGGAGAAAGACAGCATTAAGGGAACTGGCTTAGGAAAATAACAACAGACCAGTTAGAAGATGACCACTTGTAAGGTGACCACAAAAGATCAGTAGAATAGCCACCAAATGTGAACTGCTCAGTCACATATTATCAAGAATCGCCTCCCTAAAACAAACCTTAAAATCAGGGTTAGAGCACCAGTGTTATAAACCAAGAGTCATGAGTTTGAAACTCATCAAGGCTTCTGTGCTTTAGTCTGGCAGTAAGCACAGCGGATTAAGGCTATGAGCTGTTAATGAGCTACTTCCTGAGGTACAGGGTTTGATTCCTTCAGTCTTCCCTTACCTAATAATTTCGTGGTCTCACAACCACGGGAAAAGGAAAAATGCCATAAAGGGGGTGAACAAAGTACATGCATGAACTGTGATCTTACTGTCCAAGTATAGCAACAGCAAACACAGTCAGGGAAATGAAACGCTGGGGAACATATTCTTATCCCTAAAGTAGAATATTGTCTTCCCATCATTGCTTTAGGTACTTTTAGAAAATACAGTTTCTCACAGAGAGCCCTTCATTAACATATATGCCATTTTATTAACCTTTTACATCCTCAGATATACCCCTGTGACTTACCGTTCCACCCTTACCCTTCTTTACATCCTCAGATATACCCCTGTGACTTACCGTTCCACCCTTACCCTTCTTTACATCCTCAGATATACCCCTGTGACTTACCGTTCCACCCTTACCCTTCTTATTAATCTTAATGCTTTCCTTCCAACCACCTGCAAGGCACGTTTCCCCCAATTTCTAAGAAGTTGACCCACTAACTGATAGGAAAATGTCCCAACACCACAACCCCTCTGACCCCACTCTGAGTGGATCATCCCAATTTTCAACATCTGATGTCCTCAGTATTCAGTACCCTTCCCCGATGTACTCTACCACTACTAACCTAGGGTTCAAAACCACCCTGTCTCCGGTTCATTCCTCCATTCCATTTTAACACATTATATCCAAAGAAACATCCTAAGAAACATTCCCAAAGACCCCCCAAAAGCCTAATTCCGTGGCTTATCTATCATTAAGATCACCTCCCACTCCCAGTCACACACACCTACAGCCTTTTATCATCATCATCATCATCATCTTCAACTACTTTTTTCCCATTTTTCTATATGGGGTTAGAGAGCCACATAAGCAGTCACCATCTGTCTCAATTCAATGCCACTCTCCTGCCTTCTTCAACACTCATGCCTGACTATCACAGATCTTCTCTCACAGAATCCATCCATCTGTTTTCTGGATTCCCTTGTTTTCTTTTGCCTTCTTAATGTCTGTCCAAAATCTTCTTCGCCAATTGTCTTCTGCTTGCCTGCACACTTGCTGAAACCACTGTAATCTATTCTCTTTGACATTTAATGCAATGGGACCCACTTGGGCTTCATTTCTTCGTCTGTCCCACAGTGTGCATCCTGCCACCCATCTCAGACACTTCATCACCATCACCTCCAACATCCTCAGCTGCTCTACCTTTACTGTCCAGGCTTCTGTACTATACAGTCGTACTGGTCACACCACTGCTTTTAACGTCTTACTTTACAGCTTTTTTGTCATTCTTCTGTAACACACTACCCCAAACACTCAGTGCCAGTTGGCTGCACCCCCTCTGATTCTAGCTTTGATCTTCTCATTCAGCCTTCTCTTCTTCTCAACTACCCCTCCCAAAAACTTGAAGACATTAACCAGTTCTACGATTTCCCTTCTACCTCAGTTTTCAGCTTCCTCTGATTTCCCCAATTTGCTGCCATTACAATTCTCTCATCTGCACTCACTTTTGCATTCTGTTCCCCGATCATGTTCGCCATGTTTTTGTTTAGAGCCTGCCTGTGCTGCCACATCATTTGCATGTATTTTGTCTCCTAGAGCCTGTTGAGGAGCAGCAGCCTTGCTGATCTGTCCCCTCTGACTTGTTTGATAATGTAGTCCATCATCAGTATGAACATCAGTGTGCTGAATCCTCATGTGCATCAGCTCCCATTTGGAACCCCCTCTGTAAGTCTGAACATTGTTCACACTTGTGCCACTGGGTCCTTGTACATAGCCTGCTCTAATGTTACCAGCACTTCTGGGCCTTTGAACTATTGCAGGACTGTGCAAATCAGCCTTCTTGTTACCATGTCATATGCCTTTCCTACGTTTAAGAATTCCATTTGGACTCCTTTCTCATCCCTAGTTCCTTCACAACAATCTGTTGCACTACAAACACTGCATCAGTTGTGCTGCATCCTGATCTGAATCCAAACTGCTCACCTCCATCTTATTTTCTGCCACCCTATGTATAGGTTCTATACCCATAACTGCCCCCTGGTCTCTGATATAGTGCAAAACTCAGACAAAGACAATCTTACTGGGCAATGTTTTATAGAACTCATTAAGGCCTTTGACCTCATTGACTACACACTTCTGGTTAATAAACTAACCAAAGCAGGCATTAGTACAGAAATATTTCCCTGGTTCAAAGACGTCTTAGAAAACAGATAATTAAAAATCAAACCTGAATCTCATCCCTCTGCATTCCAGGATCCCCAGGAATCCATTGTGGCACCCCCTTACTTTTCTCCATATTTATTAGCAAACTTCCCTACGATCTTTATTAACTTCTCCTTATCTTATATGTAGATGACAGGGTTATCTATAGATCAAGTGTCAACCACATCAGTACTAAATCCCAGCTCCAGTCTGACACACATGCTCTCCATGGCTGGCTAAGAAAGTACAAACTAATTCTCAACTCTTCCAACACCAAAACTATGCTAGGTGAAACCCCTCAGAAAATCACTGATCACCCACTGACCTTACCATCATAGATATAAACACCTCACCAATCAAGACAACTACCCTCACTGATCACCCACTGACCTTATCATCATAAATATAAACACCTCACCAATCAAGGGAACTACCTTTTCAAATACTTTGGCATCTGACTAGACCAGACCCTTACTCTCCAAGAACACACTGAGAAAACTAGAAACAAAATAAATTTGCTCCTTTTCTGCACCATAAATCTCAGCTTACATCACCACTCATCAACAGCAACCAGTGGCAAAGGAGTTCTCCTATCCCACCTTGAACATAGGGTCATAGGTAGGTACTAGGCTATCTGCCCTAGGGCATTTATAAGCCTAGCCAGAATGTGTTGGCTTTCACCACCCTTTTAGACTAGATTCCCGAGCCTCTGTCCAGCAAGGCCATAGAAGTGATCCCAGGAGTAAATTTAGGATTTCCCATCCACTCATCAAGATTTCTCTTGAAGAGGGTCAGCGAGGTACTCTGCCTAACATGAACCGGGATTCTATTCCAGAGCGATGGAAGCCTCTGGGATATGAATCTATCCCTCCAGCATGTCCTATTTATTGTTGTGCTGAGGTTTAAATCCATGGAGCATGTAGCTCTAATGGATTTGGCTTTCTTGAGATGGAGCATGTCCATCAATTCAGGGTTAGACATGGCCTTGTATGCCAGGCAGAGATCGCCTATGAGTAGGCGGTAAGCAACTGAGTAGAGCCGGAGTTTCTTTAGCTGAGTAGCATAGGGCATCTGTTTGAGGTCCACGATCCTCTTGGTGAGGTACTTTTGAGGTCTCTCCAGCTGTTGCAGGTGTCAGGTAAGATACATCCCAAATGGGGCGTTGTACTCAATTAAGGGCCTGATGAGCAATGAGTAGAGGGGCTCATTGACCTCTCTTGATCTAGATGTGAACCCTTTTGTGATTAGGTGAGCTATATAGAAGGTTTGTCTAACCACTTTGGCAATGTGATTGTCAAAGGAGAGGTTACTATTTACTTGGGTTCCCAGATCCCTAATTACTTCTTCTGTACTTAGTGGATTACCTCCTATGTGGTAGTTTGTGGGCACTTTGTTTTTCCCAAAAGGGATGACTATGCACTTTTTGGCATTTAGCTTAAGGCCATGGTTTTGACACCAGGTATCCATCTCTGTAAGACCCTTTTGCAGGATGCTTGTGTCGGCCGGAGAGTCGATTATGGCTACCAGCTTGCAATCATCTGCGAACTTAGTCAGCCATAGTCCTCCTGTGCTTTCCTGTACCTCAGAGAAGTATATACCAAACAAGAGGGGTCCCAGGACTCTGCCCTGTGGGATGCCACTTGTAACCGGTTTAGAGTCGGACATGGCACCCACAACTCTGACAATGTGAGTTCTATATCTGAGCCAGTTTGCAACCCATCTTGTGACATATGGGTTTATATTTAAGCTGGTAAGCTTATTTATGATGCCAGAGTGGGGTATTGTGTCGAAGGCCTTTGTGAGGTCCAGGTAGGCTGTGTGGACTACCTTTCCCTCATCTATGGCTTTGGTAGCTATTTCAAAAAAGTCAACTAGGTTTAGGAGGCAAGATCTGCCTTTAACAAAGCCGAATTGGGTAGGGTCCAGTGTCTGGAGGTTCCCAATGTCTTTGTTTATGAGATCCATGATGATGCGCTCCATAGCCTTGCAGACCAGGCTAGTCAGGCTTATGGGGCGATAGTTCCCGGGATCCGTTGTGGTGCCGTGGAGTGGGATTACTGTTGCTGTATGCCATTCTTTGGGTACATAACCTGTGGTAAGGCTGAATTGGAACACTGAGTTTATATGAGGGTTTAATTCTTTTTGGAGCTTGTATAAGACACAGCCCGGGATACCATCCGGTCCCATTGATGCTGTGTTTTTTACTTTGGAAAGGGCTGCTTTCACCTGTGTGTCTGTGATGACTGGGGGACTGCATTCTTCTGGGATAGACACAGGCCCTTTTGGGGGGGAGGGGGTAAAGTTTGCACTGAACCTGTCCACCAGGATGTTGGCAATGTCAGTGGGTTCAGTGTATTTTGTGCCATTTTGCACCAGCTCAGAGCAGATTTGAGAGTTGCCACCCAGATTCTTGATGTAGCTAAAGAACGCCTTGTGATTATCTTTAGAGCCTTTGGCGATTTTTCTTTCAAAGTTAGCCTTCGATGATTTTATGATTGAGCAAAGTTTCTTGCTAATACTCATCAGGGATGCCTTCCCTTTTTGGGATTTTGCCCAGTCATGTAATAGTTTCCTCCTTCTGTTGTATAGCTTATTTATGGCCGGGTCCACCAGACTGGTCTCCTGTGTTTGGAGGAGTAAGTCTTGGTTTTACTTGGGATGGCATGATCCATGCATTCCTGTAGGTGCTCATAGAGTGCATTTGTAAAGGATTCTGTGGTTTGGATAGCATTTTATATTTGCCCTGGGGTTTTGAAACTTTCCAGCTCGGTCTTGAGGAATGTGAAGTTTGCTTTTGAGTGATTTTTCACAGTGGTTTCCTTTGCCGGGGGTGGGGTCAGGATGTGGATGTCCATTGTGATTAGTTTGTGGTCTAATCTTACCAATGAGGGGTTTACCTCTGGTGTGGAACAATGATTCCCCCATGTTGGTGATGACCAGGTCCAATATGTTGTCCGCTCTTGTGGGAGTGGTGACCAATTGTTCCATGGCGTTTGAGTTTATAAACTCCAGGAACTGTTGGGCGAAGGAGTTGGGACTTGAGTAGTTTTCCCAGTCAATGTTTGGGTAGTTGAAATCCCCCAAAATCATGGAGTTTGGTGAGACCTTCATATTCTCTAATGTTCTCAGGAATGCCGAGTGGGGGTCCTGAGACAAGGTGGGTGATCTGTAGCAGGCTGCAAACTGAAAAGCAGTTTTGCCCACTGTTAGTTGCACCTGGAAGGTCTCCGATGCCTCATGCAGTGCCACTAACCTGGAGATGTGGGTATCCTTGATGAAGATGGAAACTCCCCCACCTTTAGTATTTCGGTCTGAGTTCTGGGGCCATAAAGTTTGGTATGAATTGAATCCTGGTAGTGCTGTGGTGCTCTCTGGAGCCTTGAACCAGGTTTCTGTTACTGCACAGATATCGATTTTCTCCATACTGAGGAGTGCCTTGAGTGCATGCATCTTGAGGTTTAGACTTCTGGCGTTGAGTAGCATTACCCTTAGTTTTTTGTTTCTGGTATTGTCTATGGAGGTGGTTTTGTCTTTTGAGCCTTGCATAAAAAAGGCACTATGGGGGTGGCAAGAGCCTTAGCCAGTATTCAAAAACCTAAGGGTGACAGGTGCAAGCCGTCCCTGGTGAAGCAAAATGGCTTGTCGAGCATGTCATCCCAGGCTGACAGACACTGGATCCCCATTGAATGACACCAATAGCTTAGGAAATTGTTAAAATTGATCATTTTGTCTTTATACTGTGGCATCATTCTTGGTGAGGGCAAGATGCTACTCAGGGTCAGGGTCATACCGGCCTGGGCTACATGATCAGAGAGCTCCTCTATGTCTCTTTTCATGTAGTCCAGGGAGGTACGTCTCAGGTCATTCATGCTAACATGGACAATGACAGAGTCATATTTGTACCTGCTGTGGAGTGACCTGAGTGCTTGTGTTAAGTGGCAGATCCTGGCACCTGACAGGCAGCTTACTGTGAACTTCTCCTTGTTCAGTCTGGTGAGCGGGACGTCAGTGTGCCTGACAATAGAGTCTCCTATTACTAGTGTATTAGGTGCATTATTTAGCCTTAAGAGCTGCTTCTGTGTGGCACACTGACTTTGTGAAGTATGTGATACGTGAAAGTTGTTGTGGGGTAGTGGTTGCTTGGATGTCTGCTTTGGAGGTCTCTGCTGCTTTGGCAGATTTTTATTTAGAGCCTCCGAGTAT
The DNA here is from genome assembly GCF_019279795.1 of Protopterus annectens. Taxonomy (NCBI): domain Eukaryota; kingdom Metazoa; phylum Chordata; order Ceratodontiformes; family Protopteridae; genus Protopterus; species Protopterus annectens. The sequence continues at coordinate 64,862,411 of NC_056741.1, read as the reverse complement.
GTTTTTGTGAGTTTATGTGTCATGTTTGCTGATGTGATTGGTCTACATGAGACTGGTTGTGTGGTGCGAGTGGTTTCTTTCTCCTCCTGACTGACTGTGCCAGTCTTGGTTTGAGAGAACTCGGCCTCCAGTTTGGCTGTATAGTTGCATCTCTCACATACATTTGAGTTTGTTGGAAGGAGGAGAGGGTTGTCTGTGTACATAAGACAATTGTAACATTGCCTCAAGATTCCCAGATTCATCAGTTGGACTGGACAGTATACCTGAAACTACACTTTGGACATGCCTGGATAGTTAAACACTGATTTATTGATTGTCCAGAATGGACGAATAGGGAGCCTTGTACTTCAGGGTAGTAAAAGGGGGTGTAGTGCTATAGTTTGTTAGTGCTTACTGAGGTATTTGAGCAAGTGCTGGGCTGTAGAAGGGAGGAAGACTGCTTACTTTAAGAGTTAGACTAGTTCTAAGGGAAAAATTGAAGAGCAGACTCTGTGGAGCCGGGAATAGTTTACAACAGCTTAAACGGTGCTGTGTGATGTTGCACAATGCTGTGCGATGCACAAAATCATGCAAAACCACACAAATGCAGGTTTTAAGGCAGGGAGCTTAAAAGAGATAGGAATTAGCCCAAAATGGCCAATAAGCTACTAGTTGCTGGGCTGAGACCACTCCTCCAGAGACAGATAGGCTGCTCAAAGCTCCCCACTCTCACTGGTGAACAGAGAAGCTTCCTCCTATCCAAGTAAGGATATGGGCAACACAGGAACTTATACCACAGCCCAGAATTCAGCAAAACCTGAAATCTGGACTACTCTAGTTCAGAAAAGGTGGGAAACAAGGATATTTTTTTTTTTTGCTTTTTTTAGCAGAACAACAGTAACTTAACAGAAAAACACTGTAAATGCTTTAAACAGGCTAGCACACTTGAGTGTGTAGCCTACAACAGTTAAACAACACAAACACGATTTAAAGAAGTGCAGGAACAGTAAAAATGCAAAAACAAGCTTTTTCAGGTATTAGAATAGCTAGAAACTTGCTTTTCGGCGAGAATATGCAGTCGCAAGTAGAAAGGCAGAGAAAAAATACTTAATCTGTTTAAAGTCTCTGCTGCTTGTAACACTCTGCAGGACCACGAGGAGCTGTGCTGAGTCTGAAACAAGCGCAAAACCATGCAAATGCCTCTGTGTCCCCAAAACACTAACCCCCAATAAACCATCTTCACCAAAATGTACTGTTTCATCACAAACCCCCCCCCCCAATGGAAACATCACTGCCTCACCATACCTAAAGCAAAGTGGTTAGCCATAAAGAAAAGATCCTTCATTTTACTCAGACCACAACTCTATAAACTCTTGAATCTAGAAACCTACTCCATACTAGCTGCTAAACTCATAGGAAAACATCACCTTTTAACCTGAGGGGCTACTACTTATCTGTTCCAACACTCTCAACCTCCACAACTAAAATGAATAGAAACAAACACACTTCTACCACAGCCACCATCATTTGGCGATCACTACTAACCCTCCTAAAAGAGCTACTGCCCTAATCCCCACATCAGACTTCGACTAAAGTCATGCCTTCTCAAAAAATGGTTTCTGCCCACAAAGGGGTCACATAACTGAAACGTCTGTGCTATTCCTCAGTGCTCCTTCTCCTCCCCTCTTGAGAAAGGTGTACTTTTATACATCTTGTGTAGACTCAACACCTAAAATCTTGCTTTTCTTTTGACCATAACCATTTGTGTGTTTATGCGCATCTATATTATTCCATCGATAGCTTAGGTTGTCGAATATGTAAACATCGACACCTAAGCATTGAAACCTAAAAATCGCGAACGGACATTCTTTCCTTGGGAAAGAATTCACTATGCCTTCAGGAAATAAAATAAACTTCTGAACCCAAACATAGTGGGGGACTTTGCCCTCCACACTCCCGATGTGGGGGGCTGTGCCCCCCAGATTCCCCCCTAACTAAATATACCAACTCTGATGATCGCTCTACATTAGGGAAAGGGCAAATCCCCAATAACGGCCACGCAAATTCTTTCACGAGGAAAGAATTTGCGTATATAGCCATTCGCGATTTTAAAGTTTCGATGCTTAGGTGTCGATAATTAGGCATTCGACAACCTAAGCTGTCGAACATCTAATAGGAACCTGTTTATGCATCTTCCCCTTTTCTACTTTTCATGACATTATTATATAGTATCATCTCAATATGTAAATGACTATATTTTTCCTTATTAAATATGTTGCAACTGTGATTTTCTCATTGAGGCAGTGTCTGAAAATGGTCAGTTTTAAAATAAATATATATATAATTCCCTGTACTCACTACATAACTCTAATAATGACACTTTATCTGCAAAATGACAAATGAACCTAAGAAGCTTTCCATAAACTAGCTCCTGTTCTGTGGATCAGTATTCCTATCGGCATTCATATTGTTTCCACTATCTCTTCTTTTAATCAGAAATCAGAATGTAAAATTCAGTGATGATTTTTCTATAACCCACTTTAATTTATAACTTTTACTACTGTTTATTCTTTTCATAGTCCATAGCTATATTACTTCATCAATGCATTTGTTAATTTTATGTATATCTGTAAATGATCTACGAACTTGGTTTTGGGTTATAATATATTTTTTTGTTTTATTGCTATATTAATATAATTGGGTGGCTCAGAAGTTAGGAGCTCTGCCTGACTTCTGGTCTCTGGCTTTGTGGAGTATACATGTCCTCTCCATGTCTCTTTGGGTTTTCTCTGGGTAATCCAATTTCCTTCCACCTACCAAAAAGCATGCGGATGGGAAAGATACTCAACCTTTTACATATATTTTATTTGCCCTTGTGACCTGAAATGTGGTTAAGAAAGGTATGAGTACATGTGCAGTATCCAGGTAACAAATTACTAGCCCTTCAAAAAATTACTGTTCACAAATTTCTGTTTTCTTAAGCTACTTCTACTTTCTACCCTTGTTCATAATGTTTCATATGCCTTTTACTTCTGTAATTTGCAGTTTTCTTTATAATTTGTCCTCTTGCTTCATGGCATAGTTTATTGCTGAAAAGGGTCACTTACATACTCATTCCTACTGGTACCAGTACAGCAGTCAGCATGGTACACACTCCTACTGGTACCATTACAGCAGTCAGTATGGTGCACATTCTTAATGATACCAGTACAGCAGTCAGTACGGTACACATTCCTACTGCATCTATATCATAACATTGACAGCTTAGGTTGTTGAATCCTAAAACACTGATACCTAAGCGTTGAAAACTAACAATAGCGAATGGCCACATCATCAAATTCTTCCCTCAGGAAGGAATTCGAGTGGCCATCCATAAACAAAATAAACAAATGCACCCAAACATAGTGGGGGCTTCAAACCCCACACCCCCTGATGTGAAGGGCTGTGCCCCCCACACCCCTAACTAAATATACCAACTCCGAGATCTCTCTACATTGGGAAAAGGGCAAATCCCCGATAACAGCCACATGAACTCTTTCCCGAGGAAAGAATTCGATGATGTGGCCATTCGCTATTGTAAGCGTGCGACGCTTAGGTGTCGATGATTAAGCATTTGAAAATCTAAGCTGTCGACAATTCATTAGGAACCATTCCTACTGGTACCAGTGCAGCTGTCAGTATGGTACACATTCCTAAATGTGAACCACAAATATCAGCAACCAAAACAGTAAAACAAAAAAAGCAGGGCAGCAGTGTGTAGAATCCCAGGACATAAACTTTAATGAAAACAAGCGCTTTCATCAGTTACAAGAACAAGACTTCTTCAGACAAAGAAGAAAGTTATCTGTCCTACTTATACCACCTTTGAAATACATCATGGTCCAACAGCCAATGAATCTAAAACAATGATAAAAAATGCAAATTGCAACCTGCAAACCTAATAGTAAACCTTTGTTTGGCAAAGACTTTAAGCATGTACATTTTTTTATAAAAAACATATATAACAAATGAATGAAAAACTATTTATATGCTTACAAATATATAAACAAAAAAAATATTCAGCAGTCAGTATGGTACACATTCCTAATGATATCAGTACAGCAGTCAGTATGGTACACATTCCTAATGGTACCAGTACAGCAGTCAGTATGGTACACATTCCTACTGGTACCAGTACAGCAGTCAGTATGGTACACATTCCTAATGGTATCAGTACAGCAGTCAGTATGATACACATTCCTAATGGTACCAGTACAGCAGTCAGTATGGTACACATTCCTAATGGTACCATTACAGCAGCCAGTATGGTACACATTCCTACTGGTACCAGTACAGCAGTCAGCATGGTACACATCCCTACTGGTACCAGTACAGCAGTCAGTATGGTACACATTCCTAATGAAATCAGTACAGTAGTCAGTATGGTACATATTCCTAATGGTACCAGTACAGCAGTCAGTATGATACACATTCCTAATGGAACCAGTATAGAAGTCAGTAAGGTACACATTCCTACTGGTACCAGTACAGCAGTCAGTGCAGTACACATTCCTACCGGTACCAGTACAGGTGTCAGTATGGCAGAGGTTGATACTGGCAACAGTGCAGCGGTTAGAATCCTACGTCTCCCCATTTAGTCCAGTACTTTGGTCAGTGTTTGACATATCCCTGTTGGTACCAGTACAGCTGTCAATATGGTAGTGGTTGATACTGACACCAATGTGGCAGTTAGAGTCCTAAGTGTCCCTATTTATTTCAGTACTGCAGTCAGTGTTTGACATATCCCTATTGGTACCAGTACAGCTGTCAGTATGGTAATGGTTGATACTGGCAACAATGCAGCGGTAAGAGTCCTATGTGTCCCCATTTATTTCAGTACTGCGGTCAGTGTTTGACATATCCCTACTTGTAGCAGTACAGGTGTCAGTATGCTAGAGGTTGGTACTGGCACCAGTGCAGTGGTTAGAGTCCTACATGTCCCCATTTATTTCAGTACTGCGGTCAGTGTTTGACATATCTCTGCTGGTACCAGTACAGCTGTCAGTGCGGTGCACGTTCCTACCGGTACCAGTACAGCTGTCAGTATGGTAGAGGTTGATACTGGCACCAGTGCAGTGGTTAGAGTCCTACATGTCCCCATTTATTTCAGTACTGCGGTCAGTGTTTGACATATCCCTACTTGTAGCAGTACAGGTGTCAGTATGCTAGAGGTTGGTACTGGCACCAGTGCAGTGGTTAGAGTCCTACATGTCCCCATTTATTTCAGTACTGCGGTCAGTGTTTGACATATCCCTACTTGTAGCAGTACAGGTGTCAGTATGCTAGAGGTTGGTACTGGCACCAGTGCAGTGGTTAGAGTCCTACATGTCCCCATTTATTTCAGTACTGCGGTCAGTCTTTGACGTATCCCTACTTATAGCAGTGTTGCAGTGCATGTTTTATTCACTCCTGCTGCTGTTAGTGATGCTGTTACTGTCTTCAATAATGACTGTTGTCTTTAGTTTCATGCATTTTTCCACATATCCTTCTGCTGAATGAAATGTCAAGTCCTTTCACTCTGTTGAAATACAACATCTGCTGCTCATTATGTCTTTCAGCCTCCTCTTCAGTCGCAGTGCCTCTTTGGTATATTTTCTGTAGTTAGGAAATTGTGCATTTATTTTATTATAATAGGCAGAAGCTTTATTTTCTAAAAAAAATGGGCAATGTCAGGAAATGGTATGCAGCGGATGTATGGGATCATATAAGACAAGTTCAATGTTGAGTTATAATGATTTGAAATCTTATATAGAAAACCACCGATTCTGGTGGTGGCAGTGTTTACTGGTAATAGAAGCATAACAAGTCGTTAAAATACAAGCTAAAATGGGAGAAGACCATATATGAAAGTACAAAATAAAAGCTGGAACAGTCTCCAAACAATGGTATAAAACAACAAAATACTTAAAACCACTGTTAAGCCAGAAGACAAGCCTTAAAGCAGCTCTTTAGCGTTAATGTAACTTTATTTCACACTTTTGTCAATAGCAATAGGCTTCTTCAGAAATGAATTACACAAAAGATGCATGAGCTTAAATACTTGAGATAAAATCATGTTAACTAGCCACAATAAAATTACAGTTAAAAAACATGTCCAATGTTAATTGCCACTCTATTTAACCCTTTAGCATCTAAACTCCTTTAGCCAACCTACGGTCCTTCAGAAAACATTTAATATTTATGGTGTCATTCAAACCTGGTGGTTTGTCTCCCTCTAATCTTACTTGCCATTCAGTTTCTTTTTGCTCCACCTGATTTTTATGTAGAATAGCAATTAACATCGGATGTGTATTTTTATTGTAATTGGTTAACATGATTTTATCCCAAGTATTTAAGCTCATGTATCATTTGTATAATTAATTTCTGAAGAAGTCTATTGGTATTGATGAAAGTGCAAAATAAAGGGGTCTACTTTAGATGGATAAAATGCCACTTTCCCGAAACTCGTTTCACTGAGATGAGAAGACCGACAGCACCACAACACCAACGTTCCGGAACACTGACTATTCACTCCAGGTAAGTAACCACTCTGCTATCCTGTTGAACTTTGCCCCTTACCCCCACGGTAGTGTGATTTCAGAGTTGGTATATTTAGTTGGGGAGGTGAACCCCTCCCCCCACATGGGTGGGTTTGGTTTTCTTCTGTTTACATGTTTTTTTCGAATGGCCGAAGGGTTACTTACCTGGAGTGAGTAGCCAGTGTTCCGGAACTTCGGTGTTGTGGTGCTGTCGGTCTTCTTGTCTCCGTGAAACGGGTTTCATGTAAGTGGCATTTCGTTCATCTTTATATTTAGATCCAGATAGTTACATTAATGCTAAAGAGTTGTTTTAAGGCTTAGCAGTGGTTTTATGTAGTACCAGATATGAAAGCTTTTGAAGAGATGGTTGTTAAGCAGAGAGGACTACAAAGGAGGACTGACAATAAGTGATTTATATAATGGAGACAATACATCTCATGATTAGTATATAGACCAAATACATGAAAAGTGGAGTAAAATACTAGGATGCAGATTATCTGCGCATAATTTGGAGCTACATATCCACTATCAGTATGCAGGGGTTGTGACAAAAAACAGTTATTTGGCAACACAGCTGGAAGAACGTTACCGCACAAAGAAGATTTGCGGTTTTGGATTCTTGATCTAATTCCTCAAGCATATATAAATAACAGGGTTTTGGACACAGATAGGGATCATAGTAGTCTGTCTGTCAGTCAAGCTTTATTTTGGAAAATGGAAAGTACCACCACGGCAAGCAAAATATATACAGTCCCTCATGAAGAGTGCTAGATAGTTCCTGAGTGGTCTAGATCTGAAAGAATGGGAGAGGTACTGGACAATTTTTTGAAAGCAGTACAAATACCAGCCTTTCCTTATAAACATGATTAAGAAGTAAATAGTTCTTTCCCCATTCAAAGTAAAGTGTAAATAGACTGAGAGGACATAGATAGATGAGATGATATACTGGAACAATACATTTCTGTGGACAACCATAAGGAAACAGGGAGCAATGCCAGTCTGCTAGTCAGACATGAGAATATAAAAGGAAAAGGAGGTAGCATGTCACGTGCTGTTGTAAAACTAGTTAAATGTGTCAAGTTAGTTAGAAATACAAGATAATATCTGCAATGCTAAAAGGGCGTAAGGATCAGTTTGTAAACAATAATTTGTGTTATGATGCAGGTCAATATGAAAGCTATATAAGAAGTAATGTGCAAAGGGGTGGGGGTTAATGGGGGGAAATGAAAAAGTGTCTTTAGTTTTAAAAGTGTTGTTTTGGTGTAATATATGCTGCATTATCGAAGGATTTCTTGTATTAAATCTAAAGATGTTACTGCTCAATGCTAGGAGTTTAAACAAGAATCTCCACTTCCTACAAGCTCTCATTTCTACAAACATTTGTGGGGTCACTGAGGCATGGTTTAAAACTGTAGAGGACACACCAGCAGTACACGGCTATAATGCCTCCCACACATTTAGACCAGCTACTAGACAGACAGGGACTAAAAGTGGAGGGGGCTGTACCACAGGACAGAGCTAACTCAAAAACCAAGCCACCCTCGTGGAATTAGAATATCAGTAGGTTGTATAACTAAAGGAAGAAAACCATGGCAAAAATTCGAAGGTGCAGCACCCAGCAGAATAAAAGCACTCTAATTAAACTAACTAAACAACTCAGAGGACAAATAAAGTCTACCAAAGCCAAATATGAGGTAAATTTGGTCCCCAAGGCCAAGGACAACCACAAGGCATTCTTTAGTTATGTTCACAACCTGAAAGGTAATACACAAATGTGTACAGAGCTCATTATTAATAGAACCACCTATACTGAGTCAGAAGACTTAGCAAACCAACCGGCAGACAAATTCAGCTCTAACTTTAATCCTTGTTCCCTTTCAACCCCTCCTCAAGAAATACCATTAAATATAACTCCACCTACTATCACTAGGGAAACAGGTCCTCAATGCTCTCTCTAAGGCCAAGAGTGCTGCATCAGTGAGCCAAATTAATATCACAGAATGCCTTCTAGATAACATAAAACATGACCTATCAAGCCTTCTGGAATCACTATTAAACCATAGCTTCCAAAAAAGTTTCATGCCTCATGAAGGGAGAATATAAACAGTCATCCCTCTGCACAAAGGTGGGTCATCCACATATCCTGGAAACTACAGTCATAAGTCTCACTAGTCTGATATGTAAAGCCATGGAAAGAATTATCATGGAAATAAATCAGTAATGACATAGGAAACCTCCAGACACTGAACCCAACCCAATTTGGTTTTGTCAAGGGCAGGTCATGCCTACTACTCAGCCTGATGGACTTTGTTATGAAGGTGACTAAAGCAAAGGATGTGGGCAAAAGCATTCACACTGCCTATCTTGACCTGGCCAAGGCATTTGACACAATACCCCACTCATGGATTGTTGATAAACTCAAGTGGTTAGGTATAAACCCTTAAGTAACCGAAAGGATAGCCAACTGGCTCTCAGCCAGGTTCAGAAAGTTAAAAATGGGAAGTCTACCTATACAAAGAAGCCAGTCATAAGTGGAGACTCAATGATCAGCCCTAGGGCTGCTCCTTTTTAGCATTTACTTATTTGAAGTCATGGCCAATATCAGGGCCCTACGTCCAACCCCGATTTGCAGATGATTACAAAGTAAGAGCACACAAAGAATTCCCTCCTGATTCAAATGTTCTCCAGGAAGGGATGACACAGACAAAAATAGCTTGTATCAGAGCCATGGGCTAAAATTAAATGCCAAGAAATGCTTAATAGCATCCTTTGGGAAGTCATCCATCCCTGGTAACTATCATATCGACAACCCACCCTAAGAGCTGACCCAGTAGTTAGGGACTTGGAGGCACACATAGACAGTAGTCGTTGACAATCACATGTCTAAAGTAGTGAGGAAATAATTTTATGTTGTGTAACCTATAAACAAAGATATGGCATCTAGGTCCAAGGAGATCACTATTCTATTATGTTCAGCATTCATTAGACCCATCATTGAGTACAATGTGTACCTAACCAGGCACATTCAACAACTGGAATGTCTACAGAGGTTCCTCACTAAAAGAATGCAGGGCATAAGTAAAAAGCCTTATCCCTGTATTATGTCTCCTACAGCCTGTTGAGGTGAGATCTATGCTTGGCATACAAGGCATTGTCAGACCCCATCCTGACAGATCTCTTGCACATCCACAAAACAAACAGCACCAGAATTACCCATTCTTAAGACTTAAATCTTGCCTGTAATATAAATAGGACCTGCTTTAGTGACAGGCATGTAACTCAGAGACTACCCCCTTCTCTGGAATAGGCTCCCTGTCCATGTGAAGAAGAGGTCCTCCCTAACCCAATTCAAGAGTAAATTGAACAATTGGATGGGGAGTAGAAAATTCATCCCTGGTTTCCCAGCCATTTCTTTAACAGATAAAGGCAGCTTGTAAATATTTAATCTCTCAGGCCCCTGCTTAGACATATCAAGGGTATTAGAGCTTGCCAGGGATTTGTGATGCATGGCTAGGCCTAAAAGGGCCTTAGTGGTCATTAGCCTTGTGCACACCTATGAACTTATACATCATATAATATGGTCAGTCTGATAAATGTGAATTATTTAATGTCAAAAAGATATGTTCAAAAAAGTGTGCATTTATCTTACTTACTTTATCATTCTGAATATGCCTTGGCAAAGTGCCAGACTGTGGCATGCAAAATTCTTGGAAAACTGACTACAAGTAAATGTTATCTGGAATCTGGGATATCTTTGGGCATGTGTGAACACCATACTATTTCTAAGTATTTACTGGGTCAATTTAATGAGCAGATGTAAGTGACTGAGGTAGGGAAGGGGGGTCTTCTGTTTAATTTACCCACCCTTCATTGTCATAAACAACAGTTTCTGAGAATAACTTTAGTGATTTATGTCCTCTCACTCTTTATTGGTGAGTGATGGAAAAAAACAAAGCTATGAGAATGTGAGATCTGACATGTTCTGCTTCTAAGAAACAAACGGAACATTTTTTTCATTTCTTAATCTCTGAAATGTCATTTTATTTAAACAAAAATAAATTATTTCCATTCCTTTGAAGGAAGTCATTTGTAAGAACTCACACTTAGTCAGACTGTGACATGAGGGAGACAGAAATGGTTAAACACAGTTCTTTGGACTAATTTGTCTTTTACGTGTGTGTTTTTAACCTTTCTGCTTCATGACTTTAATCTAGTTTTATATAGCAGAGTTTCAGAAAAGTATTTGTTCTTTTAGTAAATCTGCTTCTTTTGATTTATTCATTATTCATAGATCTAGCCAATATTCCCTCCACTTTTTCTCACAATTATATTTGAAAAGGACTTACCCCTGTATCTACTGGTATCCTGAGTGAATTTCTAAAGCCAACTTAGCAGAAAGAGAGTCTACACATTGTAGAGACTGTTTGCCACTGCTTCAGATGTGAATACTTAAGTCAATTTTCCTCTGCAACAATTATAGGATGTCTTTCTTAATATTCATTCATTTTACAGCTGCCTTCTTTTTCCAAATCAGGTCACTGGGTAACTCACTCTATCCATGGAAGAAAACAGGAGTACCCTGAAAAAAAAAAAACACACAGAGAACCGAACCAAGGTGGACATGCAGACTGCAGACAGGAGGTACCCTAGCTGAGAATCAAACTGGAGAACCATGTGCTATGAAACAACACTGCTAGCCACGGCACCAATGTGCTGCCTTTTTCCAAATTGTATGGTTTTCTTCATTCTGTTTTTTACTGTCTCATCATTTGTGTGATACTAAAATGTATCTTGATACGTAAATACCACTATGTAATGTTATAATACAGTTAATGTGTTTAAATATCTATAATAATTCTTGTTTACTAGAATTATATATTCGTACCAGTATTTCAGATTTATTTACAATGCCTGCTGTTACATCTTTATGAGTTGTTCACTGTGGACACGTGTGTGTGTGTGTGTGTGTGTGTGTGTGTGTGTGTGTGTGTGTGTGTCTGTGATACAGGCTTTCACATTAACAAATAACTAAGTATACAGACATCAAAGAAACAAAGGGTCACAAAAGTTTGCAATGGCTTTACAGTTTAAATTGTTTTATAAAATGGATCAAAATACTAACATCTGATTGGCCAGTACTTTCATTTTACAGGAGCACAACCCCCCCAGATCTGACTGCTTACATACCTTCAAGCCTAATCAAAAAACCTACCAGCCAGCATCCAGAAGAGACCATACTTCACAATCATGGCTTCTGCTTTTACTCTCAGTAAAAATCTTTGAGTGGGCAACAAAATGAAACTTGAACAAGTAATAAGTAAACATATTAATTTATTATTGTTTCTATGACTGTCAGATTCATTTTACACATATACATAGATTGCAATGCATAGCTATGTTCCCAAATTGATTAAAATGTTTCTTTGTTGACAGTAGAAAAGTCAACAATGTTTTGCTGTAGCTACCCCCTTTTCTTACCTAACATAACAGAAGAAATTTCCAGTAAGATGTCACTGATGACATTACATTGGCACACCTCCCTTCAAATAAATAAATTGCACTTAATGTTCTTTACAGCTGCTTTATAGCAACAAAATAATCTGACACTGAATAACAGAGTAAGTTGTCACTGCGAGGTATTATATAAATAGAAAAAATTAAAAATGCAGTTTCAGTTTTCAGAATGAAAAAGGATGGAACCAACGTTTTACTTTTGCCTTCCTTGTATCTTTCAGTAGACCTTGTCTTGTAGCATGCTTGGTACTTACATTGTGGGGAAGGGGGGAGTGGAGTCTCCTCATCCCCCCATCCATTTCAAAAACCTGACAGGAGCAGAGTTTAAAAGGGGCATCATCCCTGCGAGCTAAAGGCATAAACATTAGAAACACTCAGAAAAGTTTTAAAACAATGCTTACTACAGCTATACCTTGTTTTTTATTGGGGAGGGGGTTAGATGTAGCATGGGACAATACAATAAGAGATGTGGTTTACTGTCTGATAAAAACACAATTTGTTTCTGTGTGAGTGTGAGTGTATGCATGCATGCATGTGTGTATGTGAGATTATGTCTGTGTGCACATGCATGCGTGTGTGTATGAAAGACTGCGTGTGCATGCATGCGTGTGTGTGTGTGTGTGTGTGTGTGTGTGTGTGTGTGTGTGTGTGTGTGTGTGTGTGTGTGTGTGTGCGTGTGTGTGTGTGTATATATATATATATATATATATATATATATATATATATATATATATATATATATATATATAGATATATATAGATAATATTCTGTGCTGTATGGTGATCTCCATCCAAATTGCTCAATGTTTCAGAACTTCGATCATCTGGTCTTCGACCATATGATGGTTGATGTTCTGAAGCTTCAATGATTTGAAATATCTATCTATCTATCTATATATATATATATATATATATATATATATATATATATATATATATATATATATATATATATATATATATATAAATAATGTGTGTGTGTGTGCGCACACAATGGGTTGCACTATATGTGCCTGACAACAAACTAAAATATCTTATGGTAGCTTTTTGACTGTTATGTATTTATTCATTCATTTGATTACACTGAGACATCTGTGACGAACACATTCAATAAAGTGCCTGTAACTGGTAGGCACTGTGACAAAAGGAGGTACTGCCACCACAGCTAGCTGGTATTTTGCAAATAACTATATGTCATTTGGGAATATCAAACTAATTTATACAAGGTGCTTATGTTACAAATGTATTACAACTGTATGTCATGTGTATATCAAACTGCTTTGCACAGATGCTTGTGTTGAAAAGATATCTGTAAAGTGCTTGTGCTTAAAATGTATCCACAGTGTGTCATACTGGAAGAGAACAGAAGTGTACTTGCACTATTGTAACTGATTAAATGTATCTGTTTTAATAGAGGAAATTGGAGGGTTAACCTCAGTCAGCAAACTTTAGAAAAATATCTGAAATTCAATTGCTTTATAGGCTAGCCCATAAGAATGCTGCAATGCAGCCAGAGAGACAAAGTCTGTATTGGAAGCTTTCTCTATTATTTTGGGGTGAACTAATTGCTACTTTGGAAGCATGAAGGAATACAATTGTTTTATGACTTCCAGCACCTGCCAAAGATCTGAGCAAAAGCCCATGTCTGGGTATTTTTACAGGTAGATGCTAAATGCTGCCAGCTGCCAGCAATGGCAGTTTGCATGAGAACTAGAAGTCAGATGACCAGAAATGATGTCATTCTGCAAGATATTTCAGCAGTAATATTTTAGATATTATTTGGAGAAGTCTCTTACTGAGACAGTGCATTCTGCATTCTGTGTTGGACCTGACAACAAGAAGAAGAACCATTCACCACATCTGCCTTGCTCTAATAAAGTAAGTTGCTAGGGTATAGACCACCAGATCACCTTTAATACAATAGAAAACTGGCTTTCTGAACATCGTCTGATCCTAAATCCCCAAAAAACTAAAATGCTGTTATTTTCACCAACACGTAGGTCTATCGCTTTCACCTTTACCATAAAATCACATGATGGCACAATAATCTCCCCTGACCCATCTACAAAACTATTAGGTGTCATCATAGACAATAATCTCAAATTTGACCTACATGTTAACCAAACTATCAAAACCATCAATAAAAAACTAGGGTCACTTTACAGAATAAAAACCTTCCTAACCCCTCCAGCTAAAATTGCCATAGCTCGCTCTCACCTTCTTTCAACCCTTCTGTATGCATCCCCTCTACTCTTGAATTTGAACAAGACTGTCCTTAACAAACTCTCAATTTGCTACAACCACATTGCCAGGTTTGCCACTGGGCTGCCTTTTAGGACACATCATTGTATCAATCTAAATCAGCTTGGTGGCTTGAACTACCCAGCCTAATCCAGTATAACCAACTGATTATGGCCTATAAAATCCTCTATAATCCAGACAATACTCCTGCACTTAAAAATATTATCACCCCCTAAAACAATCCTAGACCACTTCGATCCTCTAACAAACTACTAATTCAGACTAGCAAAATTAATAACAAAGTCGGTGATTCTCTCTTTGCAAACTCTGTAAGTAGATCCCGGAACTCACTTCCAGCTGATATTACCTTACTTTCCACCTTAGGTCAATTTAAAACTAGACTCAAACAACATTTGTCACTTAACTGGCTATGTCAATGTATCAAGCCAGGCTAACTCGAATGTGTAAAAATCTGTTAACCAGTTTACTGTGTAATTTAATTTAATCCTGACTTGTGCTCAGGACTATCTGTAACCTGTGGAACTTGTTTAACTTGCTTACTTATGTAATCTCTGTAAATAGTCTGTTTGTAATATGTAATGCTGTATTATGTAATGCTGTATCTGCTTACCCTTGGAGCTTTTCTCCCTGGGCCTCCACTGAAAATGAACATGCATCCAGTCGGACTATCCCAGTCAACAAATGTAAAATAAAAATAAAAATAAAATAAATATAGTAACTCTCTTACATACAGTCAGGAATATAGTGAAACTTAGTTTAGATTTTATTTTTTCTTTGTTTGTGTGAGGCTGAACTGCAATTTTATTTTAAATATTTCTGGTGGTTTTGAACTCTGATGTCATTGTGGCTGATCTGTGTAGAGATATTTAAGTTTTGAGCGTACTTGCTTATTTATTTGGTGACACTGCGTGGACCACACCTAATAGCCTTGCTCTTAGTCAAA